>NC_140964.1:20516859-20581859 GCF_056783735.1 Eptatretus burgeri | reverse complement strand
AGTCATTTTTTGAACAAATTCATTTTATTTCATTAACTGATGAAGACCAGTTTTAAAGTTAAAGTTTAAAGTCTGCAATGTTCAAGTTTAAAGTCTTTAAAGTTTAAATATATATAATACATTGGTCGATAGATATGTAAACAATTGACCCACCCCCCCACTCTTCCAGCTGAAGAAGCTGCAGAAAGCAACCGAAGAAGACCTACACAAGGTAAGCACAATGCTGTTTCGAACCCTTCCCAGAGTTCCTCAACAACTACAAAGACGTTCACACACAATACACACATGAAAATCCCAATCCGACACACACCCTCAGCTACCGGACCGCTTTCATCACTTTTTGGCGAATCATCAGCGATAGTGCAGACTATATATATATATATATATATATATATATATATATATATATATATATATATATATATATATATATATATATATATATATATATATATATGTTTTATTTATTATTTATACTCGTTCGTGCCCGTAAAAATAAAAAAATATAAAAAATTCAATCCGCGAGCAACAAACAACAACCACACAGGCCGTTTCTTCGCTCTCGCGTGCCTGTACGTGCGTGGCCCAGAAGTTCGCATATTATTCGCAGTTACGATTATTCGCAATTTAGTTTTAATACCCAATTATTCAATTAGCGCCAACATATTTTACCTTTTCACAATGTCGTGGCAAGGAAAAAGAAAAGAGAAGAGAGACAAAAAAAATTTACTTCCTGGTTCTGAGCATACCAGCACTCTGATGTTACTGAAATTTATGCACCGTCTAATATGAAAACGATCATAACTTGGGGCATTGTGTTTATCTATAAATGCGCATAAGACATCGAGAAATTATTAGAATACACGAAGTCATCATGATCCGGAAGTCCGTACGTTGTAACCCATAATGGGGAACGCGGCTGAGCTTCCCTTCCCCATCGGCCACGCCCACGCAACAACGTGTCTTGTCATTGGTTTGGTAAATAAATGGCCATAACTTGGGAAGCACTTGTCCGATTAATATCAAACCTTGAAAAGGCACATCCTCAGGTCCCCAGCAATATATCTGGCAAGTTTCAATTACATCAGTCCAGTGGTTGTCGAGAAACAGTGGTCACACACACACACACACACACACACACACACACACACACACACACACACACACACACACGAGGTTCCATAAATGGTAGTGTCATTTTCAAAGAGGACCTGGGCATGCAGACCACAGCGGTGCCCGCTCTGCTTTCTGTGCTCGCTCTGGGCATTCGTGGGGACTGATCGACGTTTGCAGACACTGCAGGCGATCTCGTTGCTGATGCAGGTGCTTCGTGTGCCCTGGCTGAGGAAGCTATGATCCGTGGGGACTCCAATCTTGGACACTTTTTGTTGTAATTTAAAATGTTTCTTTATTTTGGCTAATTTGCATTTTTCTTTGATACATTTATTTTAATGCTTAATATACCTATTCATGTAATTTTATATGATGTGTGTATATATATATATATATATATATATATATATATATATATATATATATATATATATATATATATATATATATATATATATATATATATATATATATATATATATATATATATATATATATATATATATATATATATATATATATATATATATATATATATATATATTCTTATGTGTATTTGTAAGTTTGTTTTGTTATTGTAAACTTGACAAATATCGTCTTCGGACTGCTTTTTCCAGTGTCTGAAGTTCTTTCAATAAATAAAAAAGGATTGATTGATTGATTGATTGGTCAATCCACATCAGCTTTGGAAGCATTTTATTGGCAAAATCTCCAGCCCACTCACTGGGTGAAAGGAGTCTATCCATGGATACATTTATGGCCACCTGACCAGCATCAGCATAGAGTGGATCTCCACCCCCACCAGAAGATGAGTTTGTAGACCATTTTGCAGTTTCAAGTAAATGATTAACAAAAGTCATCCTTAACTCATTGTGATGCTAAAGCTCATTGTCAATTCTTCAACCAAGCTCACTCTCATGGTGAAGTAGTAATGATACTTAAGGTTAGAGAACACTCTTTTTATTTTATACAGACATAAATATCTGAATAATTTTTTCAGCTTCTTGAGTGTCTGATAATGACTATCTGAATGAACAGTTGTGCATGGTCCATGATTTAGGTTTTGATTCTTCAACCCAAGAACTTTTCCAAACGGTAGGTCCATAACCTAATTGATGTCCAAAAGAGAGAGTGAGAGAAAGAGGGAAAGAGATCATATGCACTCAAAGATAAGCAGCATTCTTGCCATGCTGTCATCAGAATAAATGGTTAACTCGCTCTTCTTAATTTTGGAAATGGACCCCAAATCCTTTGTGTGAGCAGGCAGCATCTCTGCTAGTTTAGCTCACGAAGCAACTGCCATCAACACAATATTGCCCTGCATGGAGAAACATTAAGCAGCTGGAGCTGCCTTTCCATTCCCAGTCCCTCCTACAGCACAGCACTCTGCATCATATGGAGAAACAAGTGACCGTGACCTCTGTCTTCTGCCAGTACACGACACTCAGAGCACAAATAAGGTTGGTTTTTTTTTATCTGAATGCTCCACCACAAGCTGAACATAGTGAAGGCAAAGCAAAAAAAAAATCTGTGAAAGAAATGGGTCGGCATTAATCTTACGGCCCCCTTAGCGCCCATGATCGTGGCTCAAGTTGCGCGATGGCTGTCTGTTGTTCAGAGTGGTTGGTTTGAGGTCTGGACCCCACCGTTCCACTCCTTGAAGTGACTTTGAGCAGGAACCGCCATGGCCTGAGCGAGCCACGGAGCTACAAGAGGGATTGCGCTGTCACAGTGCCACCAGCAGTGGCTGCGCTCGGGGCTCGCACGCCAAACAAAACAATGTAAGCCCTGTCATCGTGATGCATGGTCAAACCACCGCCTGATCTATTGTTATCTGCGTCGCAGGCTTTTTATCAAAGCAAACTTTCTTCCAAACCCCAGCCCCTCCCTTTGCTTTCTTTCCTTTACTACTCCTTTTTCTGA
Source organism: Eptatretus burgeri (assembly GCF_056783735.1). NCBI lineage: Eukaryota > Metazoa > Chordata > Myxini > Myxiniformes > Myxinidae > Eptatretus > Eptatretus burgeri. Next base: position 20,578,823 of record NC_140964.1, on the reverse strand, counting down.
TGTTTAAACGTTTCGTGAGGTTTTCTTTTTGCGCCTTGAGAGTTCCTTTTATATTCAGCCATGACCCAGATGAACAGTCCTGATGGCTCAGGTAGATGCGATTCAAAGCTCCCATTTAACCTCCTGTGTTTACCTCCTTCTTCAGACTTGATACAAATAATTTCCAATGATTTTCGAAACAAACATTTCACTATTGTAGTAAAACGCTGATTTGACAGTCTGTAAGTTCAGGTGTGGGTAAGATACCCATTTCCCAGGCGAGCTTGTCCCACCTTTTCTGATGAGGGCATCTTGCCCCATCATACTCTACTCGTTCATGCCTGTAAAGAAAATACCTTCAGCATTTTGCAAATTTCATGGCTCAGTAATTTTTCTTTTTGTTTCGTTTCCCCACCCCCTCCCTATTTCAACATTATGATTACAAGCGAAGAAAACATTTGCTCAACAGCTGGCGTGGAAACAGGTTCGTGTTTTGTGTGTGTATGAAGCCACAAAGATTTGGGGTGGGCACTGTGCCCCTTGCTTCCTCGTGCTGCACTGCGGAAGCTTTGATCGCGACACCTGTGCTCTCAGCTGGCTGGGCAGCTGGGAGCATAGAGGCTTATCATACCGCCACCGCTCACCGGAAATCACTGCCCTCCTCTCCGTTCTGCTTCTGCACGGATGGCTTGCCCACTTGTCATGGCCGCAAGCTGTGTGGGACTCAGGCTCAGCTCTGAGAAGTAATTCTTTTCTTTTTACTGCTGTCTATGTGTATATGTTGGAATATATAATATTGCACGATGTTACCAATGATAATAACACGAAGCTCTTTGATTTGAATCATATTTAATACAATATCATGCACAGTCGATACAAATTTATTTGTGTGTGTGTCGAACTACTGTCTTGTCTGCTGTCACAATTTCACATGCGTCGACCGAACAGTGTACAAGGTGTACAAGAATGAAAGTCTGTCGATGCATGATCTCCATTTACAACAATGTTAGCTTGACGTCAACGAAACGATGACAATTCTTCCATCATGAGATGTCTGTTTTTGTTTATTTTTTTCTAAAAAGTTTTTACTTTCAGCACTATGCATACAAGAAGCAGGTAATGTATTCTCCACTTTGTAATTTATCCACCAAAACATGGAATCTCACGATATGTGAATAAATTATCCAGTTCGACATGACTCGTGATATGATCAAGGTTGTTTGAGATATCCATCGGCAGGAATATTTTCGATAAGTTATTCATTTGGAAAGAAACAGCACAATAGCATGTATAAATAAATATATTAATGCAGGAAATCCCAAAAGGCATGAAAGGGAGTTTGCCTATCATTCCCACTTGGTACTCTGTGAATGATGTGTTATATGATATAAAATGAAATTTTCATATTATATGAACAAACACGACCGATATGAGGATCAGAATTGTTGGGGAAATACCAACAAACAAAACAGTCAAACATCATTCTCGATTCAGGGATCACATTCCAACAAAGGAACGGGTGACAACTTGACCATGAAGGCACAGGTGAAACCAGAAGGAAAGGATAAGATGAACATACCTTTTGTTTCCACGATTGAAGCTCATGGAAGAGCGAGTTGACTGAGGGTGAAAAAGCAATGTGGTGACGTTGGGGCCACAGTTGGTTACCACAAGCAAGGGGATGAGCTAACAACAAAAGAGGAGAACGGGGAGGGGAGGAAGCACTTCATCGAAAAATCTTTATGATTCCCTAGAAAACCCTGCTCATCTTTCTGCTGATGACTCCAACCTCTGCTGTATCATCCATCCTCTTTCAGAGAAGCAGGCAGCAACCTCTTCCCTCCTGCAGACATTGATGGAATCAAGAGCTTGTCCATCATTTGGAATATGTCTTTCAACCCAAAGCAAATCTCGCGCTCACACTCTGTCACTCCAAAAGGACTATTGGGCGGATCCTCCCGTCCACTTCCTTGACAAACATCTTGAAGACATTCAGTCCCTCAAACCTTTCAGCCTCACAATCAGCCATGATCTCTTTTAGACAAGCACATACTGTATCACAGATGGCCTCAAAAGCCAACCCCGAACTGGGCATCCTCTGTCATTCCAAGTCTTTCATTTTTTCATTGGAACTTGAAATAATCTACAAAACCTTCATCCACAGCTCGATAAAGTACTGATTTCCCCCTTTGAACTGGCACTCCTGCCTCACATCTTTCACCTATTAATGCAGTGGAGACCAAGGCCTTTAAAATCAATTCCATCTCCCTTAACAAATCTGCATCTTGGCCTCTTACTCCCACATTGCAGACAGGTTGGTGGTTGACCTGACTTTTACAATCCCCTTTTTTGTCTTCCTCCTTCTGCCTTTTTCCAGCCCTGTCTCCACCCCCATTTTTTTCAGGGTGCAAGCATTCTCCCAATAACCCACTTCTTTTGAGGTTCCCAAAATCTAGGCTCACTGCTCACCTCACATAATTTGCTCCACTTTTCTTGCACCTGTGCAACCAACTTCCTCAATCTTTTAAATCTTGATCTTTCGTCGAGGGTTTCAACGGGGCTGTTCACCCCCTGGGGTAATCCAACATCCATACTCATGATCTTTTTCTATCCTCATTCACCGTCCTTTCCATGTCGTTGTTTTGTCCCTTCTCCCTCCACCCATATTTTTTGGTTCATTGCTGTTTGTTTGTTTTTTTGTTGTTGTTGTTCCATTGCTCTTTCATCCCCACTTATCCATTCCTGTTCTTTCAATTCCCTTCTCATGTTTGAATTTCTATCCAGCTTGTTAACCCCCTGTGTCTTTTCCCTTCTCCCCTTATTCTCTCATTGTTCCCCCTCACCCATTCTTTCCCCGGCATCCCTTTGTTTTGTCCTTCGACTCTGCTGTTGGTGTGCTTCCCCACTTCCCACTGTTCTTGCTCTTCTGTTCTTTTCTGTTCTGTGCTCCAGCTCTTCCACAACCCTTGAGCTTATTCCAGAAAACCACAGTAACCTGGAAGTAAGAGAATTGAATGAGGCAAAGTTAAAGGGGATCGAAAATATTGCAGGTAGGAATTGAAGAAGTGGGGGAGGTGTGACATGAGATGGTATTGCACCGCTCGCTTGACATCCTTGAAATAAGAATGCAATTGAACCATCTCGAGAAAGCAGTTTCACAATCGGGAGAAAAGCAGGAGAAACAAAAGAGTGGTGGGCAGAAGACTGGATTTTGGGAAGTTTAACAAGGATCGTGGAAGAACACGTGCATCCTGGAGGAGCCGAGGTGGGTCGGAGGGCTGAGAAAACTTAGGGAGCTCGATCAAGGTGACCATCATGTCGATTTTAATTTGCGGTTGAGAATATTTTCCGGTGTTCACTCTTATTTCCGACAAATTATGTCTCGCTGCGAATGTTTTCAAGCAATTCTTAGAGTGGTACGCACCTGACATTTATAAATTAATTTTTTTTCTCCCCAATATACATCTTTTTCTTTTTTATTAGGGAATTCACCTTCCATTTTATCATGACAACATTTGACGGGACCCAACTGCTGCGCAACCACCAATCGCCCGCTTGTCGCCCGGGATTAGAAATGCCCGCAAGGACATCTTGGCTGCTGTCATAGGTGTGGAGATGGTGACAAAAAGTATCTGTTGAGTGCGTGTGGGCGAGAGGCAAGAAGCAAACCTCAAGTTACTTTGCAGCTGCTGTCAGACTATGTCCCATCGTTCTACTGCGCTTTTGGACACGCATTGCTGCTCATGCAAAGTCAACATTACGGGCAAAACGAAGCAGGATAACCAAGCTGGGCACTCGAACACGTCGAGCGGGGCCACCCAAACTGTAACGGAGCAACACGTATACATATGTTCCGAATAAAGCGGTGACAAAATTTATACATATCTTCATGACATAGGTAAAAGTTAGCTCGAAGCGTAATGTGAAATTATTAGGAGGTTGCCTAGATTACTGAAATTTAAGAGTGGGAAATTAACATATTACGCAGACTGACCTTTCTATCTTAGCCTTTAAGGGAAGCCTTTTAATGAGATCACTCTCATAATTGTCATCAATTTCTCCAGAGCTGGCTGCACTGATGCTAAAATGTCATTTGCAGAGTGACTGATTAACGATTTAATGTATTAATTAACTTTCAGCCAAGCATCGGAGCAATCTTGGAATTTATAAGCGTTCTCCTGTCCCGTTTTCAAAAGTTTACCTAAAACACCCATTTCATTGTGCGTTGGCAGAAGGTCACTCCACAAGCGCCTTGAACACGGAACAACCAGTTTGGTGATGTGGTTCACTTGGTTTTTATGGCTTTGGCTGGAAGCTTGCATGATTTCTTGACCACGTGATGGCACATCACCACTGAAGGGATCAACTCCTCAACCTTTGCAAGATCACACGAACCTGGCATGTGAAGTGCACTGTTGGCAAATGTGATTCCTCTTTGTAAATGACACTACCATTTATGGAACCTCGTGTGTGTGTGTGTGTGTGTGTGTGTGTGTGTGTGTGTGTGTGTGTGTGTGTGTGTGTGTGTGTGTGTGTGTGTGTGTGTGTGTGTGTGTGTGTGTGTGTGTGTGTGTGTGTGTGTGTGTGTCGTTGGTTGTTATCTTCATATGCAGGTTTCAGAAGGTGGAATGGAGCGCTCCCAGGTCTCAAAGTATCTACCTTCATGGGTGTGCGTGTATATATGAATCTGTGCACATGCATGCGTATATGTGTGTATGTAATGTTTGTGCGTGCAAGTTGCTGTTGCCTGATATATCCACACATGGGTGTGTTTCAGTGGATGGAGCAGAGACCTACGAGGTCTCAAGGTATCCGCCTCCGTTTGTGTTTGTGTGTGTGTGTGTGTGTGTGTGTGTGTGTGTGTGTGTGTGTGTGTGTGTGTGTGTGTGTGTGTGTGTGTGTGTGTGTGTGCGCGCGCATATAATCTGTATATGTCACATATAAAATATGTATGATCATGTATAATCACATATCAATATGTGGAGATAATCCTTGCAATAATTCATGGACCACTGTTTGTTTGTGTTTTTTTGTTTGTGTGTTTGTTTGTTTGTCATGGTACTTCAACTACAGTTCTGGGGCAATTACATCCACACTTTCTCCAGGGGAGGAGGGAACGCATATTCTTTATGTAAATGTGTATCATGGAGCACCGCCTCCAGGTGTGGGAGGGTATTCCAAGTCCCCACCATTTCCAGTGCAGTATTCCTGTCCCCATGTTTTCCAGTGTCGTAAGGTGTTTTGAATTATTAGCAGGAGGTATGCTTTTGCTTCATGCCCGTAACTTCATGGGGGGTTTTTGCCGATACAGAGCTGTCAGTTGCCTACATCCACCACCCAAATAATGGTTTGTGTCAAAACGAACGTGTTACATCAGCATGCTTGGAATAAGATCGCCCAGACGGTGGGTACTCTGCCGGTGGGTATAATATGTGTAATCGCGGATAATCTACGTACAAGAAAAAGAAATATTTAATAAAAATGTAAAAACTCGGAGGGATGAAATCTCAAAAAAAACAACCAAACAAGTGAGGAATGACACCACATTATAATGCCACAATATGACACCACAATCCTTTTATGGATTATAGAATACCATCACAAAATTTTGTGACATTTTAATTTTGTTGTGGAATTGTATTGATCCTGAGTTCAAATCCCACAAAGCCATTGAATTAATACCAGGTGGGGTTGACTCTGCCTGTCATCCTTCTGGGGTCGGCAAAATGAGTGCCAGCATGCTGGTATCCTGTGTCGGAGTGGCGACCCGTCCAGGATTGTGTCCAATAGCCAAGGAGACTGCTTAGGCAGCACCAACGCTCTGCACGGAGTATGGTCCCAATGGATGGATTGTATTGAAACAATGTCAAAAGATGTCCTGATGGGAATCCAAAAGAGGATTGTGGTGTCTCGTTGTGGTATCGTAATGTGGTATCATTACCCTTGCCGGAGAAGAGGGAAATGCACTTGGGTCCGTTTGTTACTTACAAAATCGAAGATTTTTCATGTATGTTGGTTAGTCGATTTTGTTATTCTGTCTGTTCGTCGCCGACAGGTCACAATTTTGAACCGATATTCGCAAAACTTCAACACATGGCAAAGTTTGTCATAAGGAAGAAGCCTATTTTTGGAGGTCAAAAGGTCAAAAGATCAACATAGGCCAAAGGTCAACAACTTAGGTGAGATTTCTAAAATCCTTAATTTTCATCAGAATGACTTGAAATTTGAAGAGGATTTATATATCAGGTCACTGAATTCAACCAGCCAATTATTTTTGAGGTCAACATGCACCAAAAGATCAACATAGGCTGAATTTCTCAAATTGTCAATTTTCATCTGATTGACTTGAAATTTGAAGAGGAGTTGCATATTTGTCATTGAATACCAATGTGTGTGTGTGTTTGTGGGGGGGGGGGGGGTTCAGTGTGTGTGTCAGTGTGTCTCCTCCATAACTCCAAAACTATACAATCTAATAGCCTGAAACTTTGCTTGCATATGAAGACAACTCAGAGGAAGTGCAAGAGTGAAAATTGGATGTTGTGTTAATTAAAACATTCCTTTTGAAGATGATTAATGGCCTTATTTAATTATATCCTTTATCAGGTGCATTCTCGGCCACCTCACTCTCTCGGGTCTGAAGGCGTTTCCTGGGTAACCTCATTGGGTCTGAAGTCGCCATGTTTTTCTGGCCTGCTCAACCACGTCTTGACTTGGAACAGGCCGCAAAGACTTCTTCATGATAAAGGTTTTTTTTTCACTTTCCTCACTCATGTCGAATGCTTGTTAATCATAGCCTTGAACCTTTGTGTACATCACTTTTCTAACTGCTGTAGTTTTCAAATTAGGAGCTTGGAGCCAAATCCTGCATTATCTGATATGATTTTCCACGATCTACTCTCATGGACTAATGAAAGTATATCATGAAAACATTATTTCGGTTTTGAGGATCGGATATCATCCAGACTCAATAAGTGTCAAAATCTGGAGTGAAATTTGATAATTTAAAGAAATATCGAGTCTTGTAACTAAGCTGATATACCGATTTACTTTAAACAAGCAAGGCTATGTTCCCTCCTCTATACATACATAAGAAAATGTGAAATTTCCAAAGCATTAAACTTATCTTTTTCAACTGTTTCGAGAATTATATTGAGTGAACAAAACATTTAGGAACTTGCCAAAATTAGCCAGCTTCTTTGAGCTATATTGTTACGAATCTGGAAGCCTTTTGCACACAAACAGACAGCAGTCCCCGTAGCTTAGTTATTTTGATAAGTATGTGTTTATAGTTAGAATCCCTCCTTCTGTCTCATGGGAATTTTGTGTGTGCGCTGCGAGTTATTTTATAGTCAGGTTTATTACATCTATAACAACAACAACGGCACCGTCCCTGACTCAACCCGGTCGCCATTGCCCACATGTTTTTGGCTGAAAGCATGGGTTGAGCCTCCATTGCCTCAGATCCGACTCCACCCCAGAAAGGTGGGAGTTTCCCCGCCTACCGTGGGCCTGTCCAATGAGGCACAGCCAGCGGATCGCGCGGTGGAACCGTCCAATCAGGAGGCGAGTGGCGAGGAAAGAAACCCTTCCCACCTCAAGAGAGTAGAGGAGTGATTATGGTGACTGCTTCGCATCTGCAGTCTTGGTGGCGATTGGCTTCGTCTGCGGTCGTGGTGGCTTGGTTTCGTTTGAGGGCTGTAGACTTTGGGTCGTGGGTTTGAGTCCCACCGTGGTGGTTTGGAGTCGGTGTGACCACACGAGGCGGGAAGGTACCCCGGCCCGGCTCTACCGAAAATAGACCCACGGGGTCCAGTTTCTTTTGTGTGTGTGTGTGTGTGTGTGTGTGTGTGTGTGTGTGTGTGTGTGTGTGTGTGTGTGTGTGTGTGTGTGTGTGTGTCCGTGGGCCCCGTCTGTAAGTAGAATTGTTTAGTGCCTTGTACATATTGAATTACATTTTCATAATCGGATAACTCTGCTCTGTGTCTCCCTCCCGATTATTGTAATAATCCCCTGTTAAATGTACCAGCTCATTTTCTGTGCTTTCTCCCATTGACCCAGCACGGTGCGTATTGAGAATTAGTGAGGCCGTTTGTGCGGTAAATTGTTCATTTGGACTGACAGATCTTGGTAATCCCCACTCCGTTTACATCCGGATCGGGCTCGGTAAACGGTCCGTTCCGCCCGAGGTCCGTCGAGGGTGTGGTTTTCCCCGGTAGTTGGACGACATGCGTACTTAGGTATGTTGAAATTAGGCAATTCACCCTACCCCACGCCGTCAAAATATTGGCGACCACGGTCCGCGAAGGGACCCGTGACCTTTCGGACTTATCTGAGAGTCACGACCTAAATTCCAGGTGTTCTGTGGGAGACTACTCCACTGCTTCACCTAGTGGTCGTTTATCGCCACCGAACCCCAGCCCACAACAATATGAGTTAATGCATTCACTGCAAGACCTCGCACTCTGTCCCCCAGAGGGACTGCCTATCCATAGTGCTTGCCACATCTGTGTCTATATTTTTGGAGGTTTTGCAAGGTGCTATACAGGGAATTGAAGCAAATCTGGTGAAAAACGTACATTTTAAAATTAGGTTATAACGTTTGCACGGACCATGCACGCTGTACCGTGTGACACATGCACAGACGAGCAAGCAACATTGCGGATTATCTGCAATGTTTATTTCATGGGCGATTAAACTTTGCGATGTCTCCATGGTTGTTCTGCATTGAAGAGCAACTCTTTTGTGGATACACTATAAAGTCATAAATTGAACGAATTTATTTTATTTCATTAACTGCTGCAGGCACGGTAAAGACAGCTTTAAAGTTAAAGGGATCATATATGGTATGCAGCCACAGCCTGGCCAACCGTTCCTTATAAACCATGAACTCGGAATGCTTGCTTGAGTGCTTAAGCCACTTACCGAGCGTCCTTCAGTCGATGGCAGTACTGTACTATGGCATTCTGAGCAAATCGCTCACTCACTTAGGACACTTTTGCATCATAAAAAATTTGAAGAGGATTTATATTTCACGTCACTCAATTCAACCACCTATTCTTTTTGAGGTTAACATAGGCCAAGTTTCTAAAATTGTCAATTTTCATCCGATTGGCTTGAAATTTTAAGAGAATTTGCACATTTGGTCATTTAATTCAACCACCAATTATTTTTAAGATCAAAATTGTTTTATGGCTATTGCTGTTAGCTGTTAGGATGCATGACATCTTTCTTGTTTGTTTGTCTGTTTGTCTGTGAGCAGGATATCTCAACAGCTTATAAACGGATTCAGACGAAATTTGGTGGATAGGTTTGGTGTGTGACAAGGTCTAATTGTTTCGATTTTGGTGAAGATCTGGATCCTATAATTTTTCAAGTGATTATTTACCATTGAGAGAAACAGCCAAAAACGATATATTGCATGATATCTCAAAAGGTTGTAGACTGATTTGGATGAAACTTCGTGGACAGGGTTGAATGTGTGACAAGGAAAGGTTGATTCAATTTTTGTGAAAATCTACATCTGGATCTCGATAGAATAATTTTTTTAACTTTCAAAGTGATTCTTCACCATTGAGGCTAAAAACGATATATACCGTGATATTCCAAAACTAGGTGGATGAATTTGTTCGGTGACAAGAACAAGTCCATTCAATTTTGGTTAAGGTCTGGATCCAGATCCGGCCTATCATTGGAATACAAAACGTCGTGTTCAGCCTGGTGGAGGTATGTGCTTCCGAGTGCTGTTCTAGTTGCTTGCTGTTGTTAGTTTGTTGTTGAAACGGCCTCCTGCTTTATCAATGGAGTTGAAGAAATGTACATTAAAAGTAAGATTATGTTATATTTGTGCTGGTAATAGTGGCCAGTTTACTTTTTTGTCGTTGGTGTATGCTATTCTGTGGGGGGTGGGTGTTTATTTGCAATTTTAAGTGTGCTGATGATGGGGAGGTGATCAGAGGGTCAGTCATGAACTGTTTTCCCTGAAGCAGTGGTGGCTCATAAGGAAGTCGCTACATGGTTTTATGTTGGGAGAAGTGGGTTTGTCATTTAATCTATGGGGAAATCTTGTGGGAGAGTTGTGATTTTTGAGAGTAACCAGTTCATTGAACCATTGTAAGATGAGGGTAGCCTCTCATATCAGTTATTTGGGAAGAGTCAAAAAGGGTATTTGGCATTGAATTCCCCAGCATATGTGAGTAGCAAGTGTGAGTTGGAGTGCGGTATGTTTTGTAAGTCTTTGAGGGAGGGTTGGAATGTTGATGGACAAGAGTGGTTGGAGGTGATATGTAGATATATATATATATATATATATATATATATATATATATATATATATATATATATATATATATATATATATTTTATTTATTTTTAATACCATGTTGAGGCTCGTGTGAGAATGAACACACAGAACATATAACAAGGCAGGAGACGAGGGGTAGGAGAGGAAAGCAGAAAACAGCAGGGAACAGACACAATAGGAGATATGTGCAAGGAAGAAGGATGGGGCGGGGTACATTGAGTAAATAAGATTGTACTACAGGGACTTTCAAGAAGGAAAATAGGGATTTGAAAGCAGTGGATTTGGGGTGGATTAACAGGGGTAGAAAAGATCAAGATTTTAGATGGGGGAGGGCATTCGATGGTGGTGAACAGTTGTCTTGAAGACCTGGAGGGAGGAGTGGGATTGAAGTGAGTGTGGGAATTTGTTCCAGAGGTGGGGAAAAAATTGGGATGAAAGAGTGAAGGTGAGCAGTGATTCTTGGTTTTGGTGGATCTTGAGCACCCTGTGGAAAGAAAGGGGGGCAAGGCCAGAAAGGAGATGGTGGAAGACAGAAAGATCACTGACCTGCCACTGATGAGAGGGTGACAGACCCAAAGACTCAGCTTCATCGCGGGAGATACCAATGATCCTCAGAGTCTTGTTTTCCACAGTGTGAAGTCAAGCTTGGTGTGAGGCAGGAGCACCACCCCGAGGGGAGAGCAGTACTCTATCAGACTGTGGATGAAAGCTTTGTACGTGGTAATGTTTATTACGTTGTGGAAAGTTTTGCCTATTTTTATCTTGATGTAGAAAGATTAAGTTGTGTTATCATTTTGCACTTATTGTTTTGTGTTGTGAGTCATGTTGGTGAAGAAATGCTTTGGTGTATGAGGTTGTGGATTCCATCAACCCCTATATTATGGGGCCTGCCAAGTCTGAGGGGAGTGTAATACACACACACACACACACACACACACACACACACACACACACACACACACACACACACACACACACACACGATCCATTGGAAGAATGTAGTAAGTGTTGTATGGTTCGTGTGATTCGCGTAGCTTCGATTAACTCATGTAAACAGGGAAAATGTCAGGAAGTCGTCTTGTAAATTGTGATGCTGAGGAGTGAGCAGATGTAATTTCTTGACAGTATCATCAGGGTAAGATTGTATGGTGTAAACACTCTTTTTAGCAGGCGGGGCTTGGTGAGGACTCTACAACAAAGCACAACAGAAGTGCTTTGCACTTCAGGAAACCAATCTCGATCTTTCTGGCTGGTGCATCACAAGCCGTGGCTGCAAAATGCGCTGTTGGGCCTGGAAGAGGTCGAAACTTTATTTTTATTACAGCCATCATGTGGGCAGAACCACCCAGATGATGACACCCCCACAAGCAGCAGGCAGCCAATCATTGGACCCACCACAGACAAAGGCGATCCAATAATCCACAAGGGCTGGGTCTGTGCACATATGCATGGGGGAAACTCTTCCGTATGTGTACGGAAATCCATTGTTGGTGTAATGACCCACACAGAGGTTTCCATATTTTCGTCATCAGAGAAGCATCCTCGACTCAGTTTCACATGAAATAAATCCGTCACACGCTCGATTGAGTTCCACATAAAATATATCCGTCACGATCTTGACTTGGTTCCACCTTAAATATATCCATCATGCTCTCGACTCAGTTTCACATTAAATAAATCTGTCACGCTCTCAACTCGGATTCACATAAAATATATCCATCATGCTCTCGACTCAGTTCCACATTAAATAAATCTGTCACGCTCTCGACTCGGATTCACATTAAATAAATCCATCACGCTCTCGACTGAGTTCCACAATAAATAAATCTGTCACGCTCTCGACTCAGTTTCACATTAAATAAATCCGTCATGCTCTCGATTCGGATTCACATTAAATAAATCCATCACGCTCTCGACTGAGTTCCACAATAAATAAATCTGTCACGCTCTCGACTCAGTTTCACATTAAATAAATCCGTCATGCTCTCGATTCGGATTCTCATTAAATAAATCCATCATGCTCTCGACTCAGTTCCACATTAAATAAATCTGTCACGCTCTCGACTCAGATTCACATTAAATAAATCTGTCATGCTCTCGACTCAGATTCACATTAAATAAATCTGTCATGCTCTCGACTCAGTTCCACATTAAATAAATCCGTCACGCTTTCAACTCAGATTCACATTAAATAAATCCGTCATGCTCTTGACTCAGTTGCACATTAAATAAATCCGTCACGCCCTCAACTGAGTTCCACATTAAATAATTCTGTCACGCTCTCAACTCAGTTCCACATTAAATAAATCCGTCATGCTCTCGACTGAGTTCCACATTAAATAATTCTGTCACGCTCTCGACTCAGTTCCACATTAAATAAATCTGTCACGCTCTCGACTGAGTTCCACATTAAATAATTCTGTCACGCTCTCGACTCAGTTCCACATTAAATAAATCTGTCATGCTCTCGACTGAGTTCCACATTAAATAAATCCGTCACGCTCTCGACTCAGTTCCACATTAAATAAATCCATCACGCTCTCGACTCAGATTCACATTAAATAAATCCGTCACGCTCTCGACTCAGTTCCACATTAAATAAATCCGTCACGCTCTCGACTCAGTTTCACATTAAATAAATCCGTCATGCTCTCGATTCGGATTCTCATTAAATAAATCCATCATGCTCTCGACTCAGTTCCACATTAAATAAATCTGTCACGCTCTCGACTCGGATTCACATTAAATAAATCTGTCATGCTCTCGACTCAGTTCCACATTAAATAAATCTGTCACGCTCTCGACTCGGATTCATATTAAATAAATCTGTCACGCTCTCGACTCAGTTTCACATTAAATAAATCCGTCATGCTCTCGATTCGGATTCTCATTAAATAAATCCATCATGCTCTCGACTCAGTTCCACATTAAATAAATCTGTCACGCTCTCGACTCAGATTCACATTAAATAAATCTGTCATGCTCTCGACTCAGTTCCACATTAAATAAATCCGTCACGCTTTCGACTCAGATTCACATTAAATAAATCCATCACGCTCTCGACTCAGTTCCACATTAAATAAATCCGTCACGCCCTCAACTGAGTTCCACATTAAATAATTCTGTCACGCTCTCGACTCAGTTCCACATTAAATAAATCCATCACGCTCTCGACTCAGTTGCACATTAAATAAATCCGTCGCGCTCTCGACTCAGTTCCACATTAAATAAATCCGTCACGCTCTCGACTCAGTTCCACATTAAATACATCCGTCACGCTCTCGACTCAGTTCCACATTAAATAAATCCGTCACGCTCTCGACTCAGTTCCACATTAAATCCGTCACGCTCTCGACTCAGTTTCACATTAAATAAATCTGTCACCCACTCGACTCAGTTCCACATTAAATAAATCCGTCACGCTCTCGACTCAGAATCACATTAAATAAATCCGTCACGCCCTCAACTGAGTTCCACATTAAATAATTCTGTCACGCTCTCGACTCAGTTCCACATTAAATAATTCTGTCACGCTCTCGACTCAGTTCCACATTAAATAAATCCATCACGCTCTCGACTCAGTTGCACATTAAATAAATCCGTCACGCTCTCGACTCAGTTCCACATTAAATAAATCCGTCACGCTCTCGACTCAGTTCCACATTAAATAAATCCGTCACACTCTCGACTCAGTTCCACATTAAATCCGTCACGCTCTCGACTCAGTTTCACATTAAATAAATCTGTCACCCCCTCGACTCAGTTCCACATTAAATAAATCCGTCACGCTCTCGACTCAGAATCACATTAAATAAATCCGTCACACTCTCGACTCAGTTCCACATTAAATCCGTCACGCTCTCGACTCAATTCCACATTAAATAAATCCGTCACGCTCTCGACTCAGAATCACATTATATAAATCCGTCACACTCTCGACTCAGTTCGACATTAAATCTGTCACCCTCTCGACTCAGTTTCACATTAAATAAATCTGTCACCCCCTCGACTCAGTTTCACATTAAATAAATCTGTCATGCTCTCGACTCAGTTTCACTGGTGGGAGGAATCGGGATAATAAAGGCATGGCACATGGACTGGAGTGTTATGAATGCAAATATAATAAAATCAGTACTTCTCCTTTTTTTAACTTATTTTTTAATTGTGACTTGCAACTTTTCCTTGTCGACGTGGCACGATGGTGTGTTCACTGACCCCTGCTGGAGGATTGGTTAGAATTGCTCATACTGTTGGTGTCTTTTTAGAGAACATGACCAATTTTAACCTCCTCCAGGGATTTTTCTATTTAAGCTGCACCAAAATGGCTTCTCACGTGTTAAATCTGCAATGGCCACTCACCAGACCAATAACAGTTTATTATACAAATGCACAGGACGACAAAAATGGAGCATCCATGCCCAAAAGATAGACGGACAAAAAATGTATAGATAGATACTTAGATAGATAGATAGATAGATAGATAGATAGATAGATAGATAGATTGATAGATTGATAGACAGAGAAAGAAAGAAATCACACTTGCGATCCAATGTTACGAAAACACAGTAATACAGCAAATGTAATCCAATCAAAATGACCATGAGCGCACAACAAACCATGAGTGAAATGGCCTAATTTGCTCCACGCCTGGGCATGCAATGGAGCTCCGAGAATAACATGGGGGTGAGGTACTTGGTCGCATGGCCCGACCTCCTCGGCCACGCTGGTCCCAAAAGGCAGTGGTAGTCATTCATGGTCGTGTAGTTGAGCGACGGCAGCAGTGGTGTAGTGTCGCAGTTGCAGTGCGCAGAGTTCGTGATTGAGAGCAGACATACATACATACATGCACTTGTGAACGTCTGCTTGCTGTGGAGGAACTTGGGTAGGGTTTGAAACAGCAAAGAGCTTACCTTGTGTGTCTTTTTTTTTTGGTTGCTTTAACTCGAAGAGCAAGGGAGAAGTTAATTTTGTTGTAATCTTAGCCACCTGGGGTAATTCATTAGGGGAGAACTTATTGGTTATTCCCATCGTTTACCGGTGAGAGATGTGATTGGGTCTTGTTTTAACTTGTGCCATCGAGGGTGGAAGGAAGTTCCGTTTTCACACAGCTGTCTGTCTATTTGTTTGTTTGTCTGTTTATTACTTGCAATATCGAAGATTTTTCAAGAACCATATTTTCCGGTGTATAAACAGCACTTTTTTATCAGCAAAAATAGGTAAAAGTTAGGGGTGCGGTTGATACACGGGTTAAAGAAAAAAAATCTGGTCTTACATTCCAAGTGAACACTTTTGTTGGAGTCAGAACTGCGTTTAAGCTCAATTCTGCCATTTAAATTTTGAAAATCAGTTCAAGTTCAATTTGTACAGCATTTTATTAACCCTGTGTGGAAATGAAATAAGTCACACTCGGAAACGTCCAGAGACGCCCGGAGTAAAGGTGGCATAAAGAGAGGTTCGCGGCTCTGAAAACGCCATTAAACACAAAATAAGAAGAAGAACACCTGGTCTCGCATCAAAATAAGAAGAACACCTGGTCTCGCATCAAAATAAGAAGAACACCTGGTCTCACATCAAAATAAGAATTATTCACAACAGCTGGAGTCAAGTAACGGAACTCCCACCTCAAATAAGCTTGCGTGGCAAGCTTAACATCGTATTTTGTGTTCAAGAGGAAGACACTGCCCAAAGACAAGTTTCCAGCCGGCATCATTGTTCGTGCACATCAGAAGGGGTGGAGAGACGAGAGACTTGTTGTGATGACTGTCTTTTTCATACAACATTTTCTACATGAACATTTGATGCAGGCAGAATTAATCCACCAAGCTTGTTCCTCACACACTGACGCTATGCCAGAAAATGCTGGATAGCAGAGCGTGGTTTAATACGAAGAACAACCAATCAACCCCAAATACGTTTACAGACGAGGGGAGGAAATTGATTTGAAAGGAAGAGGAATCATCTCACGAGAATGAAGAGTCACGTGGGACGATAAAGCTTGAAGAAGTACCAGTGCTGCTCGGTTCTTTTGGCTTCCTTTGATTCTTTTCATTCTTCCTGGTTCTCTTCGTTTTTCCCTCGTTTCTATCAGCCGTTGCTAACTTGCTTCTTGAAGATTACTCGCATCGACAAGATGAACTTTCGAACTTTGCAGGCCGTTGTATTCGACTCAGGACTCAGGTTGCATCCTGATTGAACTTTTTCACCATGACTCCCATCGCTACGTTGGCTGAGCAGTGAGCATTATGTTGATTGGGAGACTGCTGGCTTTCATCGGGAGGAGGAGAAAGGTCAACCTTCCGATGATCAGCAGCTGGATCATCAAGGTGTGGGAGGAGATACCGTCGGACATCATTAAGCGAGCATGTCTGAAATGCTGCATCTCCAACAACATGGACAGCACAGAGCATGACATCATTTGGAGGAGGAGGCTGCATGCAAATGACAGTGACGGGGACTTGCTCTACCCTGATTCGGAGTTATGTGCCGTCTTCGACGAGAAAAGCATTAACGGGGATTTCCTCGTGTTTAGCTGAAAAGCTTCATCAGATGCAAACGGCCCTTTTCAGGGCCTAAAATCCATAAGAAATATGTACAATACCGGTGTGAATCCCTATTCTTCCTTTTTCTGGGAAGAAAAAAATCCTCTTTATTATATGAAAAAATAAGAAAGAAAAATGAAAACTTCTTAGAACCCTGTCCTCTCTCTTCACCTTCTTGAAAATGAGAATAAGACTGTTAGACAAAATTAAGCAGACATGGGAGTAAGCATGTTGATAACTCCGTAACTTTGTTCTGTTCAAAGGTAATATACAAATGTATTTAGATCCAGATCAGAAAATAAAATGATCAATATATTCATTTATTTTGAGACTTGAAAACATGGGTGCAGTTAATGCACGTCCACGGTTTATACACCGGTAACTATAGTATATTGGTCAGTGGACTTCGTTATTGTCTTTATTACTTGGCAAAAAAAATGTTTTGCCAAGTATGTTGGTCAGTAGCGTTTGTTAGTCTGTCTGTCTGTTTGTCGCACGATTTTTGCCCACAGTTTTCAAGCACTCGTTCTCAATTTTTTTGTGCGTGCAGGTGACTGGCCAAATACAGCAACGCTTAATTTTGGTGAAGATCTGAATCCGGATTCAGTTCTGATAATTTTTTTTATGTGATTCTTCACCATTTGTGAGATTGTGCCAAAAACGATATGTAGCACAATATCTCAAAAAGTTATGGATGGATTCACACGAAACTTTGTGGACAGGTTGGGAGTGCGACAAGGAAGAATTGATTCAATATTGGTGAAAATCCGAATTGAGATCTGGATACGAGGGTTATTTAATTTCTTACATGATTCCTCACCATTGAGATATATAGCCAAAAACGATATATGGTATGATATTTAACCTCCGCCATCGAAGATCGGAGGTTACTGTTTTCACCCCTTTCTGTTTGTTTGTTTGTTTGTTTGTTTGTTTGTGAACAGTATTACGGAAAAACTCCTTGACTGATTTCGATGAAACTTGGTGGGGGGATTCGGTCTGGTCCAAGGATCATGCCATGAGATTTTGGACGTGGTCCAAAATTCAATATGGCCGCTATGGCGGCCATTTTGAAAAAATATTTGAATTTTTATTTTTTTGCATTTCTACATGTTTTAAGTGATTTTCAACCCCCCCCCAAAAAAAAAAATTGTCAGAGAAAAATTAATTTTTTGCAACTTTTTTTTCAACCAAATTTCGATTTTTTTATTTTTTGTTGCATTTCTACGTGTTATAAGTGATTTCCAACAAAAAACATGCCAAAATTATAATTGCGGCTGATTTTGGAACTTCAGGTGGATATACCCACGTAAAATCAATTTCTGTCTCAAGGAATCTAGTTATGACGAATGAATTGAGTATGTAAAAGTTAAAAGCAAAAGGGAAAGTTGCAAACTATAACTCTGTGAGCACTGTTGACATCAAATTGAATGAATAAGATATCAGGTTCACTTGAGTGACCCAGCAGTATTGGCGGCGGATGTTTTGCACTCTACCGAGTGCTCCCCCTCCAGTTCAAAAATGTATTGGGCCCGATATGTTCTCATGGATCAGGCACTACGTGGTGGAGGTATGCACTCTACCGAGTGCCGTTCTAGTTTTTATTTATTCATATGAAGCCTGTGGCTGCTTGGCTGCATCATTTTATGGGAGCACAGCTGCACCACTGATACAATGCTCCCTTGTTACCAGCACACCGGTACTCATTTTGCCAACCTCAGAAGGATGACAGGTTGAGTAAACCCTACCTGGCAAATTCAACCACCCAACAAGGGCTTTAACTCAAGATCCAGGCATCTTAGGTCAAGCACCTTTCCCATAAAGACATTAAGTGAACTCCAGTTGTTCTCATGCATAATTATTACTATCTCAACAGATGACTATACTATGGAGCATTTCATTTTTACAGCTGAGATTTCTATCATATTATTTGCATGACATGTTTCCATAATTATTTCCCATATACTGTTTGTATATGTATATGTACGTGTATGTGTGTATACATATATATATATATATATATATATATATATATATATATATATATATATATATATATATATATATATATACATATATTACACATACATC
Source organism: Eptatretus burgeri (assembly GCF_056783735.1). NCBI lineage: Eukaryota > Metazoa > Chordata > Myxini > Myxiniformes > Myxinidae > Eptatretus > Eptatretus burgeri. The sequence continues at coordinate 20,559,914 of NC_140964.1, read as the reverse complement.
ATGTGTTTCGACCAGTAACCATTCAGATTCTTGTTGAGGCAGTACTGGATTTAATTTGCGTTTGTTTGCTTGGTGTGTAGTACATGCCTCTACTGTGAGATAAAAGCGCCTTTGGAGGGAATGAAATACAATATGCTTCCCCAAAGCCAAACAACTGCATGCTGTCCCCAATCCCATGTTCCTCCCCCCCCCCACCCCCTTATGTCAAATGCAAAAGGGTAATTCGGACTTTCCTTTCACGAGGAGCTGCTTTGGAAAAGCTTCTCCGAGGCAGTGCTGCTGGTGTGCTGAAGTATCGTCCCAAAAGGTGAAAAAGCACAGCGAAACGTGGTGGCACAGCTACACCCTAATTAATGCAGTTGCTCGGAAGCATTCCCAGCGAGGAAAGGACTCGAGCCTTTGGATACTCATTACAGGAAAGCAGGATGCCAAAGATGTGAATTGATTCCACTGACATTGACTCTTCAATTAATGTAACTTTCTCTGGGTTTATTGTACACACAGTGTACTGTAACGCAGTGTCTTTTTAAACAGAGGGACAATGCGGAACAAGCGTCTGCAACGTATTTACTTTGAATTTATTAATGTTTTGTGAATGCTTTTCTTTTGCCACCACTTAAATATGAAGGTAAGAGTGGTCATCTCAAAGGAGGTTGTTTTAACCAGCCAGACGGAGGAGACATCATTGTTGCCGTAGATGTCCCACAGGCGGGTCGTTGGAGACGTATAAGGGGCTTTTCTAGAGGGAAATAGACCCGGTACTGCCCCTCTCTGGAAGAGCTGAGCAGTTGTGGGGTGAAAAAAAATGTCCTCACACCAATTAGGGCAATGCAACAAGGATTTTCCCACAACACCACCAAGCTGCTCAGACATGAAATGTACTTTTGTAGTCATGATAATGACACTAATTGCCAATGGACAAATCAACACAATTTGTGAAAATTTAAATTGGGAGCCCAGCATCATGAGCGATGCACGGAGAACAGCCGAATCTGAAAATGCGCCCAGTGATTAAAATTAAACGACTCGACTACAAATGCACCTCTCCACAAACATCATCAAGTTAGTTCCACAATGACCAAAAGGTCTTAGACCTGTCTTCGCCTTTTCTCCCTTGCAACACCGCGGCCCCGACACCTTGTCAGAAGAGCCAGTGGATGCGGCACACAAAAAAAAGAGGTCCTCACTTAGCAAAACAAAAACAGCCGTTAATGGCAAGCTAATTGAGCATAATTGCTGCTAATTCACACGGAGAGCGTTCGCAGAGTCGAGCTTGAGGCGGATAGAGGCTTAGCCAGGTGAGAACTCAAAAAATATTTCGCGCATAATTAGCGGAGTCTTTGATGTGTGTCGAGCAGTCTCCATAACGTGGGCTCATAAAATATTAAACAATCCGAAATGATTTTACTCTTCGCTAATATGCATGGCACTCTTGCTTTATCGCGAGGCGGGTATAATTAGCCCAGGACTGGCACTTTCTGATCAATGACCCGATGGAAAATGTGACGACGCGAACAGGTGCGCCTTGACTTTAATTAAGCCCATTCATCCATTGGAAGGAATAGGGGGAAAAAAATGCGCAAATGTAGAAGGCAGCACTGGCGAGATTGATTACTGATAAGATAATTTGGAAGGCAGAAATTTGTCAGCATTAGCATTAGCAAAGGCGCTCTGCGATGTGTCAGAAAGCGAGCGCTTCCATTCGGGTTGTGCAATCCGGTGGCAATTTGCATAGGGAAGCACCTGACTTATTTGACAATTTGTTAACCCCAAAAACTGATTTTTTCCGTACCAAAAAAAAAAAATACTTTCGGGGCCGGAGGCTTGCCAAGACAGATGAATAATAGAAATGAAATTCCCTGAAGTTTCTGGGCGTGTTTGTAGAAACAACCATTTTCTGCCACTGGAAGTACGTCTCCATTTTGCACTTTCCACTTGTGAATTATATCGTCTGCATTTGTATTTGCACCGATTCAATCAACGCCAGATGGCTGGAAATACAAGCGTATGTGTGCTATCACGTGTGAGCTCATGAGTAGATACATACACACACACACACACACACACACACACACTTTTTTTTTCATTTCTTCATCAACATCTGGGTATAATTATACTTACATAATGAAAAATATGAAAATGTGAGCATATCTTTGGCTCTTGTGAGTAGCAGTATTGATCCCAACTTTTTGAACATTCATACATTTAATCGATTGGCCTCACTGTTTTGGAGTGAGAGCTCATTGATAAACGTGGTGTTCTTCAAGTTTCACAATTAAAACAGAAACAAGAAAAAGAGCAATCAGGCATTACACATCCTCACCGGGACTTGTTTTGTGTGGTGTTTATGTTGGTGTGTTACGTAATTGATAACAGTCATAACTAGAACTGCCACTTTATAACTGCTGGCAGTGATGACCGTGTACCAAGACATCCCGCTTTGATGCAACCCCGCTTTGATCAGACACCTGACCCTGTCCCATGACGTTTATTACTATTCAATTGAATTCAGAGTGAGATTAAAATAAATTCAATTCAAATCAAATAGAAGACCGAATTGGTGCAGTCCTGCATTGGAGTAATCAGAAGGAACCCAAACAAGCAAAAAGCAAAGATGGAGTCAACAGGAAGAACCTGGATATGATTTGGGTTTCTGCTACTCCTCAAAGCTCAGACGTCAAACCCATCCAGGCACAGCCAAGTGAGCTTTATTCAAAAAAAAAAGAAATCAGATTCAAAAAATTAAATAATTCTGGCTGCCAGTTTCTCCAGAAACAGAATTCTGGCTGCCAGTCTGCCAGACCATGCATCTGATCACGTTGAAATTTAAAACATATATTTTCCAGCAGGACTCGATCATAATTGTCAAGTTTCATGTCGATTGATGAAGCGGTTCAAGAGAAATAATTTTTTTTAAAGATTTTCGCTCAATTCAATGTGGCTGACAAACCATGTGACTTGCCAATTATTTGTGAATAACCAAGTATTCCGAAGGTTTGGGGAACATTTCTGTGAACTTTCCCCTCGATCTGTTTCGCCATTCTGGAAAAGATTTTAATAGGTTTTAGGAGAAATATAACATGGCTGCCAAATCATGTGACCTATGATGTCATGTGTGAACATTCTGTTTCACATGGATAGGAGGTCATACGTGTAAAGTTTTGCCTTGATCTGTTCAGCCATTTTAGAGAAGATTTTTGAAGGTTTTTATTTTAATTTAATTTTTTTTTAACAATATGGCTGCCGAATCATGTGACCGATGATGTCATCGAGTTTTTTTTTTTTCTGTGGACCAATTTATCCCTAAAGAAAATTCAGACTGATTGTATGTGGCATTCTACATATGCAATTATGACGTCATAACAAAGGCACCTGTGACTTCAAGTATTATCATGCTTATTCCCCATGATGAGTACTTGCCATGTTCCAATTTTCAATTTTTTTTCCCCTTGTGCTGTTTCAGAGATAGTGGAGCAAAGTTTTTGCTTTTTTCCAGCATGACTGCACATCACGTCACCTATGACGTCCTAGGTATCATTAAAACATTCTACTTGAGTAGTCATTCGCTCCTATGGTGAAAATTTCGTCTCGATCCGACAAGTGATTATGGAGAAAAACACGAAAGTTCAGTACAGACAAACAAACAAATGAAAAAAAATCACTCAGAGAGCGACACTTGGATGAAATGGAATGGCACTGTAGAGTCTGATAGGTCGGATCTGAATCCGGACTTGAACCAAAATCAAATCGGCATGTTCTTGTCACCGAACCAACTCTTCCACCTCGTTTTGTCACAAGTCGTCTCCAACTTTTAGAGATAACATGCTATACATAGTTTTTGGCCCCATCTCTCAATGGTAAAGAATCACCTGAAAAATTCTCCGATCCGGATCCGGATTCAGATCTTCGCCAAAATTGAGCGTTGCTGTCCTTGGCCGGTCAACTACATACACAAATTAATTTCAGAACGATTGGTTGAAAACTCTGGCCAAAAATCGTGTGACAAACAGACAGACAAATAAAACAGACCAACATACTTGGCAAAAAAAATTTTTCGCCAAGTAACAAACAAACGGATCCAAATGTAACACTCTCTCCACTGGCGAGACTAATAATTCCTTCACAAATCACTTCCATTTGCACATACTATATGATGATTCATCTCGGATGCATCCACTGAGTAGTAGAATGATGTGGAGTTCAAAAGAAAAATGCCAACTCAAGTCTTTCTTTTTTAATGACATCACACTCCACTCAAGCCTCAATATCAGGCTGACTCTCAGCAGAATGATTCCAATTTTGTGATTGTCTTTATTTCTCCCTCCCCACCCCCCCCCGCCCCCCAAATTGATTGAATGTAGAGTTGAATGATGGCAGCTTTCTTTCACCGATTCCCTAACGTTTGCAGTAAGGGCTGCGAAACGGTAGTTTCATCTCAATGGACAACTTGGATTTTATCATTCACCAATTTTGAATTATATTAATGTAAAAATAATTACCTTCTCTTGTCTTTGTTTTGCTCCACAAAACTGCACTCATCTAAAACATAGGAGCAATACCCCTGGGCACTCACCTGGTAGCGGCTGGAGAAGATAACCAGGGAACCACTGCGAGGCTTGGATGACCCACAAAATATATAATGGAGAGGAAAGTATCGATGGATTTTTTTTAAATGCCATGAACAACCTTTGGTACATCGTGGGTGATGAAGGTTGTGGTCAAGTTTCATAGTTTCTGAGAAGAAAGCAAATACATATTTAGCAAGGCAACCTCCCCATAAACCCTTTTAGACCTGGAATTTTTTAATGGCATGAACAAACTATGGTAGACCGTCGGTGGTGAAGGTTGTAGTCAAGTTTCATCGGAATTGTGAATATCGTTTCTGAGGAGAAAGCAAATATCTCCTTGAGGGAGCAACCCTCCCATAAACTCTCTCCGTAGACCCCCTCATACCCCGATTTTCTTAATGCCATGAACAAGCTTTGGTACATCATGGGTGATGAAGGTTGTGGTCAAGTTTCATCAGAATTGCTTGTGTAGTTTCTGAGAAGAAAGCAAATACCTATTTTGGGAGCAACCCCAAGAGACCCCCTTTGGGCCTGATTTTTTTTTTAATGCCATGAACAAACTTTTGTACATACATGTGTATATGCATATATGTATATATGTATGTATGTATGTCTATATATATATATATATATATATATATATATATATATATATATATATATATATATATATATATATATATATATATATATATATATATATATATATATATATATATATGTAACCGGGTGTAGTGGCGTGCGCCGGTAATCCGGTTACTCAGAGGCTTGGGTTGGAGGATCGCTCGAGGACGGGAGCTCTGCACTGGGCCGTGCTCTGGGAGGGTGTAGGGCAGCCTGGAATCATGGCAAAACCCAATCCTTATCCCTGTGTCGTAAGAAGCGACCAGGGTTGCGTCAGGAAGGGCATCCGGCGTAAAACATGTGCCAAATCAGTATGCGGATCATAACGGATGATCCGCTGTGGCGACCCCTAACGGGAGCAGCCAAAAGAAGAAGAAAAAGAAGAAGAAGATATATGTATATATATGTACACGTATGTATGTCAATTGTGATTGGACGTTCTCGACTGATGCGTCATCACCTCCCAATGGTCTAGGTGGGAGGAGCCTATTCGGTGTTCAACTCTCCAATTGGAGGCTGGAGTCTGAGGTGGAGCCGCTAAGCCGCTAAGAAGTAGAATCTTCTTCATAACCATCCGTGATCATGAGACGAGTTCGTGTTCCTCTTCTTCTTTGCACAAATAAGGAAAGTGAGTGGACAAACTCTTTTTGCCGACATAACATTGAGTCCATAGAATAGATAAATGTCACTTCTAGTATTCGGAGATGTTCTGGCTGCAAACTTTGTCCTCCACTCAATATCTTGAATGCATCCACATTAGAATGTTCAGCACAGTTTGCATTCTCAATCAAATGCTGTCCAATAGCAGATGCACATGATGTTGGGATTGATGTTGGGATTGATGCTGGGACCGATGCTGGCACCTTCCTTCAAGCATGTAACGGCTGTATTTGTATCCCAATTGTGTTTTTTCCTGATGTACAAAGGGACATGCTGTTTGATTCTGTCAGTCAGAGTCTGGGTAGTTCTGCCTACATACCGAGCATCACGTCGGCACTTGAACTCATAAATAATATAGCTAAGTTTTGAGGCAGGCAGGACATCCTTCTTAACTGCAGGAATCAGACATCGAGAGGTGAAAATCACTCTTGGACGAACAGCCAGATACGTGTTTGAGACACATCTTTTGATTTGTTCCTCACATCTTTGCGACATTTTCCCTTTCCAAGGAATCTTGATGTAGACCAGGCACTTTTCAGCACCCATCTTCCGTTCATCTATAGCAGTGAGGAATTTGTGCATAAACCTCCTGATGATATACTCAGGATATCCATTCTCACTGAGGATGGCAGCGATCTTGTCCATCTCTGTATGAAGCTTGGAGTTGCAACACATCCTCTGAGCTCGACTCACTAATTACATTGATCAAACCAATCTTGTATCTCATTGAACTAAGAGTCCCATCGAGTATACTGGCCGGTAAAAGTGGGCTTTCTCGAGATGGAAGTAGTAAATGGAGATGCAGATCTCTCTTTATGTATGTATGTATGTATGTATGTATGTATGCATGTATTTATAAGAACAGAACATACAGTGTCAGGACACTGCTCGATGTCGCTCTCCTCAGCTGGAACCCATACATCATCAGTGTTTCAGGGCCGACTCCAGTACAGCTCCTCATGGGCGGCCCCAGCAGTTCAGCACACACACGACCAAGCGACATCGGCCCACATGGTCATCACCAGATATCATTGACCAAATATAGATCCCTACAGACCTGCCTTTACATGTAAATGGAATCACTGCACTTGCCTCAACCTCCAAATCCACAATGAGGCTATCTCTGCTGCCTCCTGTAATTGTGCCACAGTGTTCTTGACTTGCTTAGATGACGCTCCAATCATCTTGAGGTACTTCAACATAAACTTAGCCACAAAATCCCGACAATCCACTTCCACTGGAAGCACATCACACATCCACCCTCGGTCATCACACACTTCTCTAACCTCTTCATACCAACACAACTTTCTTTCATATGCCCATTCCATATTTCCTCCCCATGGTACTGTCAGTTCAACGATGATAACCCTTTTTTTACCACATAAGACCAAATAATTAAATCAGGTCTTTGTTGGATGACTGCAATATGAGATGGGAACCTCAGTGCTCTGTCAAAATCTGCATCTACCTGCCAGCCCACACCTGGCGTCAAAATGCATGCTGCCCTCTTGATGTTGCTTAACATTACTTTCTCACCCTCCTTTATGAACGTGATAATAGTCTTCTCTTTTATGTCTGATTTGTTTGCCTCATCACAAAGTCTTTTTGTAACCTCGACAATCACTCTCAAAACCTGGTTATGTCACCAAGTATACCTGGCTAGAGATTTCGGGGAACACGACAGTTCATGCTCTAATGTCTCTCTTCTGCTACACTTGGCACATTCGACTGACTCGGCTAATTTTCATTTTGCCACATTCACCGCAGTTGGCATCTTGTCACACATTGATTTTAATGCAAAGATTAGTCGCTGTGGCTCCATCTTCCACACCGATTCCCAACTAACCTTCTTCAGCACAACCATCTCCCATGCTGTCCATGCTCCTTGATGAGGTTGACTTATAGCTTGAACCGTTCTTCTCTCGTCTTCCATCCATTTAATCTCTTCGATAACCATTCCTCGTCTCCCACCTGCACTCACTTGTGGCCACCGTTTCTGTTCTTTCCAACCAAATCCTTTCCTATCTTTCTGCACTGCCCCAATGATTTCCTTCATTTGTTCCCTACTCTCCGAATCTTAAACCATCCTCTGAACATTCCACTTAGTTCTCGTTCTTATCCTTTGCCCCAGTTCACTGATCACTGGGTCTTTTGAATCTCAAAGCATACATGAATCTCACATGAATCTCGTTGCACCTGAGCTAATTTACAATTGCAAGCATGAATCTCGTACATATATACATACATATGTATGTACTTATGTATGTATATATATATATATATATGTATATATATATATATATATATATATATATATATATGTATATATATATATATATAAACCAAGTCGAAAAGACCAGGGGGTTGACTCAGCCTGCCATCCTTCCGAGGTCGGCGAAATGAGTACCAGTTGTGCCCCGGTTAGAATAGGTGTACCATATCCCTGTGTGTCGTAAGAGGTGACCAGGGTTGTGTCAGGAAGGGCATCCGGCATAAAAACCGATGCCAAATCATTATGCGGACAACAAAACGAATTTCCATACCGGATCGGTCGAGGCCCGGGTTTCCAACGACCGCCACCGGTACCGGTGGTCAGCAGGGTACCAGTGGAAATTGTGCTACTGCTGGGCGAAGGAGGAGAAGGAGACGGGGAAGGCGAGTCCGGAGGCAGTGGGAGAGGGGGAAGGGTAGAAGTGTGGAGGTGAGAGTTGGAACTCTGAATGTTGGGACGATGACTGGCAAAGGGAGAGAGTTGGTTGATATGATGGAGAGAAGAAAGGTGGACATACTGTGTGTACAAGAGACCAAGTGGATGGGGAGTAAGGCGAGGAGCATTGGAAGTGGTTTCAAACTGTTCTACCATGGTGTGGATGGGAGGAGAAATGGTGACAGCGCAGGTAGGACGGTTTGGAGACAAAGTGAGAGAGGCGAGATTGAGATGGTTTGGACATGTGCACAGGAGGGAAACGGAGTATATCGGGAGAAGGATGTTGAAGATGGAGCCGCCAGGCAGGAGGAGAAGAGGTTCATGGATGCGGTGAGGGCGGACATGCGGGTGGTTGGAGTGTCAATGGAAGATGTGGAGGATAGAGCGAAATGGAGACGGTTGATCCGCTGTGGCGACCCCTAACGGGAGCAAGCCGAAAGAGGAAGAAGAAGAAGATATACATATGTATATCTATCTATAATATAATATATATGTATATATTGTTACGGTTGTGGAAATTCACAGAACACCATTCAGGTTCCCCAGAGGTCAGTTATTTCGGTGAGTGTGTGTTCCAGGTTAGATTTCCCCACCAATGTATAACGGGATTTATTCGTGTGCCGGGCTGTGCATCTCTGAGTTAGCCGTTATTCTGTTCTATCTTTTATTTCAAATAAAGAACAACTCAACAACCTCGTCAATCTCAACAACACAGCGACCCTCCTCTACAAACAAAAACACCACTCCCAGAAAGCCACCCGAAGAAGGAAACAGAAATGATCGTTGGGGCGGGTCCCTCAGAATGGCGTAAACATGGATGATGGTTATAACAATAACTAAAGAGCCAAGCTGATGACTCCTGGGATTTTCCCCCATGCGCCGGGAAGGGAGGGGCGAATGCCCCGGACGCGATAAAAAGCCGCGTTCGCTGGCCGAAAAGGCAGTTGAGTTGAATCGGTGTGGAGAGCGCCAGAATTGAGTTGGTGTGGGGAGCTCGGAGTCGGTGGGAGTTGGGAGTGGAGAGACGCCCCGTTGGGAGCTGGAGAGTTCGGAGTTCGGGCAGTTGGTTCACTGGAAGGTTCGCCGGCGCAACCAGGAAGCCGGAGTCGAGACCATTCACTCCTCCAGCGCATCGTCGGCTCGACCAGGCGCAGTGGAGGCCGGACGACCAAGGGAGCCAGTCGGAGCTCGGGGGTCCGGGCACAGACACCGAGGGTCACCGAACCAGGACCCAGCGAGTCACCACGAGGGTGGCCAGGTAGCCCGCTCGGTCTCTCGGAGCCCCTTCGGTCATCTCAGCTCCGAGCAATTATAAAGGCTCACGAGCCCGGTTCTTTCCTTCTTTCTTTCTTTCTTTCTTTCTTGGGTTTTGCATGAAAGTCTGTGGCGCCTTGTCCTTTAAGTAACAAACTGTGAAGTGCCTGTACATTACATGATAGAACTCGGCTGTAGGCTTTTTGCTCATGTCCTGTCCCATTCCCCCATTCATTGCATATGTGCATTTGAAATAAATGTCCCCATTTTTTCATGTTAACCTGCTCGTTGTGTCACTTTCTGCTATTGCCTGCCATGATGCGTTCGGAATGTTAGCTGGCTGATTATAAGCCGATAAAAACGTACATCTGGTCCGACGGGACTTGGCGATGTAAAACCGCTCAGCAATCGCAAACGGAACGAGCTGCTTAAGCGGCTGGTTTGTGTGCAGGCTCCATCTAGGTATAAACTCCCGGCATTTCTGTCCGCGCGAATAGTTAGGTACATCGACAATTCGGCGATTGACCCTGTAGCGTGTGGACAGAAGAGTTGGCTGGTTTATGGTGTGTTAAAAACACCCATAGCTGGGTTTCGGCGTTGATCTGGAAGCTGCGACTAGATTGCCACGTTCCGTGGGCGCGCGTGGCCGCAATCAGGCTAAAGGCGGTCGTCCGCACGCCAGAGTGGCGGAAATCTACAACAACATATATATGCATGCACATATAAAAATATATTTATATATATATATATATATATATATATATATATATATATATATAAATACATACATACATAATACATATATATATATATATTGTTGTGGTTGACCAAATTCGCAAACCACCATTCAGGTCCCTTAGGTGAGATATCTCTGTAAGTATATGTGTAGTTAGGCCCAAACCCGTTGTTTCGAGGGAATAAATGTCATTCAGTCGGGCTGCGACTCTTCAGGATAGCCGTTTTTCTTTTACTATCTTTATTTTGGACCAGCCGCCATTACGACCACCACCAACCACGTCTCAACAGCCGGCACACAACAACCACAACGCCGCTTCACAACAACAACCACCAACCACAACGCCGCTTCACAACAACAACAACCAACCACAATGCCGCTTCACAACAACAACCACCAACCACAACACCGCTTCACAACAACAACCACCAACCACAACGCCGCTTCACCACAACCGCCACGACCTTTACCGTCACAACTTGCCACCATCGCATCCACACCATCTCGCGCCACTCGTGGGCACCGATACTGGACTCGTGCAGGGCGCGCACCGAGCAGCGTATTCAAAAACATCACGGACTTTCCGCAGAAAACGGATCAAAAACGACTCACGCCCACTTTTGTTCCGTCCAATCGGAGAGCGTGGGCGATTTGGCCCCGCCTCCAGGGCGTTGGAGTGAGGTCGCGATATGCAAATTCATGGATCAAAAAGCATTCACGCCCACTTTTCCTCGCTCCAATGGGGAGCCAGTTAGAGGTGAAGGGTCGGAGGCAAAGGGTCAAGGGTGAAAGAGCGAAGCCACGGGGCTTATATAAACGGCTGCGTTCGTCAGTAAAAGAGTTGTGCGGAGTTCAAGAGAGTCGTCGGTGGAGCTGGAAAGAAGTGGGAGAAGTCAAGAGTGAAGAGTTGGGACGAGCCAAGAGAGGAGACGGAGAGGGCGAGTAGACGGAGCTGTGGAGAGGTGGCGGCGGCGAAGGCGGACGAGGGGGTGCTCGCGTCGGTGCCGGGAGCTGCAGAGGGAGAGGCCAGCAACGCGACCGAGGTGGAGGAGGAGATGCTCGCCGCGGGACCCGAGACAGGGTGATATCCTCCTTCCCCCGAGCATCAGCAACCCCCTCCTGTTTCCCCCCGCGCTGAGATAGTGCGACAAAGGGGGCCCCCTTCCCATCCCCTACCAGACACTGTCCGCGAGGCCCGCGGAGTTGAGGCGCCACCGCCGCTCTGCGTCTCATCATCAGACGGTAGGCCCGACCCGGTCTCGGCCCCAGGCCCGCCTCATCCTGGAGGGTGGTTCTCTTTTCTTTTGCTTTGGGAATATGTGTTGTCGGCGCCGTCTGTGAAGTAAAATTGTATAAGTGTTGCCGTGTGCCCGGTAGTCGGTTAGATCTGCATTGTTGCATTTGCTTTTTGTGTAATATTGCATTGTCTTCTTCTTTTACATGTGCTTTTGGTGGAATTGTATATGTGTGCTTTCCGTTCATCGCGAAATAAATGTGCTTCATGTTGAACTGTTTTCCCGCTTCGCTTCGTCTTTTCTTTCATTGAATCTCCATCTTGCTTCACGTAAAGGGCTGATTGTGGGCTAAAACGCCCGATAATTAATCAAACCGTCGAGGCCGACGAATAACACCGCTCTGTTATCCCGATAGTACGGAACGGGTCGCTTAAAGTGGCCCGTGTCCGAAGTCGACCTGCGGCGAGGTGCGATCGCCCGGTCTACCCTCCGTGTGGGTACTTAGGTAGGTCGAATTTGGCGAGCAACCCTATCCCACACGGGGGCCGATTGGCACGATCGTGGTGAGACCGAAAGGTCCACCCGTGACTGGTTCCCGGCGTTAGCCCGAGAGGGTCACGACTGGATTGTCCGTCCGGTGGGCGACGTGCCGCGATTCGAGTTACGTGGCCGTCCGCACGCCGGCGGGCGCGAATCCGCAACAATATATATATATATATATATATATATATATATATATATATATATATATATATATATATATATATATATATATATATTTAAATATACACATGTTTGTTTGTCTGCCCATCCATCTGTGTGTCACATTCCTTACCAGCCATTGATTGGATAACTGGCCTGACGACCCCCACAATTGTCCCCTGAAAAATCATACGACCACCATGTTGATGCAATGTGAAGCCAAATACATCTTCTGAGCTGTCATATTCATAATCACCATGCCCACCCTATAAGCTTTCCGTTCAATATAAAGGACCAAACCAACTGTTAAAAGGATCATCAAATATCGAAAGGTTGGAGTCAGTAGGTGTCACAGGTCTTGTGAAGTCCACAGTAAGTATACACTACCGATCAAAAGTTTTAGAACAACCCCATTTTTCCAGTTTTTACTGAAATTTAAGCAGTTTAATGTTTCAATGAACTCTGAAATTAAAGAATAGAACAAATAAACAAGCAGTCATAGACTGGTACTTACGAAATCGTCAACTTGACCTCTGACCTTGTCTAATAAAAGCTGTCTCTAGAGAAGGTAGCGACGCAAACCAGAAGTTTCTACGATGATTCTGTACCAAACCATCAAAAATCGAATGTTTGACCTCACTGTGACCTTGACCTTTGACCGATTTTGACCAAAATCTAATCAGCGCGAGCCATCACCCTCCTGAATCACGTCGTGTAATTTGACATTGGTAGCTTCTTCCGTTCTCGAGTTATCGTGCCTACAAACAAACACACAAACACACACACAAACAAACACACAAACAGATGACGAAGTCATCAATATACTTACGAAATCTTTAGATTTCGTCAGTAACAATTGCAGATTAAAAATAAATCATGGAATCGTTTCGTTGAACAAAATTTAATCTCGATTTTTGACTCATCAAAGTAGCCACCTTTTGCAAATATAACAGCTGAACATACTCATGGCATTCTTTCTTCAATGGACATCAAATATTGTTTGGAAAGTTCTTCCCAACACTGTTGCAGAAGTTCCCACTAATTTGTTGCACTTGTAGGTTGCTTTGCTTTCACCCTTCTGTCCAGTTCATCCCAAACCAGCTCGATGGGGTTTAAGTCTGGAGACTGTGCTGGCCATTCCATGATTTGAAGCCTACTGTCTTGTTATTTTCTTCTAAGGTAGTTCTGACATAGCCTGGAGGTATGTTTTGGGTCGTTATCTTGCTGTTGGATGAACCCCTGACCAACTAGGCATAGACCAGAGGGTTTGTAACTAATCAACAAAAGTTGGGAACCTGTAGGAATTGTTTGCATCAACTTTCAAGGCTTAATTTACTTCCATTGCTGCAGAACAGCTGCAGTTGCTAACCCATTTCTTGTTCCCTGAAAGGGGCCTTTTTAACAAGTCTGAAATTTGCATTATTTTTCAGTTCTTGGTGACCTCAACTTCTTTTTTTTTAACCTCTGGCAGTTTACCACTTAGCTTTGTACCATTTCAGGTTATTCACTGGACTTGAACTGCTTAAATTTCAGTAAAAACTGAAAAATGGGGGTGTTCTAAAACTGTTGACTGGTAGTGTATATGTGTGTGTATATATGTTTTTGTGTGTATTTTAAGATATATATATATATATATATATATATATATATATATATATATATATATATATATATATATATATATGTCTCATTTGGCTCATTAATGAAATAAACTTCTAGCCTTCGTCTGCACAGTAAAAAGGCTTAAAGATGTCCGTTTTTGGATCTGATCGTCCATCCAAACATGCAGCAATTTCTCCATTCCATGGATGGGCCCGGTCCGTTGCCGTTCTTTATCTTTCAAAATCGTCGACACAGTCGAGTGAGATAACTTAAGATCACGTGCGATTGCATTCACTTTCTTTCCTCCTTCGTACTGTTTGATCACCTGCATTTTCGTGGCGAGATCAATGGCCTTTCTTTCCTTTTTGGCAGGTTGAGTAGTAGACAAAGATAATTTCCCCTTGGGAGACATCTTGGGGGTTTGAAGTAAAATTTGTAAGACAAACGGATACGGATAAACTGCGCTATACCGAGACCACGCTCGCACTGCTGGGCGCTGGGGAGGAAACTGAGCAGTCTGAGTGGGCGGAGACACGGAGCAGTCTGGTCGTAAAGTCGTAAAGTGGTCGTGGTCGTAAAGTCGAACAGTCATAAGTCGCAGAGGTCGTAAGTCAACGACATATTGTGCATATATATGTATTGTTGCGGATCCGGGGTGGCGGGATTCTGACCCGGTCCTAAGTGCCAACCTCACCACCGCCGTCTCCAGGAGTCTATAACGCCGGCCGGCTCGGCACAGGCCTCGGGTCACGCGTCTTCAATCGCGATACCAACGTACTCCTTGTACCTTGCCAGTTGGGGAGATAGAACCCCTGGTTACAGACCGGTTTTGTCAGAGACCGAGCGGAGTCTACCAGTCTGTAACCACTTTTGGTTTTATATGCCAATCGAACGGATCGTTCCTCGACGCGACACACATTAATCCATAGCGGCAACTTCATAAGAATTAACCAGATTTATTGGGGAACATTAGAGATCACAACACAAGCAATAAACACGACATTGGTTTATATTAACAATCAACCCGTTTTGAACTCGGCAACCACGGCTACAGGTTTCGAGGGGATCACTTCTGAAATATGCCTTATACAACACGTGCAGACAAAACAGACAGACAGACAGCATGCATGCAGACAGACAGAGTACTTGGTGATGGCTCATGGACGAGAGGAAAGCGTCCAAAAAGCACGAATGTCGCTCGTAACAAACAGCGGGTGTCCACGGGTTCGAAATCCCAGCTCGAACGTGACACGCGGCAAGAAATGGTGGCGCAGCACTTTTCCTGCTTTAGTCACCGCGTGCGCACGTTCTCCTCAGTGCGTTCCGGCTCCGCGCAACGTCGACGATGCGAGACCGCCGATCTCTCTCTCGGGTTCAGCATACAAATCCAGGCCCCGGTCTGTTTTCCAGACAAGGCCCAAGTCGAGGTCCGAGTTCCACAGGCGGATCAACAACTTGTCGAGCCGTGAGGCAAGGACCGTCACCCGCTCCGGGGTCTCCTCTCCTGCCTTCCCACCTCCTCAAGGCACCGCGTGCAGGCCGCCTCAAAGCCCGACTCCCACTTCGTCCTCTCAGTTCCTCGATTGCCTTCCAAACTGAGAACTCCTTTTCGTCGCTCGTGGGCTCCAAAACCCGAGCACCCTCGAGACCGACGCTCGTCCAAACTCAGAGCTCACTATTTCCACACACTGATCTTTTGTTCCTTTTCTTTCCTCCCTTCTCTCGGCGACTGCCAACAAAAAGCTCCGCCCCCTCGCGTCACTGCCTCTCGAGGCCACACCCCTTCACGTCACTGACTGGGCGGGGCCCATCCGGGATGAGGAAGGAACAAGAGCGATCTCTCGTTTCACCACCGTATGACCATAAAAACAGTCTCTTACACCTCCCGACACATTTATCGTACACTTTTCCAAACAACCTATCGAAACAGGCATTTAATGGGGGATCTGAGCTAATCCTATACTTTGTAGTCCCATTAAGGGCCATTTCCATGACAATATATATATATATATATATATATATATATATATATATATATATATATATATATATATATATGTGTGTGTGTGTGTGTGTTTGTATATATATATATATATATATATATATATATATATATATATGTATACACGTATATATGTACATATATATATATATATATATATATATATATATATATATATATATATAGATGTGTACATGTATATATGTATATATGTATGTGTATGTATATATATATATATATATATATATATATATATATATATATATATATATATATATATATATATATATATATATATATATATATATATGTGTGTCTTCTTCTTTCGGCTGCTCCCATTACGGGTCGCTACAGCGGATCATCCGTAT
Organism: Eptatretus burgeri; assembly: GCF_056783735.1. Taxonomy (NCBI): domain Eukaryota; kingdom Metazoa; phylum Chordata; class Myxini; order Myxiniformes; family Myxinidae; genus Eptatretus; species Eptatretus burgeri. The sequence goes on along the minus strand of NC_140964.1, from coordinate 20,543,456 downwards.
GATCCGCATAGTGATTTGGCACATGTTTTACGCCGGATGCCCTTCCTGACGCAACCCTGGTCGCCTCTTACGACTTATGTATGTGTATTTATATATATGTATATATATATATATATATATTTGTATTTATATATTTGTATATATATTTATTTATTTACATACACGTATACTCAATATTCCATGTAGAATTAAGTCTTCAGCCTGCAACTATGTAGCAAGTTTAGGCATTCTGTGCACAGGAGTGTCTTGCATTTTACTGAATAAACAGCTTGTATTTAACTTAAATTTTCCTGTGGCTCGAAATTGTTTCCACAGATTTGGTGACAAGGATGGGATCTACAGCTTCCATCTGAGGAGAGGGATTTCTGCCTGGTGATGAGTGAACACTGGTGAAGCCAAATGTGAGAGATCTCTGCTGGAGCACATGTTTCCCTGAGGCAGACTACCCACCTCTCCATGGAAAGTTGTGCAGTCCCGAACTAAAAATTTAAACATGGTAAGGATATATACAAAGCTGTTTGTTGAGTAAAATAAAAGACTTTTAATTTTAAGGGGTATATTCAAAGGAATAAGTAAATATTCCTTAAAGACAGGATAACATCTTGATATGCTTTGATAAAAGCTCCTCGTCACCAGTTGGAGGGCGGAGGTGTTGATCAGATGAGTTTGTCAAGTTGTGTAAACAGCGTTAAAGACACTGCGTATTGGAGACAGGATAACATCTTGCTATGTTTTAATCAGAGCGCCTTTATGTCACAAGGTGGAGGGCATAAGCGTTGCGCAGATGAATTTGCCAAGTTGTATTAAAACAGCGTAGAGGCACTGTGTGTCAGATTAGAATCGCCAAGTCGAGAAGGTGGACAGGCGCAAGGAAGGAAATCGCTGTAAGGAAAGGAGCGCTGACTATTGCTCAGAGCAATTTAGAAATACGGTTATGAAAATCAGCATCCTAAAGCAAGGAATGGCGATGTGCCCGCTCCGAGCTGGTCAAATGCCGAGTATATGAATGTGACCTTGGGGTCGAGAACTTCAAAAGATGTGAAGTTGTGGACAGACAGAACAGAATAAGCAAATATTTCATCGAGACAGAATTGTAAACTACAGAATGGAGAGAAAAACAGAGAGAAAAAAAACCCAAACGACTCAAAACCCAGTCGATTGGAAAATCGTTGGCAGGTGGGCCGAAGAGAGCCTGACAAGAGAGGAGCAGGCGAAGAGTGTGAGCATAAATGGGAGTTTAAAAGATGCACATGCTACCCTTAAAAAAACCAGAAGTACAGAAGATTTTGCCGGTGACAGCACCCCTCCCTCTGTGGGGAGTATGGGAGGATATATTCAAATAACAGCGCTAGTAGATGAGAGTGAGAGAGGAGGCACAACAACAAATGCGACCTTTAAGGCCGCCAGAATCCACACAGTAGAGATGGAGATGTGAAAAATAATTGAAGATAATAAACCAAGCTGAGATGGAAGCTGAGAGAATGTGTCCAACGAATGAACAAAGGATGCTGAACCAGTAACAAATGAACAAATGATGCTGAACCAGTAACGAATGACCATCAGAATTATTTAATTCATCGTGTATGGAACCAAAGTGATTTAATGTGAGGTGTTTATATTGAGTCAATGTTCTGAAATAATTTGCATACAACGTTTCAATGCATGTGGGTACGTGTGTGTTGAACACATACGCAGTTGTATTGTGGTTACAAGTGTGAGAGAATTAAATTGAAATCTACACGAAGCTCGAGTGTGAAGCGAGCAAGCACGCACGATCTTTGCCTGGGTATGCAAAGAAGGTTGCTGGAACGATTGACCTTCAGACCAGGTATAAACGGGTGAGGTCATCGTGCTGGATCCAGTGGAGAGATAGTTGAATTGTTAGATCTTGTTTAAAGAGAATATATAGGTTTAGTTTGGTTTCAAGAAAAGGAAAAAAAAAAGAATCTACACCTAAATGGAGAAATTTAAGCGACAGCTGTTCGCGTACACTGGAGTGAACCATAATGAAAAAGTGCGGTGGGGGAGGGGGGGGAGAAAATACCCTGCTGTGAGATGGAGGAATTTGCCTGTTTTCCGGGTTGTGTGTGAGATTTGGCTGATAAGGAGAAGAAAGGGTGGGGGATGCTCGTGAGAAACTGGTTGGAAACTGAAAGAATTGTTTGATTTTTGTTTGTTGATGGCAAAGTGCACTGTGATCAACATGTAAAAATGACAATTCTTTGAGCATAACAAGAGTTTGGTTGTATCAGCATGATTGGTTGCATCGTTGTATCATGATCTGAGTTTTTTCAGTCGATTGTGGCAGAAATTTGTGGTTGATCGGTGTGCCAGCAATGGCTTGCTTTGGGCATGGTGAGATGCCTTGGGATGTTTGATGCCTTGCATGTGGAGTGCCAGGACAGAGGTTTACAGCTGAAGGATATTAGAACTTATTTAAGTTGAAGCCAATGTATTCATGTCAAATTTCCGGAGAAATGAGTATCTCGTGTGCTGATTCGCACAAAAGGAGAAACATTTAAAATTGATGGTAAAAGCTAACACTAATTGAGCCAACCATGCAGATGTGGTGGAAAGCGCCGCATGTTGGAGCATGCAGGTACAGGTCGCTCATTATGTGAATGACTGCAGGCAGATACGTGGATGTTTGAGCATGTGTGTGTAAGCAAATGCCGGCAGATGAGGATGCCAGGCGGAAAAACATGGCAACTGGTGATTGCACAAGGTGGTTTGCCAGTGCATTTCAGATGGTCGTCAGGAGAGAAGTGTTTCCAGTTGTGTGTAATCGTTCATGATGGTGAAAAAATGTATTTTATGTGTGAAACGGCTGTGGTTTGTGGACATAATACATACGGGAAAGCCGGACGTTGAAAGAGAGACTGCCCGAATCACCAAAGACCGAGCAGGGATTCTCAAGTACAGAGAGTGGTTGGGAGAACACCGGCATATGAGATGGCAAGAAAAACAGTACGAGAGCGGGTTAACCTCAACATCATCGTTATTCACAGCGACCCCCTTCAGACCAGACCTTAAATCTGAAAGGTAATGGGGAAAAAGTTTCATTTTTGATAGAAATGTCCAAGAGATAACTGAGCAGAATTTGGCAGAGTTAAAAACAATTCCCAAGATAAAACGTTGGTTGGAGCCTCATGATGAAAATATGTGGGAAAATATGCTGTAATGGATTGAACCTCTACACTGGACAGCATACTATGACATTTCCGGAAATGATGTAAATGATACAAATGAAGTACAAAATGCGCTCGGTATGGAATTCAACATAGAAACTGTTGATCTTTGGATGTGTCGAGAGGGAATTGGGTTGGAGGTGAAATTTACATAACAACAATGCGAATTGTTGTACCAACCGATGAATATAACACCACATATTACATTAAGTGTCGCAAAAGTGACACAGAGCGAAGGAGATTGGGCCAATGATCACGTGATTAAAGGGTTTGTGAAGACAGTTTGTATGTCAGGTACGGGGCAGAAATTTGTATCGTATGGAAGGAAACAAAGGGTACTTGTGGGAGCAGCCTCTCGTGGATTCTATGGCCGTTTTTGAGCAGACAAATGAGTTACCAGGTCGAGAAATGTTATCGATGGGAAAAATAAAGGATTTGTTTGCACAAGTGCCTAAAGAATAATGGAATACACACCCAAATAAAGGAGGAAAAACAAAAGATGCAGAGCCAGTGCATATTATGGTGGATAAAAACAAGCCTCGACCCAGTATCAAACAGTATCCGATACGTGAAGAGGCCACAACAGGAATCGCTCCGATGATCGCGGCACTACTCAAGCAGGGGGTAATGAGAGAGACTGTCAGCAAGTGCAACCCACAAATCTTGCTTGTAAAGACTGAAAGGTCTACCTTGGTGCAGTATGTTGATGATTTGCTAATTTGCTCAACATCAGAAGATAATTGCAAAAAGACTTTTATGGTCCTTTTATTGCAAAAAACCCTTTTAAAAGGCCATAAAGTACCATAGGCCAAATTACAACTGTGCAAAACCCAGGTAACATACCTAGGGCATGTATTGATTGGAACCTAAAGAAGATTATCAAATGACAGGGTGCATGCTATTCTGAACATTTCGAAACCCAGAACAAAGAAAGAAATGAGATGTTTCTTGGGGATGGCTGAATATTGTAGACCATAGGTACCTGATCTGTATCGGAGTGGCGACCTGTTCAGGATTGTGTCCAATAGCCAAGGAGACTGCTTAGGCAGCACCAAACGCTCTGCATAGAGTTGTGGTCCCAATGGATGGATGGATGGTACTGATTTAGACCACTGTTTGACATGATGCTGGACAAAGCACCGGAACTGATGGAGTGGACACAACAGGCAGAAGAAAACTTTGGCAAGGTCAAAACAGCTCCACCAATGACACCAGCCTTGGGTTTGTCTGATTATGACAAGACGTTTTATCTATATGCCCACGAGAGAGATGGATTTGCACAAGCAGTACCAACACAGCAGCATGATGACAAAATGCGCCATTAGCATATTACAGCAGGAAACTCGACCCTGTGGTGGAAGGATTCTCATCATGTTTGCTGGCAGTAGCTGCTGCCTCATACGCTGTACAAACTACAAGTCAGATCGTGATGATATCACCTTTCGTACTGTGAGTACCACAATGTGTAAGTTCTGTATTTCTAAAAGCAAAAACGCAACACCTATCAGCAGTAAGAGCAATGACATATGACTTAGTGTTAATTCAAGCAAAAAATGTAGTAATCAAAAAATGTCCGACACTGAATATAGCATCTTTAATGCCAATCGCTAATGATGGAGAGGAACATAACTGCGAGGAAGTAACGATGAAAACTGCGACTTCCGGACAGATTTAAAGGACATCCCATTGCAAAACCCCTAAAATGATAGTCTTTGTGGATGGCTCATCAACAACAGCAGCAGATGGATCATAACTGTCAGGATATGCAGTGTGCTCTGAAAGTGACATCTTGCAGAGTGGTAAGCTACCTCAACATTATTCCGCACAACAGGCAGAACTATGTGCGCTACTTGCAGCATGCAATCTCACCAAGGATAGAAGCATAACAATATATACGGGTTCCTGATATGTGTATGGGATGGCACACGATGTAGGGGCACTTTGGAAAAATAAGAGGGGATATAACATCGCAAGGTACGCCAGTCAAAAATGGTAAATTGACAGTGGAACTGTTGGAAGCTATTCACTTACCAAAACAAATAGCCATAGTGAAATGTCGAGCACATACAAAGCAAAGAGATATGGTCTCAAAAGGAAATGCTTTCGCTGATTTCGCAGCAAAATCACAATGAATAGCAAATTGCGAGTCAGAAAGAAAATGAGGAAAGGGTGCCAACCACTGACGACATTGCAGCACTCCAGGAGGCAACTGAGGCAAGTGAAAGAGCCAAGTGGGAGAAAATAGATTGCTGTTGTAACACAAAAACAAAACTTTGGGTCTCTTCGGAGGGTAAAGTGGTTGCCCCAAAGGCACTTTTACCATGGTTTGCTCGTTTGGCTCACGGAAGTGGTCACACGAGCAAAAGGGGTATGTCGAAGGAGATGCTAGGAACATGGCATGCTTCAGGATTTGCAACTGTACCAGAATTTTTTTAATAGAAGCTGTGTATTGTCAACACCATAATGTTGGTAGGGTGTGCTGCCTTTTGGACTGTCGGTTGCATCGTTGGTTGGGGCGTGGCTGTGCCACTGATGTGGTGCCCCTATTGCCAGTGTACTGGTGTTCATTTTTGCCAGCCTTGGAGAAGTGACAGGCTGAGTCAACCCCCTGGTGTCAGTTCGGTGGCCAACGGGACTTGAGCTCAGGACTCGAGGATCCCAAACCACCACCCTGGCTGCAAAGCCAACGCGAGGTTATAATGTTGGTAAAGTGTCGATAAAACAAATGGACATGTACATGATGGACAAGAGAACGATTAACTTTTGTGCTGCCTTAACAAAGGTTGTCAAAGAATTTGACTTGCAGGTCAAACAAGCACTACCAGACCAGCTGCAGAGGAACACCACAGCATCCAACCTGGCGACTGGATGTACATCAAGGTGTTCAAGCGGAAAAACGCACTGAAGGCACGTTGGACCGGACCACATCAGGTATTATTGGTCACCAACACAGCTGTCAAGTGCAAAGGTAAGCCAATCATGGATTCATGCATCTCACTGCAAAAAGTGTTCAGGAAGTCGTAAAGAGAAAGAAAGGAAATCTGCAAGTGGGAAGAACGTTACCGGAGGTTCATGACATATGCAGCAGTGCTCTTGATTAGCACGTGCATTATTGTGATAATATGGATGATAACAGAGAGTGAGGGCATTATGGGAATGCCATGGAGAACATACTGTTTGGTAAGTAGAGAGCAAGGAAAACTATGAACGGGTCGTGACAGAGTATGACAGGCAGAAGAAGCGAAACATCGGGACCAATTGCATGAGAAAGGCGTGTATGGGACAAACACTTATATGACCCTGCCATATAATTATGCACCCCGTGCCACATGGGATGCAGGGGACAGAGGCAATGTACGCCTGAAATGAGGCATAGTGTTACATGAAGGGATAACTGGACATCCACTGAACAATTTTTTTTTTTTTAGCAATATCTTAACAACATGCTAAAAGTATGAACAAGATAAAGTGTTGGGTTTGCTCACAGCTCCTCCACTCATCCAAGTATCGACTGCCCCTCTCGGCAGTCCCATTTTCAGGGGAAGATATATGTGGGTACCTGGATCGTAGACAAGCTAATCCAATCATATCTAGAATAGAAGGGACAAAAGGGGATGTAAGGGTGAGAGTACGAGAGATAAGTAACTGGGAAAAGGGAGGATACAAATGGCCCGACTATTGGCACTGGTACTATCCTAAGTATCGGGTTAAACCTAACTTCCTATATACAAGGGAAAAAGATGACCACACTCCCCGATATAGGGCAAATTTTGCCACACTATCGAAGGGGGGAAGGATTGGAGAAATACCCACCGCATTTTGAGGTGATAAATAGAGAAGTGGGAATAGTTTGCCAAGTAAGTAAAAAGGAAGTGGACCTTACTTGAGTAACTCGACATGCCAATACTATGGGGAAGAAAAAGTAACCATTGAGGGACAAATTACTGGGACAAGGGTAGATACAAGGATACGAATGAATAATCTCGTGGGGCCCCAGGCATCATTAAAAGGTACATATTCATGATGTGGTACAACACTTAAGGAAGGTAGCTGCAAAGTATCATGATTATAATAAGGGATGGAACTTCGGGTCATGGTTGGAAAAGATGTTTGGTGGATGGGGAACATGGATACTCCACATATTGTTAGTTGGGCTTTTGATATTCATTGCTATTGTTGTCATCATAGCGTGCATAAAAGTAATGATCGGTGTGTGTGTGTGTGTGTGTGTGTGTGTGTGTGTGTGTGTGTGTGTGTGTGTGTGTGTGTGTGTGTGTGTGTGTGTGTGTGTGTGTGTGTGTGTGTGTGTGTGTGTGTGTGTGTGTGTGTGTGTGTGTGTGTGAGAAAATTTGCCACAGTAACAACGTTGGTAGCGCATGAAATTTCCCTGGACCAACCATCTCTGAGAATCAATGGCGACCCTGAAGATCCAGAAGATCTAGAAAACCCAGAAAATAAAGAACCGAGTATAAAATTTAGTCGAGACGCCATGCGGTGGTATTTTATGGAAAATACGAAAGTATAGACACTCGTGCCTTTGGAAGTGACAAAAATCCTTTTGAAATAATTCAACAATTGTTGCTAAAGAACCAAAAACAGATGGATAATTGCAATGAAGAGATGTGGAATAATAGAGATATCTTTAAAACTTCAGTGGAAAAAGAATTTGAGCGGCTTACTCTAATTAAATCTGATTGGTATAATTGAAAAAGGCAATTGCCTATTGGATGGATATGTTCCATGTGCACAGGGTTCTTTCCTTCCAAAATCGCCTGGGTGCCCCAACTCTGTGGGCATGGGGAGGTGGTGGCCCCAAGGGGTTACATCCACAAGCAAGGGTGTTAACCCATGACAGAGCGCAAGTCGAGGTGACGCGGTGGAAATGAGCCTGCCGCGAGCCAACGCCAAATTTTGATTTTCAGTCGGTTTGTCCTCACACAACAAACCATTAGGTTGATCTGTTTGAACAAAAGGAGGAACATGTGGAAACGGAATTTTTTATAGAATTTATAATAATGTAAAAATGCAATTTATAATAATGTAAAAATGCAATTTATAATAATGTAAAAATGCAAGATTAACTTAGTTTAGTATTTTGAGAAGTAATTAAATAAATATATATGCTGAGAAAGCAAGTAAAGAGCAGAATACACACATTTCTTTGATTTAGTTGTAAACAACCTTGTCAAACCTTATCTATCTGGTGACCATCTTAGTCAGCAAGGCAAAACATGACTCTCTACTATCTCGCCCCCCAACACCCCTTCCCAAGGCTGCAACTCCAAAACCCCTCTCTGCAGCAAATTTGAAGTCCACAAAGTTTCATCTGATACCGTGGTAAAACTGTCTATATATATATATATATATACACTCAATAATCTGTGTAGAATTAAGTCTTCAGCTTGCAAGTAGCAAGTTGAGGCCTTCCTTCTGTGCACAGGAGTGTTTTGTATTTTACTGACGAAACAGCTTGTTTTGAACTTAAGCTTTCCTGTGGCAAAAAATTGTTTCCACAGTGGCAATAAACAAATAACTTACGAAAGCAACTGTCCAGCGGTCAGCACCCATCAATGCGCTGCCTGTCTGTAAGCCATGTGGCCCAAGCCGTAGAGCGCGGCTCTGCCTGGCTGCAGCCTCACCGGGCGGAGAGGCGAGAGGATGTTCGCCGTCCGCGGGATACACCCGCGGCCGCGGTGGTCAGCGAAGACCGACGGTAAGATGCTATGGTAAACACATGCGCAGACCCGAAGACGATGTGTGCCATTCGTGCCCTGCTCTGTGTGCAGAATTGAGGGAAAGGATTGGATATAATTATTTGATGGAGATTCGGATTAAAAAGAGCCCAGAAATGATTATTAAATGGAGATTTGGATTGAAGAAGAGTGCACCGCGTGCCTGCAGTAATTTGTTAGCACTTGGTGTTCCGCTCGCTCCGTCTACTTCCTCAGTGCGGCATTCCTGCAGCGTGCTGTTAGGTTGGTCATCCTTCCTATAACCTGAATGGTGGGTGGGGGCCATCATTGTGGGGCACGCGCTCCGTGCAGTGTGAGCGGCTGGTGTTTTATTCCTATTTCTTCTGTGAGGATGCCTTCTTAAGGGAATAGTGCGGCCCTGGTTTTTACAAATGGGTGTCCGAGCGTAATGCCTGCTGGCTCACGCGAGGACCCCTTGCTTGGATTTACCTCAGGAATCGAAAAAAAAAAAAGAATAGAAATGAGTTCAGAGATTTAATCAGTCCGAGCTATGAGATTTACACAACGCACTTGGCCCTTTCGTCCCATTCGACAAGAAGGAAGGGTCGATCTGAACGTACATTTATGAACTATCTGACTGGGGACCACTGAATGTTGGATGCCATCGCATTGGAGGGATGCGGTTCCCACAACTGCAACAATATATATATATATATATTTGTTTGTATATGCATATGTATGTACACATAAATATGTTTGTACATACTTAGGAGGTCCGTCTAAAAAGTAACGGGACTGACTTCACAGAAATTTTATTCCAAAAAATATATTGAAATCACAGCTTGTCACTTTCAAAATAGTTTCCCTCGTGTCTCACACATTTGTCCATCCTCTTCTTCCACGCTTCGATACACCCCCAGAACGCTTCTTCGGGAATCCTCCGGAGCTCCGTCATCACGGCCCTTTTGATGGCCTCCACATCAGGAAATCGGGTCCCCTTGATCACCTCCTTGAGCTTGGGGAAGAGGAAAAAATCACAAGGGGCCAAGTCTTGGGGCACATGCCCCGTGAAGTCAGGCGAATATGGGGGTTGCTCCAGAGTTGGCACATTCCTCTCCGCCAGAAACTGTCGGATGCTCAGGGCACTGTGAGCAGGGGTGTTGTCACGGTGGAGCACCCAGGTGTTGTTCTCCCATCGATCCCTCCTCTTGATCCCTCCTGTTGTCCCTGGAGTAAGGTCATCTTCTCTGATGAGTCCAATTTTCAGCTTTGCCCAACACCTGGTCGTCTAATGGTTAGACGGAGACCTAGAGAGGCCTACAAGCCACAGTGTCTCGCACCCACTGTGAAATTTGGTGGAGGATCGGTGATAATCTGGGGGTGCTTCAGCAAGGCTGGAATCGGGCAGATTTATCTAAGTGAAAGACTCATGAATCAAGCCACGTACAAGGTTGTCCGAGAAGAACACTTGCTTCCTTCTGCTCTGACAATGTTCCCCAACTCTGAGGATTGGTTTTTCCAGCAGGACAATGCTCCATGCCACACAGCCAGGTCAATCAAGATGTGGATGGAGGACCATCAGATCAAGACCCTGTCATGGCCAGCCCAATCTCCAGACCTGAACCTCATTGAAAACCTCTGGAATGTGATCAAGAGGAAGGCGGATGGTCACAAGCCATCAAACAAAGCCGAGCTGCTTTAATTTTTGCGCCAGGAGTGGCATAAAGTCACCCAATAGCAATGTGAAAGACTGGTGGAGAGCATGCCAAGACACATGAAAGCTGTGATTGAAAATCAGGGTTATTCCACAAAATATTGATTTCTGAACTCTTCCTAAGTTAAAACATGAGTATTGTGTTGTTTAAAAAAGGAACATGAACTTGTTTTGTTTGTATTATTTGAGATCTCAAAACACTGAATCTTTATTGTTATTTTGACCAGTTGTCATTTTCTGCAAATAAATGCTCTAAATGACAATATTTTTATTCAGAATTTGGTAGAAATGGTGTCAGTAGTTTATAGAATAAAACAAAAATGTTCATTTTACTCAAACACATACCTAAAATAGTAAAACCAGAAAAACTGATAATTTTGCAGTGGTCTCTTAATTTTTTCCAGAGCTGTATATATGTGCATATATATATATATATATATATAGTTACGGAAATGGCCCTTATTAGGCTACGAAATATAGGATTAGCTCAGATCCCCCATTAAATGCATGTTTAGCGAGGTTGTTTGGTAAAATGGACGTTACATGTGTGTCGGGAGATGTAAGAGGCTGTTTCTTGTTTGTGCGGTGGTGGTGGATCGAGAGCTCCCTCTTCTTCTTCCCCATCCCGGACGAGGCCCCGCCCAGTCAGCTGAGAGGGTGTGGCCAAAAAGAGGAAGTGAAACTGAGGGGAGGAGTTTGTCGGCTTCGTAAAGGGGGAGTAGCGAGTGGCTTCGAAGCGAGCAAACGAAGACCTCGTAAAAAAGGGTTAAGTTTGGGAAAACAGTCGGTTTTTCGAGGCGGGATCGGGTTTTCGAAGCGAGCGAACGAAGGAAGGACGGTGTTGAATCTGCCAGGAGAGACGCTGAACCTGAGTGCGCCAAGTCTGCATTTTTGGCAGTAAGAGAGGCTGCCTGTATGTCAAGTCTGCCTTTTTGGGCAGTGGGAGAGGCGGCCTGCACGTCAAGTCGGCGATCGACTCTTATGAGGAGGTGATTCTGCCATGAGAGAAATGGCAGTCAGCTTTGAGAGGCGAGCGTAGAAAAGGAAAGAAAAGGTGATTCTGCAGAGAGAGAAACTGAGGACGGAGTTGAGAAGTCGGGCTTCGAGACAGGAAGGCGAGAGAGGAAACGCCAGAGCCTCTGACGGTCCCTACTCACCTCATGGCTCGACGACGTCTTGGAATCCCATGGACCCAGCCTGCCGGAGCCCGGAACCTCGATTTTGGCCTTGTCTGGTGAACAAGCCAGGCCTGGATTTGTATGCTGGACCTTGAGAGAAAACAGCTGAGGCCCATCGTCGATCTGATGGTCTTGTGCCATCGACCTTGCGTGGGGTCAGAGCACGCGGAGACCACGTGCGGTGCGGAAAAGGAAGGTGAGCGCCGTCTCGCCACGCGGCGTGTTCGAGTTCGAGTTCGAGCTGGGGGCTCGAATCCATGGACATCCGCTTGTTGCGAGCAACATTCGTGCTTTTGACACTTTCCTCTCTTCAATGAAACCTCACCAAGTACTCTGTCTTGTCTGCATGCATGCTGTCTGTCTGTCTTCTCTGCACGTTGTACAAGGCATATCTCGGTCGCGACCCTCTCGAAACCTGTAATCCGTAGTTCCCTAGTTAAGAACAGGTTAAGGATTGTTAATAAAAACATTGTCGTGAATGTTTTGCTTGTGTCGTGTTCCCCGATGTTCCTCAATTAATCTGGTTGGTTCGCATGAAGTTGCCACTATGCATTAATTTGTGTCGCGTCGAGGAAAGATCCATTCAATTGGCATATAAAACCAAAATGGTTACAGACTGGCACAAAACGCTCGGCATCTGACAAAACCAGTCTGTAACCGGGGTTCTATTTCCCCAACTGGTAAGGTTCAGGATTACGTTGGTATCGCGATTGAAGACGCGTGACCCGAGGCCTGTGCTGAGCCAGCCGGCGTTAACCCAGGAGACGGCCGGAGTGGGTTGAGAATCCCTCCATCGCTGAATCCTTAACAATATATTTATATATATATATATAAATACATATATATATATATATATATATATATATATATATATATATATATATATATATATATATATATATATATATATATATATATATATACATATATATTGTTGCGGATTCGCACCCGCCGGCGTGCTGATGGCCACGTAACTCGAATCGCGGCACGTCGCCCACCGGACGGACAATCCAGTCGTGACCCTCTCGGACTAACGCCGGGAACCAGTCACGGGTGGACCTTTCGGTCTCACCGCGATCGAGCCAATCGGCCCCCGCGTGGGATCGGGTTGCTCGCCAAATTCGACCTACCTAAGTACCCACACGGAGGGTAGACCGGGCGATCGCACCTCGCCGCAGGTCGACTTCGGACACGGGCCACTTAAGCGACCCGTTCCGTACTATCGGGATAACCGAGCGGTGTTATTCGTCGGCCTCGACGGTTCGATTAATTATCGGGCGTCTTAGCCCACGACCAACCCTTTACGTGAAGCAAGATGGGGATTCAATGAAAGAAATGACGAAGCGAAGCGGGAAAACAGTTCAACAATAAGCACATTTATTTCACGACGAACGGAAAGCACACATATACAATTCCACCAAAAGCACATGTAAAAGAAGAAGACAAAAAGCAAATGCAACAATGCAGATCTATCCGACTACCGGGCACTCGGCAACACTTATACAATTTTACTTCACAGACGGCGCCGACAACACATATTCCCAAAGCAAAAGAAAAGAGAACCACCCTCCAGGATGAGGGGGGTAGGCGGGCCTGGGGCCGAGAACGTGTCGGGCCTACCCGTCTGATGATGAGACGCGAAGTGGCGGTGGTGCCTCAACTCCGCGGGCCTCGCGGACAGTGTCTGGTAGGGGGTGGGAAGGGGGCCCCCTTTTGTCGCACTATCTCAGTGCGGGGGGAAACAGGAGGGGTTGCTGATGCTCGGGAAAGGAGGATTTCACAAAATCTCGGGTCCCGCGACGAGCGTCTCCACCACGACCTCGGTCGCGCCGCCGGCCTCTCCCTCCGCAGTTCCCCGAATCCGACGCGAGCACCCCCTCAACCGCCTTCGCTGCCGCCGCCTCTCCACAGCTTCGTCCGATCGCCCTCTCCGTCTCCTCTCTTGACTCGTCCCAACTCTTCACTGGCTCCGCGAACTCCCAACTGCGAACTGCTCTCCTCTGACGAACGCAGTCGTTTTTATAAGCCCCGTGGCTTCGCTCTTTCATCTTTGACCCTCTGCCTCCGACCTTTCACCTCTCTTGCTGGCTCCCCATTGGCCCGAGGAAAAGTGGGCGTGAATGCTTTTTGATCCATGAATTTGCATATAGCGACCGCCCTCCAACGCCCTGGAGGCGGGGCCAAATCGCCCCTCGCTCACCGATTGGACGGAACAAAAGTGGGCGTGAGTCGTTTTTGATCCGTTTTTCTGCGGAAAGTCTGTGATGTTTTTGAACACGCTGCTCGGTGCACGCCCTACACGAGTCCAGCATCGGTGCCCACGAGTGGAGCGAGATGACGGTGATGCGATGGTGGCGAGTTGTGACGGTAAAGGTCGTGGCGGTAGTGGTGAAGCGGCGTTGTGGTTGGTGGTTGTTGTTGTGAAGCGGCGTTGTGGTTGGTGGTTGTTGTTGTGATGGCTGTTGAGACGTGGTTGGTGGTGGTAATAATGGCGGCTGGTCCAAAATAAAGATAGTAAAAGAAAAACGGCTATCCTGAAGAGTCGCAGCCCCCATGAATGACATTTATTCCCTCTAGACAACGGGTTTGGGCCTAACTACACATATACTTACCGAGATATCTCACCTAAGGGACCTGAATGGTGGTTTGCGAATTTGGTCAACCACAACACTACCCCCTCCCCTTTTTACAGACTCGTCCCGAGTCGTCAAATTTTCGTGTGCCATCATGTGTAGTTTTCCCCTAGTACATTTTACCTACGGATCCCTGAGTGCGACATTCATGGTATTCGTGTCCCCAAAATAAATAACCTGAGCGCTGCGTAACTACCTAAACAAACTCACTCACACGGACGACTTAAATAAAATAGCCGGCGCTAAGACAGACATGCCGGGGGCGCACTCATATGTACAGTACATCTTAACCTTAACTTACAAATTTTACACTAAACCATGGCCCAGGATCACTGAACTCTGCAAAAAGAAAGCAGTTAACAGGGAGCCAGGCTGCTCGCATGCAGTCTCTGGCTCAAAACAATGCAGGTGACAGGGAACGTGGCCGGCTGCTCACACGCAGTCCAAGGCCTTCCTTTTTGAACTGAACGCAGTGAACCACAACGGTGCATGGGCCGCACAAACGTAGTCTCCGTGCCAGCTCAAGTGGCACACGCAATGAACACAACGAATGGATGCATGAATGGTTTGAACTGAACGCAGTGAACCACAACGGTGCATGGGCTGCACAACGCAGTCTCCGTGCCAGCTCAAGTGGCACACGCAATGAACACAACGAATGGATGGATGAACACAAACACGGTGCACGGGCCGCCACTGCAGGCCCGTGTTGTAGCTGCCAACAGGGCAGTTCTTGCAGCTTGCAAACTGTTGCCTTGATCCTGGTGCACATGGCAATGAACAGGGGGGTGGGGCAAAGCAAAAATTGAACGGGGGCTGGTGAGCATGGGCAGTGGGCATGGCATGGCAAAGGTGAGCAGGCAAACAGCCCGCAGAAGAAGGCCGCTGCAGGCAAACACAGCCGGCAGATGAACTGGCCGGCACAGGCCTTGCAGAAAAACAGCTGCAGACGATCCGGCCGGCACAGGCCTTGCAGCACAGCAGCTGCAGACGATCCAGCCGGCACAGGCCTCGCAGCAAAACAACAGCTGCCGATGAAGTTGGCCAGCCTTTGCCGTTCCGTGGAGGTTGGTGGAGGGAGTGCGGTGGTGCTGGCCACTTGGAAGGCGGGCTCGGACCTACCTACCTGTCTCCCTCCCAACCTATCGCCTCTGCCTGTCACTGTCTATACCCATTCCCTTAATTTGTCAAACCCCAATTTAGCCCCAACTTATTTATTTATTTATTTATTTTTTTTTTTTTTTTACTTCCCCACTATAAATCGTCCCCTAACCCCCTTTACTGTCCTTGTTCGGCTAACCTATCCTGTCACCTTGCCGACTCCCAACCCCTACGTTCCCTTCCTGGAGGGGAATAAGGGAGAGCTAACGTCCTGTGCCGAGGCCCAATTAAAGCCTCAGGATGGCCTCCCCAGAGTTCAGCGATCTATAACCAAAGTGGGTCCAGCGGCCCACAACGAGAGCGAGGGGATGGATGGTGCGGAGGGGTACACTTCCTATTCTACCCTAACCATTTAACTGTTAAACTACCCCGGGGCTTCCAACATGCGCCTCTCGCTTAAACTATTGGTTCTATAAACCCAGATTCCCGTCGCCTGTGTTGGTGTCCTCACAATTTCGGGCCTCGCCCCCCAATTTTCTCTCCGTGCCCTCACACGGTCTCATGGCTGGGACACGTGGCTCCCTTTGGCAGGCACGACCCTCTGCCAATTCCCCAGCTATGGCACCCCCGGGCACTACACTGCCTCCGAGCCTACCAGCTCCCTAACACCGGGGAGTGCCCCCCCCCCATGGCACCTCCCCTGAAACGCACACGTGGCAGGCTGGCTTTCCAGGCCCCTTTCCGAGGGTCACCCGTGCCCACAACACTGCCCACGCGGCTAATGGCGCCCCGGGCCCCCGCACCAAGCAGGCGCACCCGTGCCCACTACGCTATCCCGGCCCCCCATGGGCCCTTGGCCTACCACGGCCGACTAGCCTGGTGCCCGGGGTACCCACTCAGCGATACTCACTTTTCGCAGCCACGCTCCCAGCCCGTCAACAGGGCTCCTGCACCCCTCCAAATGGGTTTCGAGCCTACATTCACACCAACAACAAAACAACCTCCATTTTTCAATTTGACTAACCCCCTAACTCAATCTACACTGACCCCGGGGTCCCTTGGGCGGGAGTCACTCCTCCCCCCAATCACTCATCGCACCATGCATTCCCCATTCGCTCCACACACACAGACCCGCTGGCCTCACTCACTCAACATGTCTCCACCTCATAACTCTTCAACACACACACCACTGAACTCTGCCATCCTTCTAACTACCTCCCCTAACTAACTCGTGCTCCCACGTCGTCCCTTAAACCACAGCACGTTCCTTTTAACACTACATAGCTAAACTACGTCCCCTCTACACATTCACAAGTCTGTCCATGTCCTCAAATAATCCCATTAATCAATTTCCCAGGGGGGGATTTCCTCCCTTCCCACTGGGCTCGTGAACTCGTTGCAAGGCTCTGAGAGCCCTGCGCCTCTGCGGGAGCGGCTGTTCCAGCACCGACTCCTCCGGCAAGACATATCCATGAGGGCGTAAGGTCGCCCTTGTAAGGCCTCAGGCGGTCCGCGTGGACGATCCGAGGGAGGGCTCGTGGTCCCATTTTAATTTTTAGGACCACGTCACTGACTTGCGCCAGGACGACTCCCGGGCCCTGCCAAGGTGAGGTGAGCTTCGGGCATCTGCCCTTCCTTCGCCGGGGGTTAAAGAACCAAATCTTCGCCCCCGGTGGGTATTTGCTCACCTGGCTCCGGTGGTCGTACCTGCGCTTCATCTTTATGCCCGCCTGTTGGAGCTGGTGTCGTGCGAAGGCATGGACCTTCTCCAAGCCTTCCTCCAACCGACGGGCATAGCCCTCCCCCGGGGGCCTATCAAGCCGCTCAGGCGTCGGACCGCACAATAAATCGACGGGGCTTCTCAGCTCCCGTCCATACATCAACAGCGCCGGACTACATGCGGTAGACCCGTGCTGGGACGCGCGATAGGCCATCAGGAGGTACGGAAGATGTTCGTCCCAGTCCTCCTTGTTAGTGGCGGTGAAGAGGGCCAACTGTTGGACCAGGGTCCTGTTGAACCTCTCCACCATGCCATCAGACTGTGGTCTCAGGGGCGTTGTCCGTGTTTTTCGAATTTCCAGGAGCCTGCACACCTCTTTGAGTAATTCACTCTCAAAATTTCGTCCCTGGTCCGTGTGCAGCTCCTGCGGAATCCCATACCGGCATGTAAATCCTTCTACGAAGGCCTTGGCCACAACCCCTGCTTCCTGGCTGGGAAGGGCAAAGGCTTCTGGCCATTTGGTGAAATAGTCCATAATTACGAGGACGTACTTATTACCCTGGCGAGTGGGGGGCAGTGGTCCCAAAATGTCCATGGCCACTCGCTCAAGGGGAGCCCCAACCTGATGTAGTTGGAGTGGGGCCCTCATCCTCTGTGGCGGTCCCTTTTTTGCAGTACAGGCGTCGCATGCTCGACACCAGTCCTGTACATCGCGCCCCATGTTAACCCAATAGAACCGCCGGCGGGCCCGAGATTTTGTTTTGGTCCTGCCCAAATGGCCGCCGGCGCGGGTACCGTGCACCTGTTTCAAAATTTGGGTCTTAAACCCATCAGGGACTATCACCAGCCAAGAAGTTTGTTCAGAAGGAATCTCCACCCACTTGCGATATAAGATGTTGTCCCTCATTTCTAGGGTCCTCCACTGAGCCCAGTATGCCTTTGTTCGCGCCCCGAATGGGGCGATTTCCTCCCCACTGGGCCTCCTGTTTTCCTGGACCCATTTGTACACTGGCCCTAGCACGGGGTCTTCCCGCTGGGCCGTGCTCCATGCCAATCCACCAAATTCCTCTCCCGCGGTTAGTGGCAAAGTTGGGCCTACCACCCGGGCCGCACGGACTGGGAGTTTCGGGGAGGCGTCTGCCAATTGGTCCCTCTCCTCATGTCTCGTGCAATATTTGCAGTTTTCCCTCAGACAAGGGCGTCGAGAGAGCGCATCGGCATTCCCATGAGCCTTACCGGCTCTATGGACCACACTGAAATCGTACTGCTGCAATTTTTCCAACCACCTTGCAATTTGGCCTTCCGGTTCCTTGAACCGTAAGAGCCATTGCAAGGAGGAATGGTCAGTTCGAACCAAAAATTTCCTCCCGTACAAGTACGGGTGGAAATGGCTCATGGCAGACAGCATAGCCAATAATTCCTTGCGAGTTACGCAATAATTTCGTTCGGGCCTACTCATGGCCCGATTGTAATACGCGATCACTCTTTCCACGCCCCCCTGTGTCTGAGACAAGACTGCTCCCAATCCTTCCTGGCTTGCATCCGTGTCCAGGGTATACATCCCGTCATCGGTGGGGTACGCTAAAACAGATGTGGATGTCAAACACCCCTTTAATTTGAGGAAGGCCTCCTGGCACTCCTCCGTCCAATTAAATCTCAACCCCTTCTCCGTCAACCGGTGAAGGGGCCTGGCTATCTCCGCAAAGTTTGCCATGAAACGCCGGTAGTAGGAGCAAAGTCCCAAAAAGCCCCGTACCTGTTTGACAGTTGTAGGTACGGGCCACTCCTCTACCGCTGTAATTTTTCCGGGGTCGGTCTTCACCCCCTCGCGGCCTATCACGTGTCCGAGATAGGCCACCTCTGTCGCGAACAAAGTGCATTTCTCTGGGCTCAATTTCAGCCCTGCCTGCCTGAGGTGCCCAAACACCTGGTCCAAATTGGCTATCTCCTGGGTGAATGTTTTAGCGTGTACCAGGACGTCATCCAGATACACCAGGCATGACTGCCACGGCATGCCGCCTAGTACACGCTCCATCAGTCTCTCAAAGGTGGCGGGGCGTTACACAAACCGAACGGCATCACAGTGAACTGATACAGTCCCTTCCCTGTGGAAAATGCCGTTTTCTCCTTCCCCGTCTTATCCATCTCCACCTGCCAATACCCACTCTTGAGGTCCAAAGTTGAGAACCATTTAGAGCCTGCAACGGCGTCGAGGGTATCGTCAATTCTAGGCAGGGGATAGGAGTCTTTGAGTGTCACGTTGTTCAGCTGGCGATAGTCCACACAGAAACGCGTGGTCCCATCCTTCTTTTTAACCAGCACAACTGGTGACATCCAAGGACTTCCCGAGGGCTCGATGACACCTGCATTGAGCATCTTTTCAACCTGTTCATCAGCCTGCTCTCTTTTGCTCCATGGGAGCCTTCGAGCAGGCTGACGGACAGGCCGGGCCCCATTGGTGTGGATCTGATGTTGCACCAGGCCCGTACGTCCAATATCCTCGGGTGACAAGGAGAAGATCCCGATGTGTCGGTCGACCAGCTTGTATAAGGCCTCCCGCTGGGCATCCTCCAAATCTACACTACTCCGATTTACCATCTCACAAATGGGACCGGGCCAATTCCTAATCGAGTCTGGAGACTCCCTCTGGGGCCGGTCCAACTCGACGTTATCGTCCCTCAGCTCTGCGACCTCTTTTACTGGGGTGCAATCTGCCACCTTCGTGCCCTTGCTGATAGTGCGTGGTTCCGTGCTAACATTTATCACCCGCACGGGCGCTATTGGCCCGTCGGTACTTACCAGGGTGCGGCCCACGACTAAGCCCGGGGTTGACGGCCCTGCCGGTAGTTCCGCCAGGCCGCAGGGGCCCTGCCACGTTGGGGGTGCTCGCCACCGGGCCGGGACCACCGCCTCGGCACCCGGGGGAATGACCACGGAGTCAGGAGCCTCCAGCTCCACCCTCTCTTCCGTGCTCACGCCCCCTAACGGCAACTCCTCACCACCCAACTGCATGACCCCCCGGCCCAAGTCGATCTTACAACCACCGGCCGTCAGCACATCCAACCCTATTAGACATGGGTCGTACACCTCTGCCACCCAAACCTCTATCTTGGTTTTCACGGTGCCCAATTTAAACGACACGAAACCACGTCCTATGATAGGGGCCGTTGCCCCGGTAGCTAGCTGCAAACTATGGTTTTGCAGACGGTGGATCTCATCCCAACCGTCTACACTCGAATCAAGGACCACAGGGCTGATGATCGTGGCGCTTGCTCCTGTGTCCACAACGGCGTCTACCCCTACGCCGGCAATCTTGCACCGAATTGTTAAGCTACCTTTGCCAATTTGGCCACAACTGATGACCTGTCGCAGTTCTGAGGGCTCTTTTCCGTCTGAGTCTGCCGAACACGGCCCTACATGTTCGGCACTTCTTAGTTTCCCGGGGACTGGTGGGGGGGTGATGGTTGGGCCTGGCTATCCCTATTGACCCGGGGCGGAGTTGGTGGTCTAGGGGGCCGTGGCTCTTCTCTTCGCGGGGGCCTTTCCCTGCGCGGGGCGTTGCACCTCCGCTGCAGGTGGTCCCCTGCGCCACAATTATAACACCTCTTCTGGTAAGGTGTTTGCCTCCAGTACGCCGAATTATACCCCCTCCATTCCGAATTGGGGTACCCCCGATGGCCCATCTCCCGCCCTTCCCGGGCCCGACCGCCTCTCCCCAGGTCTCCCGAACCGGCGGTCGAACATGCCCTGCACCATCCTTTCCATTCGCGCTTGGTCGCCCAGGGTTGCCCCGGCTCCCAGCGCACTGTCGTTCACGGGGTCCACCTGTCGGACTGCCACCGCGTGGCGCCCAGCCCCTCCCAATGGCGTTCTGGCTGCCTCCCAGCAGGCAGCAGTATCAGCCGCCTTCTGGAGGTTGTCCGGGCGCCATACAGTGAGCAATGCTCCGACATCGGTGCCCCCTATTGCTCGAAGGAAATGGTCCAGGGCAATCTCCTCCCGGTACTCCGGTGGCATGTTGGTGTGCGCGATCCCCACCAAGCGGCGAATGTCATGTGCCAATTCTCCCAGTGATTCCTGGGGACGTCGTTTGCGCCCGTTGAGCTGAGCTTCAACAAGCTCGCTCTGCTGGTCCATGCCAAATCGGTTTTTTAGGGCCGAATGGAGATCCTCCAGGGTCGCCCCCTCACTGGGTACCGTGGTCAGGACTTCCAAAGCCACGCCACGCAGGGCCGCTGTGAGTTGTGCCACACCCTGCACCTCGTTCCAGCCATTGCCTCTGGCAACACACTGGAACTGGGCCATGTATGCCCTCAAGTCCGTCTTGCCATCGTACGGGGGTAGCGGCACCCTTGGTCCTTTCGAGGTCTCCTCCCGTTCCCCAGGGACTCCGGGAGGAGTGTACCTCCCCAGTCCCAACGGTTCCTCACTCCCGCAGGGTCCGAGCCATTTGCCCGGGGGCTCCACCACCCTTGTCCGCGTCTGTCCATGCCCCGCGTCGTCCCGCTTACTCTCCCAAGCCATTGGACTCGCACTCTGCACACCCCCCGGAACAGTCATTCTGGGTACCCCCATTAGGCCAAAAGACCCCGCGGCCTCTACCCTCCCCAAGCTTGGCATGCTCACCCCCGCATCGGGCAAGCCTCCTCCTCCGCCTTGTGACACCGGCCCCACCTGGGCACGATCCGCCTCGAGGGAGTATATCCTCTCCCCCTGTTCCCGAAGGAGGCCACCCTGCTTCTCACACCGGGCCTCCACCCTTTCCGTCAGTCTCTTCTCCATTTCCTCCATTTTCCCCTTTATTACCCCATTTATTTCCTCCCCTATCGTTCCTAACGACAGTTCCCCGACTTTTTCTCTTATTTGCTCCACCTCCCCTTGTACCTGTGTCACCATCTTATTTGTCTTGGATATTTCCTCCCTCGTTGTCCTAAACTGCTCTTCTGTCTCGCCCCGGTTTTTTCCCATCTGCTCCCCCAGTTCCTCTGTCTTTTCTCCGGCTTTCCGCTCCATTTCATTAATTACCTCCTCATGTCTCTTTCTACATTCCTCCGCCACCTTCTTTAATCCTTTCTGTGTCTCCGCTTTTACCTCCTTTCGCAGGTATTCAACTTTGTCTGTCATTTCCCGATGTCTTTTCTCACAGTCCTCCTTCACGGCTCCCAATCCCTCCTTTATTTTCCCTTGTTCTCTTTTTAATTCCTCTATCGCCGTCGTGTTCCTCCCTATTTCCTCCTTTATTTGGTCTTGTCCCTGTTTTACTTCTCCCAATCCTTTTCCTACTTTGTCTATTTTTCCCACCACCGTCTTTATTTCGTTTACCCTCTCTTGTTTACTTTCTTCCATTGCGACTCCCACTCCTTTTACTTTCTCTTTTAACCCGGTCACCTCCGCTCGTATCGTGTCGACTTCCTTTTTCATTTCGTTTTTTAGTTCTTCCAAGCTTCCTTTTAGGCTCATTCCCATGTTCTGCGTCTCACCCCGCAGCTCTTTCATTTCCTCCTTCATGTTTGCTTCCATTCCGTTTATTTGCTTGTTCATTTCGTTTCTCATTTCATTTGTGTTTGTATCCATCTTTTCGTTTATTTGTTGTGTATTCGCATCCATCTTTTCGTTCATGTTCGCATTTATCTTCGCTGTCATTTCCGCCAGCATGGCTCATAGCTGGGCCATGTCGGGTGCGCTTGAGTGAGCCGTTTCGGCAGGGGTTGGGGAAGGGTTTTGGTGGAGAGGGGGAGGGGAGGTGTCATACACCGCGGCCGCTGCCGCACCCATTTCGGGCTCTGGGTTCAGTTGGGCGAGTTCGTTTTCCTGTACAACCAACATTTCCTGCACGGGGATTTCATCCTGAGCCATGGATTCTACACATTCTACATCCATTTCTAATACCCCCGGCTCCCGCTCGCCTTGAGACGCCATCTTATTTCTCGTGAAGGGTTAATTTAGCTCGCTCGTAATTTGGAGGGAATCGGGGGTCGCTCCTCTCACCCCTGGACCGATTCCCGTGAATTTAATTGGAGACAGGACAGCCCGTTTTCCCGTTCTCCGTTACCAGTGCCGTGAGGAGGGCGATGGGTTTGTATCGCACGACCTGACACCAGTGTTGCGGATTCGCGCCCGCCGGCGTGCTGACGGCCACGTAACTCGAATCGCGGCACGTCGCCCACCGGACGGACAATCCAGTCGTGACCCTCTCGGACTAACGCCGGGAACCAGTCACGGGTGGACCTTTCGGTCTCACCGCGTTCGAGCCAATCGGCCCCCGCGTGGGACAGGGTTGCTCGCCAAATTCGACCTACCTAAGTACCCACACGGAGGGTAGACCGGGTGATCGCACCTCGCCGCAGGTCGACTTCGGACACGGGCCACTTAAGCGACCCGTTCCGTACTATCGGGATAACCGAGCGGTGTTATTCGTCGGCCTCGACGGTTCGATTAATTATCGGGCGTCTTAGCCCACGATCAACCCTTTACGTGAAGCAAGATGGGGATTCAATGAAAGAAATGACGAAGCGAAGCGGGAAAACAGTTCAACAATAAGCACATTTATTTCGCGACGAACGGAAAGCACACATATACAATTCCACCAAAAGCACATGTAAAAGAAGAAGACAAAAAGCAAATGCAACAATGCAGATCTATCCGACTACCGGGCACTCGGCAACACTTATGCAATTTTACTTCACAGACGGCGCCGACAACACATATTCCCAAAGCAAAAGAAAAGAGAACCACCCTCCAGGATGAGGGGGGTAGGCGGGCCTGGGGCCGAGACCGTGTCCGGCCTACCCGTCTGATGATGAGACGCGAAGTGGCGGTGGTGCCTCAACTCCGCGGGCCTCGCGGACAGTGTCTGGTAGGGGGTGGGAAGGGGGCCCCCTTTTGTCGCACTATCTCAGCGCGGGGGGAAACAGGAGGGGGTTGCTGATGCTCGGGGAAAGGAGGATTTCACAAAATCTCGGGTCCCGCGACGAGCGTCTCCACCACGACCTCGGTCGCGCCGCCGGCCTCTCCCTCCGCAGTTCCCCGAATCCGACGCGAGCACCCCCTCAACCGCCTTCGCTGCCGCCGCCTCTCCACAGCTTCGTCCAATCGCCCTCTCCGTCTCCTCTCTTGACTCGTCCCAACTCTTCACTGGCTCCGCGAACTCCCAACTGCGAACTGCTCTCTTCTGACGAACGCAGTCGTTTTTATAAGCCCCGTGGCTTCGCTCTTTCATCTTTGACCCTCTGCCTCCGACCTTTCACCTCTCTTGCTGGCTCCCCATTGGCCCGAGGAAAAGTGGGCGTGAATGCTTTTTGATCCATGAATTTGCATATAGCGACCGCCCTCCAACGCCCTGGAGGCGGGGCCAAATCGCCCCTTGCTCACCGATTGGACGGAACAAAAGTGGGCGTGAGTCGTTTTTGATCCGTTTTTCTGCGGAAAGTCTGTGATGTTTTTGAACACACTGCTCGGTGCACGCCCTACACGAGTCCAGCATCGGTGCCCACGAGTGGAGCGAGATGACGGTGATGCGATGGTGGCGAGTTGTGACGGTAAAGGTCGTGGCGGTTGTGGTGAAGCGGCGTTGTGGTTGATGGTTGTTGTTGTGAAGCGGCGTTGTGGTTGGTGGTTGTTGTTGTGATGGCTGTTGAGACGTGGTTGGTGGTGGTAATAATGGCGGCTGGTCCAAAATAAAGATAGTAAAAGAAAAACGGCTATCCTGAAGAGTCGCAGCCCCCATGAATGACATTTATTCCCTCTAGACAACGGGTTTGGGCCTAACTACACATATACTTACCGAGATATCTCACCTAAGGGACCTGAATGGTGGTTTGCGAATTTGGTCAACCACAACAATATATATATATATATATATATATATATATATATATATATATATATATATATATACACACACACATATATATAATATTGTTACGGCTGTGGAAATTTGCCTTACACCATTAAGGGCCCGCAGGTGAGATATCTCGATAGGTACATGTGTCGTTAGCCCAACCCCGTTGTATGGAGGGAATTTATGTGATTCATCCGGGCTGCGAAGCTTTGAGTTAGGCATTTTTTCTTTTCTGTCGTTATTTTGAACCAACCACGTCTCAACCGCCATAACACAACAACCAGCTTAACCACCACGCCAGCCATCATCACCAACTACAACCACGCTCCAACCCACAGACAACAACCACAACGCCAACCCTCACCACAGAAGACCCTCCACAGAAGACAGAAAACAGAAAACCACAGAAAACCCTCACCACAGAAGACCCACCACAGAAGACCATCTTGCATCCATCACCTTCGCCTTTACCTTCACGAATTCATCCCACATCATCGCTTCTACGGCCATTCCCGCACCACCTGTGAACACTGAACGTCGGGCTGTCTCGGCCCGTTCGGCGATTGGTGCCGAACGCACTGAGCCGCGAGCGCGAATGGCGGCCTTTCCGAGGGGAAAATTCGGATCAGAAACGCTTCACGCCCACTTCTCCTCCGTCCAATTGGCGAGCGCGGGGCGGTTTGGCCCTGCCTCCAAGCGTGTGTATGTGAAGTCCGTATATGCAAATTTTAGGATCAGGAGAGGTTCACGCCCATTTTTGCCC
The DNA here is from genome assembly GCF_056783735.1 of Eptatretus burgeri. NCBI lineage: Eukaryota > Metazoa > Chordata > Myxini > Myxiniformes > Myxinidae > Eptatretus > Eptatretus burgeri. The sequence goes on along the minus strand of NC_140964.1, from coordinate 20,517,626 downwards.
GACCAATGGCTGACCGGGGGGAGGGGGCGGCGTGGCCCCGCCTCCAATCACGTTCTGATCCTAAAATTTGCATATTGGCTGCTCCTGCCGCCTATAAAAAGGCGAGCGCAAGGCGAGTTCGGTTTTGGAGTTGCTTGGAGAGTGTTGTCAAGAGGTTGCTCTTGGGGACAAGGAGCGTTGCGTTGGCGGAGTTGAGTTGAGTGCGCGCGGTGGAACTGCAAGCAAGGGAGCTTGGGTCCGAGGCAAGAAGGACGGCGGTCAGCGATGAGGTTGCGGTGTGGCGGATCGCTCGTCTCGTCACGGGACCCAAGCCAGCCAGCCACTCCCCTCCCCCAGGGCATCAACAATTCCCCCTTTCCCCCTCGCTGAGATAGTGCAAAAAGGGGGCCCCGTTCCCACCCCACCCCAAACGTGGTGCCAACGAAACCCACCAAGGGGCACGGAGTCGGGGCACAGCGGCGCGGCCACATTTGCGGCTTGCCCGCCAACGCGTCACAAGGACGCGGGTAAGACCTCCCCGGTGTCGCGGACCTGGCCGCTCCTCCAGGTCACGCACACATTTGGCCTACGGGCCTGTCTGCCTCCTTGTCTGTGAGGGTGGCTTCTTTCCTTTGCTTTTGTGTTAATGTGTGTTGGTGCCGTCTGTGAAGTAAAACTGTATAAGTGTTGCCATGTGTGCACGTAGTCGGTTTTAACTCTTACATTTGCTTTATGTGCATTTTGATTCTGTATTGCTGCATATACGTGGTTTCCGTGTGCCGGGAAAT
>NC_140964.1:20466859-20509359 GCF_056783735.1 Eptatretus burgeri | reverse complement strand
TTTGACCCCTCCCTTTGACCTTTCAACTCGCTCCCCATTGGCCCGAGAAAAAGTGGGCGTGAAGGCTTTTTGATCCACAAATTTGCATATATCGATCGCCCTGGGGGCGGGGCCAATTCGCCCCTCGCTCACCGATTGGACGGCAAAAAGTGGGCGTGTTTCGTTTTGAATCCGTTTTGAAGCAGAAAATCCGTGATTTTGTACACGCTGTTCAACGTGCGCCCTACACGAGTCCAGCATCGGTGCCCATGAGTGGCGCGAGATGACGGTGATGCGATGGTGGCGAGTTGTGACGGTAAAGGTCATGGCGGTTGTGGTGAAGCGGCGTTGTGGTTGGTGGTTGTTGTTGTGGTTGTGATGGTGGCGATTGGTCCAAAATAAAGATAGTAAAAGAAAAACGGCTATCCTGAAGAGTCGCAGCACGTATAAATGACATGTATTCCCACTAGACAACGGGTTTGGGCCTAACTACACATGCACTTACCGAGATACCTCACCTAAGGGACCTGAATGGTGGTTTGCGAATCTGGTAACCACAACACTACCCCCTTCCCTTTTTACAGACTCGTCCCGAGTCGTCAAATTTTCGTGTGCCATCATGTGTAGTTTTCCCCTAGTACACTTTACCTACGGATCCCTGAGTGCGACATTCATGGTATTCGTGTCCCCAAAATAAATAACCTGAGGGCTGCATAACTACCTAAACAAACTCACTCACACGGACGACTTAAATAAAATTGCCGGCGCTAGACAGACATGCCGGGGGCGCACTCATATTTACAGTACATCTTACCTTAACTTACAAATCTTACACTAAACCATGGCCCAGGATCATTGAACTCTGCAAAAGAAAGCAGTTAGCAGGGAGCCAGGCTGCCCGCATGCAGTCTCTGGCTCAAAACAATGCAGGTGACAGGGAACGTGGCTGGCTGCTCACACGCAGTCCAAGGCCTTCCCTTTTGAACTGAACGCAGTGAACCACAACGGTGCATGGGCTGCACAACGCAGTCTCCGTGCCAGCTCAAGTGGCACACGCAATGAGCACAACGAATGAATGCATGAACGGTTTGAACTGAATGCAGTGAACCACAACGGTGCATGGGCTGCACAACGCAGTCCCCGTGCCAGCTCAAGTGGCACACGCAATGAGCACAACGAATGGATGCATGAACGCAAACACGGTGCACGGGCCGCCACTGCAGGCCCGTGTTGTAGCTGCCAACAGGGCAGTTCTTGCAGCTTGCAAACTGTTGCCTTGCGGATCCTGGCGCACATGGAAATGAACAGGGGGGGCAAAGCAAAAATTGAACGGGGCTGGTGAACGTGGGCAGTGGGCATGGCATGGCAAAGGTGAGCAGGCAAACACAGCCCGCAGAAGAAGGCTGCTGCAGGCAAACACAGCCCGCAGATGAACTGGCCGGCACAGGCCTTGAAGAAAACAGCCAGCAGATGAACTGGCCGGTACAGGCCTTGCAGCACAACAACAGCTGCCGATGAAGTTAGCCGGCCTCTGCCTTGCAGCAAAACACGGCCAGCCGATGAAGTTGGCCAGCCTTTGCCGTTCAGTGGAGGTTGGTGGAGGGAGTGCGGTGGTGCTGGCCACTCGGAAGGCGGGCTCGGACCTACCTACCTGTCTCCCTCCCAACCTATCGCCTTTGCCTGTCACTGTACATACCCACTCCCTTAATTTGTGAAAAACCAATTTAGCCCCCACTTATTTTTTTTTGTTGTTTTTATTTTTACTTCCCCACTATAAATCGTCCCCTAACCCCCTTTATTGCCCTTGTTCGGCTAACCTATCCTGTCACCTAGCCTACTCCCAACCCCTACGTTCCCTTCCCGGAGGGGAACAAGGGAGAGCTAACGTCCTGTGTCGAGGCCCAACGAAGCCTCAGAATGGCCTCCCCAGAGTACGGCGATCTTAACCAAAGTGGGTCCAGCGGCCCACAATGACAGCGAGGGGATGGATGGTGCGGAGGGGTACATCTCCTAATCTATCCTAACCATTTAACTGTTAAACTACCCCGGGGCTTTCAACAAGCGCCTCTCGCTTAAACTATTGGTTCTAACAACCCAGATTCCCGTCGCCTGTGTTGGTGTCCTTACAATTTCGGGCCTCGCCCCCCAATTTTCTCTCCGTGCCCTCACACGGTCTCCTGGCTGGGACACGTGGCTCACTTTGGCAGGCACGACCCTCTGCCGATTCTCCCGCTATGGCACCCCGGGCACTACACTGCCTCCGAGCCTACCAGCTCCCTAACACCGGGGAGTGCCCCCATGGCACCTCCCCTGAAACGCACACGTGGCAGGCCGGCCTCCCGGGCCCCTTTCCGAGGGTCACCCGTGCCCACTGCACTGCCCACGCGGCTAATGGCGCCCCGGGCCCCTGCACCAAGCAGGCGCACCCGTGCCCACTACTCTATCCCGGCCCCCCATGGGCCCTTGGCCTACCGCGGCCGACTAGCCTGGTGCCCGGGGTACCCACTCAGCGATACTCACCTTTCGCAGCCACGCTCCCAAGCCCGTCAACAGGGCTCCTGCACCCCTCCAAATGGGTCTCGAGCCTACTTTCCCACCAACAACAAAACGACCTCCATTTTTCAATTTGACTAACCCAGCTAACTCACTCTACACTGACCCCGGGGTCCCTTGGGCGGGAGTCACTCCTCCCCCCAATCACTCATCGCACCATGCATTCCCCATTCACTCCACACACACAGACCCGCTGGCCTCACTCACTCATCATGTACTCACCTCTCAACTCTTCAACACACACACCGCTGAACTCTGCCATCCTTCTAACTACATCCCCTAACTAACTCGTGCTCCCACGTCGTCCCTTAAACTAGTAGCACGTTCCTTTTAACACTACGTAGCTAAACTACGTCCCCTCTACACATCCACAAGTCTGTCACTGTTCCCAAATAAATCATTTTATTTCCCATTTTCCCATCCTAAATCTGGCTACAATCCCTCTAACTAATCCATTCCACGGACTCCATGAGGACTTACCCCTGCCCCATGAAGTCGGTCTAACTAAGCTAACCCTTCCCCCTAACTAGTTTCCATCCTGTGCCCAGGTAAGGGGGTCTTTCACCCCTTGCCCAGGAATCCTGTACACCCGAAAGTGAGGCTTGCTTTTTTTTTTTTTTTTCCCATGCGCAGCACCTGCGCGGCAACTCAGAGCTCGCGCACTTTGCACCTGCGACTGCCCGTGACGTCATGCAGCTGCACGTGTTCCTCGTCCCTCCTTGGACGGGACCATCCGGCAGAGATACCCCTCCTGCCGGATTCCAACCACACGTGCAGCCATGACGTCACCGTGCGCATAAAAAAAAAACACAAGCCCCACGTTTCGAGGGGTTTCCCACGCGAACACATGTGCTTTGCCCGTTGGAGCTTAACACACACGATCGCGTGGAGAACCCGTCCGGTCCAAATCCGTTATCCTGCCTAAACTTTGTCCGTCCGCGGGATCGGCAAATCCACCGCGTGCGTTTCCGGACCGGGACTTCACTCTCGCAAGCGAGCACGTGGTGGCCTCGTGCGTTGCACAGCACGGACCGCGTGCTCACTGCTGGGTGAACCCGGCACGGTCCTCGAAACAACTACAGCCGCTACTCGGCTTTCTTTCTTCTGTCGCCGTCGTCGTCGCCATTCAACCCACGCACACCTGCGTGTCACGACGCACACAGTCCACACCATTAAACTCACACCGGGAGACGCGGCTGCGTGCTCCCGCATGCCAACCGACATCTCCCTCTCATACCGCTCTCTCACACACACGGTCTCCCTTGCACAACCCATACCACTCACACGTGGTGCTCCATTCACTCGTGCCTCACTCACACACGCGGGGGCACTCAACCGCGGTTCCTCATCCACACACCGTGCCTCACTCATACACGCGGGGGCACTTAACCGCGGTGCCTCATCCACACACGCGGGGGCACTCACCCGCGGTTCCTCACTCATACTCCGTGCCTCATCCACACACGGCGTGCTGGGAAGCACGTACTCCGGCACCATCGCCACCACACCACTTACACGTGGTGCCTCACTCATACTGGCCGTTTCACTCACACACACGGCCTCACTCACACACGGTGCGCTGGGAAGCACACACTCCGGCACCATCGCCACCACACCACTCACACACGGGGTCGCTTCCACACACGGGGACGCACTCACGCCTTGCACCACACACACAGGGACAACCATACTGGGGATTCGTGTCCCCACAAGGGTCTCCGGGGCCTCCATACCCCCCAAGCTCTCCGTGCACCCGTCCACCGCACTCGTCCCCTCAACCTCGCAAAACACGACCGAACTCACCTGGTCGTGACTCGCCTCAAGGGGGCATACTCCCTCCCCTCGTTCCTGGAGGAGGCCATCCAGGTGCTCGCACCGGGTCCCTACACGCTCCGCGAGCTCAACCCCATTGTCCTCCACTACCTCCGTGTGTGCGTGCGCGTCACTTACCCCGTCTTCATCGTGTAGTCTTCCCTCTATCGTTCCCATCTCCCGTGTCTCTGCCAACTCTTCACCTCCCTTGTCTCAACTATTATTTCTGTTGTCGTCACCTCGTGTCTCGTCTCACACGTTTTGGTCTCCCCATTTAATTTTTCCCTCTTGGTCACCGTCGCGACCCTCGCCCAACACGTTCCACGAATTATTTTTTCACCCGCCTCCACCGCGGGCCTGTCAGCCGTTGCACCCCCACCCAGCTCGTTTGCTCCCACACGTGGAGTCGCCATTCCCAGCTCCCTGGTCACTGCCTTCATGCCCGCCTGCAGGCATCGGCCCATGTTCTGCGTCTCACCCCGTAGCTCTTTCATCTCTTCTTTCATGTTTGCTTCCATTCCGTTTATTTGCTGTGTATTCGCATCCATCGTCGTTTTCACTTCATTTGTATTTGTATCCATCTTTTCGTTCATGCCTTTCATTTCGTTTTTCATTTCATTTGTGTTTGCATCCATTTTTTCGATCATTTTCGCATTCATCTTTTCGTTCATGCCTTTCATTTCGTTTTTCATTTCATTTGTGTTTGCATCCATTTTTTCGATCATTTTCGCATTCATCTTTTCGTTCATTGCCGCCAGCATGGCGCATAGCTGGGCCATGTTGGATGCACTCAGCTGAGCAGTTTCGGCAAGGGTTGGGGAAGGGTTTTGGTGGAGAGGGGGGGGGAGGTGTCATACGCCGCGGCCGCACCCACCTCGGGCCCTGGGTTCAGTTGGGCGAGTCCGTGTTCCTGCACAATCAACATTTCCTGCTCGGGGATTCCATCCTGGGCCATGGACTCTACATTATTACACATATACATTTCTTATACCCCCGGCTCCCGCTCGCCTTGAGACGCCATCTTGCTTCTCGTGAAGGGTTAATTTAGCTCGCTCGAAATTTGGAGGGAATCGGGGGTCGCTTCTCTCACCCCTGGACCGATTCCCGTAAATTTAGCCGGAGACAGGAGAGCCCGTTTTCCTGTTCTCCGATACCAGTGCCGCGAGGAGGGCGATGAATTTGTATCGCACGACCTGACACCAGTGTTGCGGTCTTCGCGCCCGCCGGCGTGCGACGGCCACGTAACTCGAATCGCGGCACGTCGCCCACCGGACGGACAATCCAGTCGTGACCCTCTCGGACTAACGCCGGGAACCAGTCACGGGTGGACCTTTCGGTCTCACCGCGATCGAGCCAATCAGCCCCGCGTGGGATAGGGTTGCTCGCCAAATTCGAACTACCTAAGTACCCACGCGGAGGGTAGACCGGGCGATCGCACCTCGCCGCAGGTCGACTTCGGACACGGGCCACTTAAGCGACCCGTTCCGTACTATCAGAATAACCGAGCGGTGTTATCGTCGACCTCGACGGTTCGATTAATTATCGGGCGTATTCAGCCCACTACCAACCCTTTACGTGAAGCAAGATGGGGGTTCAATGGGGAAAAAGACGAAGCGAAGCGGGAAACAGTTCAACAATAAAGCACATTTATTCTCGGCACACGGGAAGCACACAAATACAATTCCACCAAATGCACACAAAAAAAGAAAACACAATTCCATTTACACAAAAAGCAAACATAAAAGTGAAAACACAGTGCAGAGCTAATACCGACTACCGAGCACACGGCAACACTTATACAATTCTACTTCACAGACGGCGCCGACAACACATACCCAAAACCAAGGAAAAGAAATACCCTCAAGAATGAGGTCGGCCTGGGGCCGAGACCTGGTCGGGCCTACCCGTCTGGTGATGAGACGCGGAGCGGCGATGGCCCCGCAACCCGCGGGCCTCGTGGACAGTGCCTGGCAGGGGGTGGGAACGGGGCCCCCTTGGTCGCACTATCTCAGCGCGGGGGGAAACAGGAGGGGGTTGCTGATGCTCGGGGTATAGAGGATCTTTATTATGTGCGACGAGCGTCTCCACCTCGGCCAGGTCGCGCTGCCGGCCTCCTTCGGGTGCGCAGCTCCTTGCACGACGCGAGCACCTCTCGTCCGCCCTCGCCGCCTCTCCACAGCTCGTCCCCTCCGTTCCGACTCCAACGCACACGACGAGCAGCTCCACCGCCCGCGAAGTCTTGACTCTCTGTTCCGACTCCTTCGCCTCGTTCCGACCTTTACTACTTGTTTGTGACTCCGACTCCCGTTCTGCTGACTCTCTCGTTCCCGTTCTGCTGACTCCCTCGTTCCGACTTTTACGACTCCTTTGACTGACGAACACCGTCCTTTTATCCCCCCGTAACTTCGCCTTTGACCCCCTCCCTTTGACCTTTCAACTCGCTCCTCATTGGCCCGAGAAAAAGTGGGCGTGAAGGCTTTTTGATCCACAAATTTGCATATATCGATCGCCCTGGGGGCGGGGCCAATTCGCCCCTCGCTCACCGATTGGACGGCAAAAAGTGGGCGTGTGTCGTTTTGGATCCGTTTTTGAAGCAGAAAATCCGTGATTTTGTACACGCTGTTCAACGTGCGCCCTACACGAGTCCAGCATCGGTGCCCATGAGTGGCGCGAGATGACGGTGATGCGATGGTGGCGAGTTGTGACGGTAAAGGTCATGGCGGTTGTGGTGAAGCGGCGTTGTGGTTGGTGGTTGTTGTTGTGGTTGTGATGGTGGCGATTGGTCCAAAATAAAGATAGTAAAAGAAAAACGGCTATCCTGAAGAGTCGCAGCACGTATAAATGACATGTATTCCCACTAGACAACGGGTTTGGGCCTAACTACACATGCACTTACCGAGATACCTCACCTAAGGGACCTGAATGGTGGTTTGCGAATCTGGTAACCACAACAATATATATATATATATACACATATACACATACATACATATATATATATATATATATATATATATATATATATATATATATATATATATATATATATACACATACATACATATATATATATATATATATATATATATATATATATATATATATATATATATATATATATATATACACATACATACATATATATATATATATATATATATATATATATATATATATATATATATATATATATATATACACATACATACATACATATATATATATATATATATATATATATATATATATATATATATATATATATATATATATATATATATATACACATACATACATACATATATATATATATACACATACACATACACATACACATACAGTATATGTATGTTTGTTTGTATACACATATGTATGTATACATATACATTGTTTGTATACATATGTAGATTTATATGTATATATATATATATATATATATATATATATATATATATATATATATATATATATATATATAATATGTATTATTTATATTTTTATATATATATATATATATATATATATATATATATATATATATATGTATATATTATATTTGTGTGTGTGTCTTTGTGTATGTATATATATATATATATATATATATATATATATATATATATATATATATATATATATATATATATATATATATATATATATATATATGTGTGTGTGTGTGTGTGTGTGTGTGTGTGTGTGTGTGTGTGTGTGTGTGTGTGTGTGTGTGTGTGTGTGTGTGTTGCTATGAGTTATTAAAAAGCCAGCAGACTCCTGCAACCACGCCTGGGCCTCGGCTTGTTATGTGCCATGCTCTATGGGAGTCAAATTAACGGGTCAAAGAAAAATTAACCGTAACCCTATTTATTTACCATATGCCATAAATTAATAATTTCCTGCTAATTGGCTGCAAATGAACGCGACATTCAATCCAATTAGCTCATGCCAGAACTATTCACAAGTGGCTTCCAACAGAGTAATGTCTCGGTCCTACCCGGCATTGACTGCAAATGAGGAATGGCTGAGGCTTTAATGAAGATCTGAGATTTTGCACCGAAAGGCGGTGCCCGCGTGCCGGGGGCACGTGTGAACGGTGCGTTGACACTGGTGCGCACGTGGGTCGGACCCTTGGCCCACAACACCCTCAAGTCAGTTGATTTTATTTTTTTTTCTTCTTCTCACTTTTCGCTTTTATTTCCACCTTCCTCCTTTTTTATTCTTGCATTATCAGTACTTCCTTCTCTTGCTGATGCTTTATTTCATGCAACTACATGATACAACCTTGTAAATGCTGTTCTGCCCCTCCTGCTTGTTTTCCAAACCCATAAATTGTTTATTTTCAGGAACGGTTTTGTGTTCTTTTCTTTCACCTCAGTTAAAATTGCTGAATGATGTTTGTCTTTTCTATTTGTCGTGTTGTTTTAAAGGCAAACTTTGAGGACATCAATGTCATTTTGTCGAGGAGTTCCAAAATGCTTTGTTAGGCCTTTGTGTGAAATGATGTACAGTGCTGAGATGAGGTGTACTGAATTAGGCATCACACAGGTTTCTTACTGAAGGTCATGCCATGATGCAACACAATGAAAACGGGTCATGACGCAAGCACCTGCATGACACGTACACAACAAGGTGTTTTGTTTCAGCTGCAGGGTAGTTGAACAGTTTGTTGCGTGGTTGCTCCACTTGTTGGGTGAATCTGCAACTGATCGTTCCACCTCTATCAAAGCTCAGTTTCCCAAATGAACCCTTCCTATTGTTTGGTTTGCGGGGGTCAGCAGTGACCACTATTTTTGTTGTGTCTGTGTGTCTATCTGTCTGTTTGTGACTCTCTCCAGAGCATAGCTCCGTGACGTTTGATGCGATCTTGATGAAACTTGGACACAAGCTAGATATCGTGGTCGAGTTGTGTCTTTTTGTATGAGGGGCGTCCCACGCCCACTTTAACTTTTTATCGATTTTTTTCTCGCAATTTCATTTCCTAGAAGCTGTGCGTAATGTCCATAAGTACAACATATAAAAAAATCCGATTTGATCTGGTTAATTTTGACGGAAGAGATAGGTTTTTACGGTAGGGCTTCCTCAAAAGCTTCCACTCACTCAATTGTACCTATCGTGGCATTGTTCAATAATGGCCGCGAACCGTTGTCGCCTCCCGGCTAGTCTGTTATATTTTCGTCCCTGTGTTGCTGTTTGTGTTTTCGTCCAACTTTCCGTGTTATGTTGTACTTTGTTATGCTGTGCAGGAGGGCCTTGCCCTCCGCGGGGGTTATGTTATTGAAAATCCCCGTGAACCGCAAATCCGCGATGCACAAACTCGAGGGCTGGTGAGGAAAATAGGGTTAGGGACTTCAACTTAAAAATTTGTCGCACCTTGTTGCCAAACTGTACCCTCAATTAACATGTTTGTGTATTATTTTTGTGCTATTTATTTTCATGAAAAAAGAGTTATCGCTACATAATGCACAGCATGTAAAATAAAGTTGAAATTTTTTGAGTTTTTAAGGTCATGAAACTTGCCTCAAATAATAGTGATGATAAACTTGATCCGATGATGTGATGGCGATATTGATGATGGTGACGATAACGATGAGATGGTGATGATGATCCTGAAGGATTTGAAGGGGTTATTGTGTTGATGGCCCATGTTAATTGGAGGTGAATAAATGTGGAAAATAGTTCGCCACCGTACCGCCATTACGCGAGCGCATTGACCACAATCCGCACGCCTTGCCTCAATAAATTAATTGTGATGGAGTGAACCCACAAACGGCAAGGCCCTTCTGCATTGTCAAATTTGTTTTTGTCTCGCTCAAGGCCTACTCCTCAGATATCCGGTGAGCAAAATCATCTCAGTTTTGAGATATTTCATGTTCCGCTTCTTTTTCCCCCACAATTTTGTCCTTTCTGGCTCTTCAACCTGGTCCTATTCCCCCTCCTCTCTTCAGAAAATAAACGTTATTTTTCACTCCAAAACATGATGTCATTCTGTCTTCCACCTGCACTTCCTGTACTTCATTCTTTGTCTCCCCTTTCTCAATATCTCCAAACAATATTCATTGTAAGAAACGCTTCTTCCTTCTTTCTTTAAAAGCTTTTTTAAATATTTAAAAACACTTCACTTTCCTTATTTTTTTCATCATGAGTACCCAACATCTTCTTCTTCTTCTTCTTCTTCTTCTTCTTCTTCTTCTTCTTCTTCTTGTTCTTCTTCTTCTTCTTCTTCTTCTTCTTCTTCTTCTTCTTCTTCTTCTTCTTCTTCTTCTTCTTCTTCTTCTTCTTCTTCTTCTTCTTCTTCTTCTTCTCCTTCTTCTTCTTCTTCTTCTTCTTCTTCTTCTTCTTCTTCTTCTTCTTCTTCTTCTTCTTCTTCTTCTTCTTCTTCTTCTTCTTCTTCTTCTTCTTCTTCTTCTTCTTCTTCTTCTTCTTCTTCTTCTTCTTCTTCTTCTTCTTCTTCTTCTTCTTCTTCTTCTTCTTCTTCTTCTTCTTCTTCTTCTTCTTCTTCTTCTTCTTCTTCTTCTTCTTCTTCTTCTTCTTCTTCTTCTTCTTCTTCTTCTTCTTCTTCTTCTTCTTCTTCTTCTTCTTCTTCTTCTTCTTCTTCTTCTTCTTCTTCTTCTTCTTCTTCTTCTTCTTCTTCTTCTTCTTCTTCTTCTTCTTCTTCTTCTTCTTCTTCTTCTTCTTCTTCTTCTTCTTCTTCTTCTTCTTCTTCTTCTTCTTCTTCTTCTTCTTCTTCTTCTTCTTCTTCTTCTTCTTCTTCTTCTTCTTCTTCTTCTTCTTCTTCTTCTTCTTCTTCTTCTTCTTCTTCTTCTTCTTCTTCTTCTTCTTCTTCTTCTTCTTCTTCTTCTTCTTCTTCTTCTTCTTCTTCTTCTTCTTCTTCTTCTTCTTCTTCTTCTTCTTCTTCTTCTTCTTCTTCTTCTTCTTCTTCTTCTTCTTCTTCTTCTTCTTCTTCTTCTTCTTCTTCTTCTTCTTCTTCTTCTTCTTCTTCTTCTTCTTCTTCTTCTTCTTCTTCTTCTTCTTCTTCTTCTTCTTCTTCTTCTTCTTCTTCTTCTTCTTCTTCTTCTTCTTCTTCTTCTTCTTCTTCTTCTTCTTCTTCTTCTTCTTCTTCTTCTTCTTCTTCTTCTTCTTCTTCTTCTTCTTCTTCTTCTTTATATTTCACAAGCCTGTCTCTCACCTAAGCACTTGGTCCATCAACCTTCCTCCTGTTCCAACAGCATGACCTTCCTCTGTGCCATCAACAAAAATTCCTAACACAAATCACATAATTTTCTGTATGTCCATTTTGGGAATCTTGAGAAGTGCAGTTTGCAGAGGTTGTCTTCGCATGACAATCAAATCCCCTTCATGTTATTTTACAGTGTCAAGTTTCTCCGTGTCTGTACCGTCCCTCACATATCCTACAAGCCAGCGTCATTCCAAACCCACCCCTTCTATGAGTCCCCATCTTCAACATCCCTCCACTTCATGTCCCCACTTTCTGCATACCCCCTCATCCCACCCACAAAGCTTCTCCTCACTTCACCACCTCAAAGCTGCCCCGTCAAAGCTCTTCCCCTGCCCCCCAATCCTGCACCCTCCTGAACACCTCCTCCCCTGTCTCTCACGCTGTGGATCTCAAACAGCCTCTGCTCTACATTAAGAGATCTCTCAATCGAAGCCGCTGCTGATAAACCAGACATCTGTTTCACAGATGGACGTCCCTGACTCCAGTGTTTCTCTCCACGGCTGTTGTCTCCTCTGATTTAACCCCAGGCCTGAACCCCACTCTGGCAGCAAAGTTGCACTTTACATCAAGAACTCAATTTCTCACTGTCTGTATAATGATATGACACCTCCCAACTTCCACGAGTCGCTTTGGCTGACACTTCAGCTCCACTCCCACCTCTTGTTTATTTGTGTGTTGTACCGTCTTGTAAACAGTAACAATCTCTCTCTCTCTCTCTCTCTCTCTCTCTCTCTCTCTCTTTCTCTTTATCTTTCTCTTTGTCTTTCTCTTTCTCTTTCTCTTTCTCTTTCTCTTTCTCTTTCTCTTTCTCTTTCTCTTTCTCTTTCTCTTTCTCTTTCTCTTTCTCTTTCTCTTTCTCTTTCTCTTTCTCTTTCTCTTTCTCTTTCTCTTTCTCTTTCTCTTTCTCTTTCTCTTTCTCTTTCTCTTTCTCTTTCTCTTTCTCTTTCTCTTTCTCTTTCTCTTTCTCTTTCTCTTTCTCTTTCTCTTTCTCTTTCTCTTTCTCTTTCTCTTTCTTTTTCTCTTTCTCTTTCTCTTTCTCTTTCTCTTTCTCTTTTTCTCTCTTTTTCTCTCTTTTTCTCTCTTTTTCTCTCTTTTTCTCTCTTTTTCTCTCTTTTTCTCTCTTTTTCTCTCTCTCCGAAAGGACCATCTGGCAAACCCTCCCATCTCCTTTGTTAACAATCCTCTTCAGCAAGTTCAGTCACTCAAACTCCTTGGTCTCACTATCAGTCATTATTTTTCTTTGGCAAAGGACATGCAAACTTGTCCACCAAAGCCAGTCGCCGACTGAGCATTCTCCGTGGTACACATCTGAACTCCTATCCTCTCCTACAAAGTCCTTCCTTGGCACACCTGAACTCCTTTCCACCTGCAATGCCTTCGTCTGCAGCTTGATGGAGTACTGCTCTCCCATCTGGGATGGTGCCCTTCCCTCATCCCTTGTCCAACTTGACGTTATGGAAACCAAGGCCTTCATGATCATTGGAATCTTGTGAAGCAATTGGATTATCCATCGAAGCGGGAGTGTTCTCATCACATCAAAGTGATGTGAAGGTGGAAAGATGGGAAACTTTTAGCATACCTGTTTGATGCAACATTTTTGAATGGAAAGAAATGGCATTGTGATAAACGACATTGAAAAATATATTTATTGCAACATTGGTCAAATGGAAGTGATGCGATCTCAGCAGCATTGTGCGAAGAGGAGATGGTTAAACTACTGATTGAGTGCAGTTGTCAAAATCAGTCCTAAAAGTCAATATTTTGTTGAAATATTTTTGCAAAAACAATATTCGTGAAAGTTGTCAAGAGTGTCTCACTTTGGCCGCCTCAACTGTTCGAGGTGTCAAAAGTTGCCTTCTTTAAATCCAGTAACAGTGAACATGTGTGAAGAAGAGTTCCACAAACGCATATATCAAACTGAACACATTTTGCACACCTGCTGCCCAACCGGTACATTTGTCAGTGGGCAGACAGAGCACTCGACAAATTTTGACCATTGCAAATCTCTTGCATGATTGACTCCATGCGCATACATGTACACTCAATACTAGTATCGCACCTGCAGTGTTGAGATGCTCACATAATTCTGTGAAAGCTAAATTTATTGGTTAATAAGAACTGACAGGATAGCCTCGAGGTAGGCACACTTTGCCTCTGAGTTGTCTAACCTGAGTTTGATATCTCAGCCCAGCAATAAACTGTCATGCTGGTGTTTGACAATGCAGAGTGATACATCAATGTGCCATCTCTCAGATGGATGTTTAACCTTGGTGTCCAGTGTGCTAGCTTTCGTTGGTGGATCCGCTGGTAACTTTCTGGAAGAAGAGGTGAGATAGTGCCAGCATCCTGAACAAATTCTGAATTCCCACACCTCAGCAAAGTTCCCTGCCACTGAGCGGTTCTCGGACCCTGCCACTGAGCGGTGACACATCCAGGATTGTAATCCTTGCCATGTGACTGCTTCAGCAGAACGAAAACTCTGTAAGTATCATGTTACAGTGTGTGTTGTTGGTTGTTATCTCCACATGTGGGTTTCAGGAGGTGGACCGGAGCCCTCCCAGGTCTCAAGTATCCACTTCCGTGTGTGTGTGTGTGTGTGTGTGTGTGTGTGTGTGTGTGTGTGTGTGTGTGTGTGTGTGAGTGAGTGAGAGTGATATCATGATTCATGTTTGTGTGCACGCAATATGTATAATATGTGTGTATATAATATTGGCGGGGTGTGCTTACACATTGTGTAAGCATACAAACCGTGCTTCCCCATTGTCTCGGTTCACTTACCTGTATTTGGTTTTTCATTTGTTTATTTTCATATATATTTTTCATTTATTTATATTTTCATTTATGAATGCTTTCCGACGGTTCTGATTTTTTTTTTCCTGGTGTATTGGCTTTGACGTCCGTCGGCGCACAAAATTACCGTGCCACCCCTATGTCTGGGGTCACTCACCTGCATTTATATTTTTATTTATTTATTTATATTTTCATGGATTGATGTTGTCTGACGATTCTGTGATTTTTTTTTTCCAGTGTACTGGCTTCGATGTCCATCGGCACACAAAATTTCAGCTTTCTACGTCACCCGGAATGTACTGATCTTTAATATCAGTCAGTGAGTCAGTGGTTCAAAAGAGCTTTATATATTTGATATATTATCACATATTAACATGTGTATAATCATGTATAATCAGTGTATATCTTGCACTCTATGTCGGGATGGCGTGTTAAAAAATTGTCAGTTCCACCTGCTATACACAAAACTAAAGTTGAAGTGTCTTCTCTAAAAAGTCACAAAGGCAACATGTGAGAGCCAACCTGGTCTGTTCAGCTGATTGTTGAGGCAAGGATCACTTTTCAGTTCTCCAGACCATGACAAAAGCAAAGAAAAGCTAAAAAATCGGGATCGGTCAAAACTGGCAAATCTCATTCATGATAATAATAATAATAATAATAACAATAATAACAATAATCATCTTCAGATGCCGTATTTCCAAGCTTCCTCTCGAAATGGCAATGACTCCGGTACCATCCGACAGAGTTTTACTTGGTGCAGTATCCTTTGATATCGTAATTTTAATAGCTTGAAAGGATTGCACGAAAAGTACACAAAACCGCATTCCTTTGTGAAGGAAAAGGAAGGGATCAGAGGGGTGGGCGGGACTACAACTATCAATCAGCCTGATGGGGCGGGGCCACTCGGCACATTTGCCCTTGGGCCAATCAGACCTACATGGGTGTGGTTCATGGTGGAACATTATCAGGAAGTCTGAAACAGCAACAACTTACACATATTTATATAAAGTACTTCCGATTTAGAATGTTAGATATATTTTTATATTTATATACTGTATATATATATATTTTTTCTCTCAAAAAAAGTTAAGAAACAAATATTAAAAACAATTTTTTTTAAATGCAAAAGGATTTTGGGATGTTACTCCAAAAGTATGCAAACAAGGTGGGGATGGTCACAATAAATGATCATGTGAAACCATCCCTACATCTTTCTTCAGATAATGGGTTGTCTCTGGAAAAGTGTGTGTGTGTGTGTGTGTGTGTGTGTGTGTGTGTGTGTGTGTGTGTGTGTGTGTGTGTGTGTGTGTGTGTGTGTGTATGTGTGTGTGTGTGTGTGTGTGTGTGTGTTCGATATAGCATTCTATTTTCTAAGGCCAACCATTATTCAAAGAAAGATATGGGGATGGTTTCAGATGATAATTTATTGTGACTCTCCCTACCTTATTTGCATCCTTTTAGGATTAACATCGCAACATCCTTTTGCATTAAATAATGTTTTTATCATATATATATATATATATATATATATATATATATATATATATATATATATATATATATATATACACGAGCAAGGTACCAGTCACTGACAGGTTCATAGACGGCTCACCTCAAATGAGTGTGTATTGGTAGAAACGGGAATTCAGTGTAAATATTCAGAGTGCGGATATTACAGTCGGTGGAGCTGGTCACCTTGGCAACCTCGTTGCATTCCACCAGTGAAGATTTCCAATCCGTGCTTGTTGTACCTCCGAAGTACGACTTGGGAGTGAAGGTGATATTTGGAAAGCTCAGCTCAGAAACAAATTGAGGCATGTTTTGGGCCTACTGCCTTACAGAAGATCAACAAAGTTCTTTCCATGCCAACCGACCACCCACAGGCATCTATCCCTCTCCACATCACTTCTTCAAGTCCCCAACCTGCCCCCTCTCTCGATACTCCCCATAGGTTTGTTTTCAGAAATTTTCATTCAGTATTTGACACAGCATTTCTTTCTGGTTTCCCATTTTGATGATCCATAGATCAGTAGTTTAAATTTCACTTTTCAACATCAGTTTCGCTTTGGGATATCAGTTTCAATTAGAAATGGCAACTTGTGATGTGATGCGAATGGTGCACAAAAAAAAAAACTCGTCAAAAACTATTTTTGGGGTAATTTTTTTTTCTTCAATGTTCTGAGTATCTCAGGGTTCTAAAGTGGCTTAAGGGTCTTAAAACGTCTAAAGGTCTGATGGGTCGAAGGGATCTAAGCAGCATAAAGGGTCTAAGATGTCTAAAATGTTTTAAGGGTCATAAAGGGGTCAAAAAATTTTCAGGGTCTTATAGATCAAAATGGGTTTAAAGTGTCCAAATGGTCTTAAAAAGTCTGGAGATCTGAAAAGTGTTGAAATTGTCGAAGAAGCAGTATATGTCGCAAAAGGGTCTAAATGGTTGTAAAGGGGTCTCAATGGCCTGATGGGGTATGAAGGGTGTCAAGGCGTGACACTGGGCCAAATGACTTCCTCATGACTGTTGAAAACCCCTATTCAGGTGCATCGTTTTAAGTTTAGTTGTGATTAACCTTGGGAGCTCAAAGCAGTAAGGTCAGAAACAAACAACAAAACAACTCACTTCATCGTGAGGTGGTTGTTGGATTTTTTTTCACCATTTTGACTTGTATCATTCATTGAATCCGTGGTGATCTGCCTCAAATTCATTGCATTTGTTTAATCCGTACAACTTGTAATTTACAAACTACAGCAAATGGGAACTTACTGAGTTACTGTATAACAGGCTTTGTGAAAAACACACCAATTGTCCCAATCAACTGAGGCGAGATCATCATGACTTGATTAAATGAGATATTCGAAATCTGCTTTGTTTGAAGACAATTGGAAGTCGGAAGGCACTCAAGTCTATATCCCATCTCTCTAACCAACTGTGTAGGTATCCACGTCAAAAATCCCTTGTTTTCTACCGGAGGATGTGTACATCTTTGAAGTGTATATTTGAGGTGTATATTTGGTGAAGTTAGCTGAGATGGTAACCTTTTTTTTCTACAAACGATGTTTTTCACCCTTGAGAGTTATGTCCTTAGATGAGCAGTAAAATTACCTTTGAATTGATGTTTATACTGATGGTGTTTGTACTATTTTCGGTTTTTGAATGATGAGCATATTTGAGAGGTCACGTGACTCCTTTGCCGATGTAACTGATCATAGTGACGTTTCAATTAATAGTTATTTTTCACATTCGACGATTGGACGTCACGACGTCACCAATTATATTGGTATCTGCCGCTGAGCTGGATATATAATAACTGGGGTGAAATCCGCAATGGTGATGAAGAGCCGGTGAGTTGCACCGGCGAGCCGCCATCTTGGAATACTCGGCACCACAAGCTGGTCAGGACTCAGGTGCACCCTGGTTTCAGTGAAACAGCTGCAGTTCTGTTGTGCTTTTCGCTACAATCATGCATTCCCGCGACTTCAAAGCGACCAAGAGCATCACTTTTCAGAAGTAAGGGAACTTTATTTTACATTTAACAACATTTCCAAATGTTTAACGATGATGTTATTATTATTATTATTATTATTATTATTATTATTATTATTATTATTATTATTTGGCTCTCGGCGATGAAGTTTCAACTCAAAAGTATTTACCTGATCAGAGTCGCTGATTTTGTTTGTTTCTACTGATGTGTTTAATTTATCATTTAACGTCCGTTTTAATAATCACCAGTAAATAAGTGATTCTCTGTGTCTGTGTCTGTGTGGGGTTTTGTTTCAAGACTTTATCTGCATTGTTATGAACTCTGGAAGGAGGATAGTTATGCACTTTGTCTGCAAGGAGCATAGTTATGCACTTTGTCTGCAAGGAGCATAGTTATGCACTTTGTCTGCAAGGAGCATAGTTATGCACTTTGTCTGCAAGGAGCATAGTTATGCACTTTGTCTGCAAGGAGCATAGTTATGCACTTTGTCTGCAAGGAGCATAGTTATGCACTTTGTCTGCAAGGAGCATAGTTATGCACTTTGTCTGCAAGGAGCATAGTTATGCACTTTGTCTGCAAGGAGCATAGTTATGCACTTTGTCTGCAAGGAGCATAGTTATGCACTTTGTCTGCAAGGAGCATAGTTATGCACTTTGTCTGCAAGGAGCATAGTTATGCACTTTGTCTGCAAGGAGCATAGTTATGCACTTTGTCTGTAAGGAACATTGTTATGGACGTTGTCTGTAAGGAACATTGTTATGGACGTTGTCTGTAAGGAACATTGTTATGGACGTTGTCTGTAAGGAACATAGTTATGGATGTTTTCTGTAAGGAACATTGTTATGGACGTTGTCTGTAAGGAACATTGTTATGGATGTTGTCTGTAAGGAACATAGTTATGGATGTTGTTTGCAAGGAACATTGTTATGGATGTTGTCTGTAAGGAACATAGTTATGGATGTTGTTTGCAAGGAACATTGTTATGGATGTTGTCTGTAAGCAACAAAGTTATGGATGTTTTCTGAAAGGAACATTGTTATGGACGTTGTCTGTAAGGAACATAGTTATGGACGTTGTCTGTAAGGAACATTGTTATGGACGTTGTCTGTAAAGAACAGTTATGGACGTTGTCTGTAAGGAACATAGTTATGGACGTTGTCTGTGAGAAACATAGTTATGGACGTTGTCTGTAAGGAACATTGTTATGGATGTTGTCTGTAAGGAACATTGTTATGGAAGTTGTCTGTAAGGAACATTGTTATGGACGTTGTCTGTGAGAAACATAGTTATGGACGTTGTCTGTGAGAAACATAGTTATGGATGTTTTCTGAAAGGAACATTGTTATGGATGTTGTCTGTAAGGAACATTGTTATGGACGTTGTCTGTAAGGAACATAGTTATGGATGTTGTCTGTAAGGAACATAGTTATGGATGTTGTCTGTAAGGAACATAGTTATGGATGTTGTTTGCAAGGAACATTGTTATGGATGTTGTCTGTAAGCAACAAAGTTATGGATGTTGTCTGTAAGCAACAAAGTTATGGATGTTTTCTTAAAGGAACATTGTTATGGACATTGTCTGTGAGAAACATTGTTATGGACGTTGTCTGTAAGGAACATAGTTATGGATGTTGTCTGTAAGGAACATTGTTATGGATGTTGTCTGCAAGGAACATTGTTATGGATGTTGTCTGCAAGGAACATTGTTATGGACGTTGTCTGTAAGGAACATTGTTATGGACGTTGTCTGTAAGGAACATTGTTATGGACGTTGTCTGTAAGGAACATTGTTATGGACGTTGTCTGTAAGGAACATAGTTATGGACGTTGTCTGTGAGAAACATAGTTATGGATGTTTTCTGAAAGGAACATTGTTATGGATGTTGTCTGTAAGGAACATTGTTATGGACGTTGTCTGTAAGGAACATAGTTATGGATGTTGTCTGTAAGGAACATAGTTATGGATGTTGTTTGCAAGGAACATTGTTATGGATGTTGTCTGTAAGCAACAAAGTTATGGATGTTGTCTGTAAGCAACAAAGTTATGGATGTTTTCTTAAAGGAACATTGTTATGGATGTTTTCTTAAAGGAACATTGTTATGGACATTGTCTGTGAGAAACATAGTTATGGATGTTTTCTGAAAGGAACATTGTTATGGACGTTGTCTGTAAGGAACATAGTTATGGATGTTGTCTGCAAGGAACATTGTTATGGATGTTGTCTGCAAGGAACATTGTTATGGATGTTGTCTGCAAGGAACATAGTTATGGATGTTGTCTGCAAGGAACATAGTTATGGATGTTGTCTGCAAGGAACATTGTTATGGACGTTGTCTGTAAGGAACATTGTTATGGACGTTGTCTGTAAGGAACATTGTTATGGACGTTGTCTGTAAGGAACATTGTTATGGACGTTGTCTGTAAGGAACATTGTTATGGACGTTGTCTGTAAGGAACATTGTTATGGACGTTGTCTGTATGGAACATTGTTATGGACGTTGTCTGTAAGGAACATTGTTATGGACGTTGTCTGTAAGGAACATAGTTATGGACGTTGTCTGTGAGAAACATAGTTATGGATGTTTTCTGAAAGGAACATTGTTATGGATGTTTTCTGTAAGGAACATTGTTATGGATGTTGTCTGTAAGGAACATTGTTATGGATGTTGTCTGTAAGGAACATTGTTATGGACGTTGTCTGTAAGGAACATTGTTATGGACGTTGTCTGTGAGAAACATAGTTATGGATGTTTTCTGAAAGGAACATTGTTATGGATGTTGTCTGTAAGGAACATTGTTATGGACGTTGTCTGTAAGGAACATAGTTATGGATGTTGTCTGTAAGCAACAAAGTTATGGATGTTTTCTTAAAGGAACATTGTTATGGACATTGTCTGTGAGAAACATAGTTATGGATGTTTTCTGAAAGGAACAATGGCGTCGAGGTAATGGTTAGCGTCAGTGTTCCAGACTACCCGTTTTTTTTCTTTTCTTTTTTTTTTCTTCGGTATGACTGTAATGTTGACACTTTGATTTCTAGTGCGGTTATGATTTAAATCGTTGAGCGGCAGCCTATTAATTATATTATATTGTTGCGAATTCGCGCCCGCCGGCATGTGATCGGCCGCTCGACTCCAATGGCGGCTGCCTCGCCCACCGGAACGGACAATTCTGTCGTGACCCTCTCGGAACAACGCCGGGAGCTTGTTTCGGGTGGGGATTTAACCCCACCACGACCGTGCCAATTGCCCACCCGCGCAGGTTAGGGTTGCTCGCCAAATTCGATCTACCTAAGTACCTGCGCGGATGGTCGACCGGGCAATCGTACCTCGCCGCAGGCCGACTCCGGACACGAACCGCTTAAGCGGTCCGTTCCGTGCTATCGGGATAACCGAGCGGTGTTATCGTCAGCCTCGACGGTTCCGATTAATTATCGGGCGTTTTAAGCCCACTCCGAACCCTTTACGTGAAGCAGGATGGAGGGTCAATAAAGAAAAGACGAAGCGAAACAGGAAAACAGTTCACACAATGCACATTTATTACGCGACACATGGAAAGCACACATATACAGCCAAACAGTCAAAATGCACATGTAGCAGTTACAACAAGAGAAACAATGACGCAGAGTTACTCCTGAATACGCGTACACACGGCAACACTTGTACAGTTCAACTTTATAGACGGCGCCAACACACATTTACTCAAAAGCAAAGGAAGGAAGCCACCCTCATAGACAAGGGGGTAGACGGGCCTGTAGGCCAATATACGCGCGTGATCTGAAGGAGCGGCCAGGTCCGCGAAACCGGGTGGGTCCTACCCGCGTCCTCGTGACTCGTTGGCGGATGAGCCGCAGATGTGGCCGCGTGGCTGTGCCCTGACTCCGTGCTCCTTCGCGGGTTTCATTGGCACGACGTTTGGAGTGGGGTGGGAACGGGACCCCCTTTGTTGCACTATCTCAGCGTGGGGGAAAAGGGGGAATTGTTGATGCCCTGGGGAGGGAGAATGGCTGGCTGGCTTGGGTCTTGCGACGAGCGATTGCCGACCGCCGTCCTTCTCGCCTCGGACCCAAGCTCCTTGGCCTATTCCCACAACTCTCCTCAGCCGACTGCAGAACCCAACTCGATGCCTTCGCCACCCGACTCCACTCTCTGCCACACTCTGCTGCTGCCACACTCTGCCCTCCAACCAAAAACTGACTCTTTCACGATTCGCCTTGCGCTTGCCGTTTTATAGGCCGGCAGGAGAAAACAATATGCAAATTTCTGGATCAGGATGACCTCGGGGGCGGAGCCACGCTCGCCAATTGGATGGAGGAAAAGTGGGCGTGAACCTCCCTTGATCCTAGAATTTGCATATATGGATTTCACACAGACGCGCCTGGAGGCGGGGCCAAGCCGCTCCGCGCTTGCTAATTGGACGGATCAGAAGTGGGCGTGTAGCGTTCTTGATCCGAATTCTCCCTCGAAAAGGCTGCTATTTGCACTCGCGGCTCGGTGCGTATCTTGAACGAGCCCAAGACAGCCCGACGCTGTGTTCACAGGTGGTGCGGGAATGGCCATAGAAGGAGAGAAGTGAGGGTGGTGGAGGGTTTATCGGTGGTGGTTTGATGGTTATGGCGGTTGAGACGTGGTTGGTTCAAAATAAAGATAGAACAGAAAAATGGCTATCTCAAAGCGTCGCAGCCCGAATGAATCACATAAATTCCCTCTAAACAACGGGTTTGGGGCGAACTACACATGTACTTAGAGTTATCTCACCTACGGACCCTTCATGGTGTTTTGCGAATTTCCACAGCCGTAACAATATTATAACCGCACTAGAAATCGAAGTGTCAACATCACTGTCATACCGAAGAAAAAAAAAAACAAACAAAAAAAACAAACCAGGGAGTCTGGAACACTGACGCTAACCATTACATTGACGTGTTCCGACTTATGAGTAACGTGTGTCAATGATCGCGTAACATGCCTACAACACTTTACTCATAGGTTAGAAATAAGTTTCGGGTACGCCAAACATAACCTCGACGTGTTTCGACTTATGAGTAACTTACAAGTAATGTGTGTCAACGATCGCGTAATGTGCCTACAACTTATGGTCAGCATTATGCGGAACGTGTGAGTCATGCGC
Organism: Eptatretus burgeri; assembly: GCF_056783735.1. Classification (NCBI taxonomy): domain Eukaryota; kingdom Metazoa; phylum Chordata; class Myxini; order Myxiniformes; family Myxinidae; genus Eptatretus; species Eptatretus burgeri. Next base: position 20,486,402 of record NC_140964.1, on the reverse strand, counting down.
TGGCATATGTCGAAAAATTTCAAGCATGGAAAATTTGTCTAACACCTCGGCGTACAAAGACGTATGCCAGCGTACTACGAAAAAAAAGCCAGCGTACTATGAAAAAAGCCAGGGAAGTACGACGTATGCCAGCGTGCTCTTAATGTATATAAACTTACCCATAACGTATTCGACTTGTGCCAGAGTTTCAGCCAAATTTTGCATACGTCAGGCATACGCTGGCTAAATCGTCAAGGTGTGACAGGGCCTTTACAAAGGTTCGACTCGGTTGATTGAACGTTTCATTTTTCAGCCATCATCTTTTGAAATGCACACAAAGTTGGACAACAAAATTGCAACAGCAGCAGCAGAATTTGTTTTCAATATCACTCCTTGACTTCCAATGAACCACCTAGGCCTGAACTGGGTCATCTTTTTGGAGATTCTCATATGGACATTGCGATGGGATCCCATGGCATTCAAATCCTATATTAAGTGTTGATTTGTCCATTTCCCCCAAATATATAATATATATATATATATATATATATATATATATATATATATATATATATATATATATATATATATATATATATATATATATATATATATATATATATATATATATATATATATAGTAAAAGTACGCCAAAATCTGCTATAAGCGTTATCATGTGTGCTCGTCTTGTTTAATCCATCTCTCTCTCAAATGAGAGAAATCTCAAATCTTTCTTTCAAATACACGGTGTAGAGGAATGGCATATCATCCTTTTCATATTGATTTTGTTCACCTTTCCAAAATATTTTTTTGTGAGATCAACTTCCTTATATGACCCTACCTTTTCCACAAATGCTATTTCTCCTGGGCTATTGAATTTGCTGCATATGGATTGCAAAACAAAAGCAAGAAAGTCTTTTGTAATATAATTTGCTACTTTTATTCTTTTTCTTCGCTTTAGTTTTAATTGACCATTCACCAGCAGGCTTCCAAAGCACTTTCCCAACCCGTTTCCCATGAAACTCTTTTCGCCCTCACGTCTCTTTCTAATACCCATCTCAAACGGAATCGTTTTCTTTCCTCCGGCATGATGTATTGTAAAAAATGTGGACCACCGACTGCTCCTATTTCCCAGTGAAATTGCAGAACCCCATATTGCATGTTTGCTGCAAAAACATCTCACTGTTATTCCGCCAAAAGGTCGGCACTGCTCTAAGAGAAGGACTGAGCAGAAAAAAAAGAAACTCAGGGTGTTGTAGAGAGTATTGGGAGCGCAAAGGAAACCGACCATTCGGTCTCTGGCATTCTGAAGCCAAGAGCCAGAGCAGCGACACAGACCTCAGATGAAAAATTATTTGGCAGATGGTTAATAAGAGCGATGGAAACTCTGGTAAGCGTAATGGCCGGTTGCCTCTATGACCGGCCTAATAAGACATGAAGGGCAGACGTGGCACAAGGCGGCCAAGGTCGGCGGGAAGCAGCGGCGGCCGCAGAACGCCCAAGGACCCTTCCTAATGAGTCGCCAGGCTGACAATTTTTTTGCACTTTTATTGTCCTTTGATAAAGGAGCCCTCAATGTCAAAGATCCACTGCTAGACTAGTTGAGGCTGCTGCAAGGTTCCTCTGATTTCGTTCTACAAAGTTTGCTGATGGCTGCACTTTATTTGAAAATTCCTATCCTTGTGATCCTTTCCTTTCCTATCCTTGAAATGTTCTTCGGTTGCCATAAGCGGTGAAGCAGGTTCGAGGTTGACGTACCTCTGGATGAAAGACCACCGACACCGAGACGAGTAACTAACACAAAATAAAACACAGCAACCACCCTTCTACCTGTCCGTCTGCAAACACATAACAAGAACCCATGATATTACAAAACAGGTTTTCATCACACGGAATGCATGCAGGTATCGATGTGAAGAGCCAGTTCAATCTGCGGCTTAGACAGTGAACCACTACCGTGAGCACCTTCATTTCCATCCAGTGAACAGCTGTGGCATCACCACTTTTAAAAACGGGGTTCGGGTAAAAATGCTCTTTGAACCTGCAATAAAGCAACAAAGGAGAGGAAGGTCATTTATTTTGTGTTTGCAAAAGGGATTTTGCATGGCAGTACGATAAAGGTTTGAAGGAAAAAGCATTGTGCCCAGCATGTATTGTTTCCCTCTGGAAAGAAGTTCTTACAATGGAAAGGAATGGTTGTATGAAGGAACGACTAGTGTGAAGTGGTGTGAGGGACAGTGGAGTATTAGGCTGAGATAGTGAGGTGAGAATGGTGGCCGCAAGAGGCGCTGGAGTCGAATAGATGGGGCGTACGAGATGTCTGAGCGAGGCATCTGGCGGGGAGATGCTCCAGCAGATGGAGAGGGAGCTGCGGTTTTGGGTAGTGTGGGCGGGAGGGATGATGATGCAGGGGAGGGAATTGAACGGGATGAAGGGGATGATAAGCAATCGGAATCTTGGGGAGGGTTAAGAGAGGGGGTTGTGTGGGGCTCGAAAGGCTGGGATGAAGGGAAGGTACCGAGGAGGAGCTGGGTTGGGGGGGCTTTCGCGGGGTTGAGTGAGTATGAACACGCAGCAGAATAAAGTCTTCCTTGCATATTCACGCGCCTTGCCGCAGCTGTTGTAACAGCTGCCACCATCTAAATGCACAATCATTATGCTTGATGGGTTTGTTATTAAAGCAGATGATGAACATTGCTTCTGTGTACAACACTTGTTCTGCAACGCAAGCAAACAAACAGCTCCCCAGACGAGTTTCGCGCACGTCCCTTGCTTTAAAGCCCCATGCGCTCGGCGCACCCAAAGCAAGGGCGAGGTGCGACCGCCGAACGGGTTCTCTCTCCGCTCCATTGCTTGTTCAGGGAAGGGCCGAAATGAACGGCCTCTCCTGCGCTAATGGGAGCGAGTGAGCCTGAAGTTCATGGCTCATTCCTCCGACTGATGGGTCAGAGGTGGAGTTATGAGTTTTAAATGCCAGGCAAATGGAACGTCCTCTGCGGAGGTTTCACCTGCAACACAAATAGGTCTTGCACATTGTGCAGAAAAACACAAAACAAGTGGATTAAATCGCCACAAATTAAATGTTTTTTTGTTTTTTTTTCTCTTCAATACACCTACATAACAATTTCACGTACGATCAGTCGATCACAGTATATGAAGTAAGTTTTGTTGCCCCCCCCCTCCCCCACTTCCATAGGAAATACAATCTGCTTTGGTCAAATAAAGTTGCTCGGGGTATAATGACTTTTCCTTCCAATTCTCTTAACTGTGTAGCACAATGTAATTATGGTTAATGGCGCTTTCCACCTAATCAAAAGCGCAGTCTCTGATGGAATCTCCGTAGTTATTACAGACATGTTTAAATGAGACCATTTCAATGAGCAATCATGCTGTGGTGTAAATTTCAGAGGCTGCGGCGTAATGATTTGTGAATTCTCCTGATTGGTCCGCCCGCTCACTTGATGCCTCTGTCACCGTTCAACGATGCGACGTTCGCCCGTGTGCAACCAACCACGGGTCGCTCTCGTGCGCCGTGGGCTCTTTGTTTGATCGTTCTTCCCTTCTTCTTCTTTTTTTTATTTATTTTTTTTAACTGCACCCTTGTTCTTTGTTCGCCGTTTCCACTGATACGTAGTGACTCTGAGTACAGTACATATTTTGCTTTCCGTTTCTCTTTGACACCGTCCACAGTCGTCTGATATGAGATGCCACTGTGGCTTTTCCGAATTGTCTTTCTCCATGGACCATTGTTTTGACCTGTGACTTGACCATGCAATTAGTCGTGTTTCATCTCATTTGGTTGGCTGACTGCTCGAATCAAAATGGAACTGCAGACTGGACATCAAATCCCCACTACCACAATATTGAACAGGATTTGCACGTGTGTACGGTTTTGATACTACGTACCTGAATTTGATTCCCTTGTTATGGACGAATGAAGAATTAATTATTATAACATAGTTGAGCCGCTGGACCCAAACTCGTCGGGTTTGCACCCAGCTTGCGAGGTCTAACATCTACATACCCTCGTGGTTCTATCCGGTTTTACTGTGTGGGGAAAACTACTGTGTTCTCTTTTTTTAAAGTTGCCTGCAAATTAGCTGCAATGTTGGGAAAAGATGCTTCCACAAGGTCTGTTGGTGATGTTAACAATGCGATTTAATACAAATTAAATAATAATCATATTGGGCAGTAATAAATAAGCGATTTCCCAAACCATTCCATGACTGGAGCACAGCAAGTCCAAGTCAAGTCCCGAAGAAAACAACACCACTGATTGCTAAACAGAACACAGGTTTTTCTTAAAGATATCTCTTGGCTAAATACACAAACAGGAGAGAACACTCAGAGATAGAGGGGAAATGGTGGCAATAAACAAAGGAGCGAAGCAAAAAAATGGCAGTGGAGCTGGAGTGAAGAGAAATGGCAGAAGGAAGAAGGGGAATGAGGTGAAACAAGTCTGATGACAAACCTGGCTGGCATTGTGCTCCTGGCACTGCTCAGGCCATCCTGGGCTCCATCGATTACGACTCTGGCTCATGTGCGTGGTGTCGCTCCTGTGCCAGTTGCGTGTCCGTTGTGTCCCTCATCACACCTCTCTCCTGTGTGCACCCTGAGTTCCTCCTACATTGTGTGAGTTTCTCTTACTTCCTGCATCACTGCCCTGCCCTCCCTCGTGAACTGAACACTCTCCAGCTCCACCCCTCTGTGCCCCCATACCAGGCCACCAGTGGAATGGGAAGAACTCCAATAAGTTCTCGTGGACCTATATCCACCCTCTGGGCAGCATATCACACTAGGCTTTTGAGGACAAAGTCACGATGTCAGTCTATAGCTGAAAGCAATACGTGGGGATTGGGGTAGGTGACTTGAAGAGAGTTTTAATCATAAGGGTAGTAAGTATGGAAAGACATCTGCTTGTGGGCTTCCTGGTCTTCTTGATGGACATATGATCCAGTACATTTATCCAAGCATATGTCTTGTGCCTGACTTCATATAAATGTGCTTTTAATAAAAAATCCTTGCAGCAATCTCCCATCCCCCATGTTTGTTGAAACCATCTCTTTGTTGGTGTATTATTTGTTACTTCCACCACTTAAGGTGGATGGAGGTTGTGTTTTCACTCTTGTATGTTTGTCTGTTTGTCTGTGAGCATGATATCTCAAAAAGTTGTGGAGGGATTCAGATGAAACTTGGTGGACAGGTTAGATGAATCACACGGACAAATTTATTCGATTATGGTGAAGATCTGGGTCTGATAATTTTTTAAGTGATCGGGCCAAAAACTATACATAGCACGATATGTCAAAGTTATGGACTGTTTCGTACAAAACTTGATGGACATGTTGGATGTGTAACCAGTACGAATTGATTCTGTTTTGGTGAAGATCTGGACCTGGATCCGAGAATCTTAAAAAAACAAAAAAATTTGTGATTCTTCACCATTGAGAAATGGGAACAAAAATGATACAGAGCATAATATTTCAAAAATTTGGACGGATTCGGCCAACACTTGGTGAGTGAGTTTAGTAGGTGACAACAACAAGCTGATGAGATTTTGCTTCAGGTCCTGATACAGATCTGACCTATCAGTGGGATACAAAACATAAACTGTTCAGCCTGGCAGAGGGATGCGCTCCACCAAGTTTCAGCTTCGTTTGTTGTTTTTTGTATACAATGTCGAGGCTCGTATTAGAGCTAAATCCTTCATCACTAGTTTCTTTTTATTCTTATTTTTTACTTTCATTTGATAGTCTTTTTATGTAATTGTTTGCAACTTTGTAACCATTGAGGTACTGAGCCTCAAATCCAGACCCAATGGGCGCTCACACCATATTCTATAACATTTACTAGGACCTCTTCACTATGGGAGCAAACACAGGGGTCGTGTTAATACGTTTTTGGTTATTCATACCATAGCAGAGTACCCACCTTCAGGCCATCTTGTTCCAAGCGTGCAAAACGTTCTTGTGGCACAGCCCTTTATTTGGGTGGTGAATAGTCAACAGACCGCTGCCTTGATCGCTCCTAAAAATATAATATAATTCACCCAGGTTATGTATATAAAGTGAAAACATGCATACTGCTTAAGTGCTTGTATGGACTGTGCGCTTTGTGTGGACTGACTGTGTATGGACTTTGTGGTGATACAGCTTGGATAATTCCAAATGCACTCATGAAGGAAGAAAATGCTTTAAGATGGGTGGAAAATATTATTTTAAAAACTTGATGGAATCAAACGAAACTTGCACATACACAACTTCTGCATGCCCTCATTAATCCCTGAAAGTTTCAGCTTCCGAGGTCAAATCCTCTCGGAGGAGTAGATGATGCATGCGTACGTACACACACTTGGTCCATCATAAAAAGATGGTGTTTTCAACTCGTATTTACTTCTGATTCCTTGTGTGTAGCACACAACTTGCACAACTGACTATCAAGTTGGCGATCGTGATGTGAAACAGCATTTGGATTCATTTTCATTCATAAATTGGATACAAAAGACATCTGCACTTGCGAGTTTTTTTGTTGTTTTTTTTTTTAATACGTGGCAATGAGTGCAGGCATGACATCCATCTTAACTTCCCCTCCAAAGACCTCAGTCTTCAAGATTTTTCGCATAATCAATGAACCAGTGTGTAAACAAAAAGGAAAATTCGTTCGTTTGTCAAATTTGAACAGGTCAAAAGTCAATGTTTTAGGTAATATGACCTTTGAAGTTTCTCGTAATGAATTTTGTTGTAGCCATTCCTCAAAAGCAGTGTTTCTCAACTTTTTTGTCCCACGCCGCACTTTGATTTTTCAAAAAAATCGTACGCCCACCATGATTGGAGACACGACAGTATATACTACATATGTATTCAAAAGGCTTTATTTATACTTTATTGCAAATTTTATTCAATTGCTACTCACTTCAATGGGAACCCTGCCCTTGACGCTGGCTGCAGATTTGTTTGATTCGAGGAACCAATTTTGTCAGTTTCAGCCTTCAATCACGTTTCGTGATTTCCAGTCGATTTCTCTTCGCTTGCAGCAAATCGGTAACAACACTAAATCCACATTCGACTAAATAAGATGATGGAAAATGTATCAATACTTCCCTTGCCAAAGTAGTTGAGTTTGGGTATTTCTTTTCGCTCTCCCCAGACAGCCACATCATGGTTCCTTTGATCTTGAAAATAGTTTTCACAGACTCATCTTGTTGCAACTCGCATCACTCCTCATGGTATTGCTCTGGTACTTCAGATAAATCCACCAAAAATGGCTGAGTCAACCAAGAAGGGAACTCCGAGCAAAGCTTTGAAAGCGATCATATATTGATTCATTAATTCTGAATCCTCATGCCCCACCAAAATATTGCCACGCCCCACTTTAAGAAACACTGCTCTGAAGGATGCTCTACCTCTCCAAAACAGTTAAACAAACTTAAAACCTGCAACACGAGGATAGATCTGACCTGCTTCAGTGAATTTCTTCTCTGTTTGGGTGCATTATGATAGAAATAGGACTCATTTGAACATGAGCAATTTTTTAATGCAAAAATATCTACCATGACCATTGGATTTTACAAGCAGTAAAATGAAAGCAAAATGTCACAAATAGCTCGAAGTACTGCAGAGTAACCTAGATGTCTCGGATCACAAAATGATCGTTAAGGTAAGCCTCCCCTAGCACCAATGATAGCCATATTATTTTTGGACAGCCATATGACATTGACCTCAAGCATTTAGGAATAGAGTATAAATTAAAAAAAAAATGGTCCCCATATACAATTATATCCAGAAGACTTAACATCATGAAAATGGGAGGAAAATTATTCAAGTTGTGATCAAAATGTGTTTTTTGTTAATTAGGTCACAACAAGGGGCGAAGCCAGAGGTCCAAAAGGGATGAGGCGAAAAGAGGTGAACTGTCCTATTTGGGTATTGTGATAGGAGTGGAGATCAGAGTATTCAGAGCACTGCTGGGTAGCTTTGATAGTTTACTCCCCAGGGAGCTCAGATGGCCAGAGGACTCAGGCCAGATCATATTTCAGGAAATGAGCGACTAGGCAACTGCCTCGTCTGCCTCAGCCTGGCGACGCCCTTGCACAATCTGAAAAGAGTAGGTCAATGACACAAATCAAATATCAGGAGCACAACTTCAGTGCAGGTACATTATGATGATGCAAAGAGATCTTGGAAAGCCAAGCAGTCTTTGAGATTCCGCATTGGCAAAATTGAGAGATGACGACAAAAAAATGATTTTTTTTCAGACCGCCATTTGACCTTCACCTTTAACTCAGAGGCATATGATGTATATTAAAAGTGAATGTGCCTTAAACGAGGCTATCTGGAGAGGGCAATTTCGTTCTGATCTGACAAACATTCGTCGGGTTACAGTGAAAAAAGTTAAAATGTCTATAATAAGGACATGACCTTAAAAATATGTCAAGGTCAAAAAATTCTCAACCCGGCATAATTTTTATTCCCATTATTGATTCAAAATTTCATTGCAAAAGTCTCAGCCGAATCTGAGAGCTCGGACATAGGCAGAAAAATAACATGATATAGCGGTTTCGCACTCTGAGGCGTCCAAGAAACTCTGAGGTACCATAAAAAATTTGTGGCACTAATTACGGAAAGAACCCAACAAAAGGTATGAACCTTTGCCTGTCTGAAAAGTGGGGGCTGGGGGGGGGGATTTGTAGGAAGTTTAAGGAGGCAGGTCGAACGGTGTAGGTTAGAGATGGGGAACCTTTTCCTGTCAAGGGCCATTTCGATTTTTAGAACATCCTTCGAGGGCCATGCAAAATTATTGAACACATATATCGGACTCACCTAATGCGATGGCTGGAACTGTTTCTCTTTGGCGAGGCGTTTGGTGTCAGGTGGTAGTGATGATGATGCTACTCGCAACTGGTTTTGCAGGTTTGGGTCAGTCAGTCTTGAGCGGAACCGAGTCTTTGCAAGAGTCAGTTTTGAAAAGACCTGCTCACAGCTGTAGGTCGTCCCAAACAGTGATACAAACTTCAGTGCATGTCTCATCAGAATGGGGAAATCCTCAGCACGTACATACAGTTTGTATAACTCGAGCAAAGGGAGGTTGTTGTACCTAGCTTTGAGCTCGTCATTGCTTTGCAGCTCAATGATTTCGTGTTGTCGGTTGTCAGGCACATCAGCTGGTTCCACATTAAACGGCGTGGCAAATGTGTTCAGTTCCCTTTGTTTACATTTTTCATGTCCTGGAACCTCTCTCCAAATGCCTGGAGGAGTTTTGCACACTCAGCAGCATATTCAGATGTCACAGCAGGCTTTTGTTCTTGCGGAGTGGGAAAGTGGACAGTTTCCCCTTTCCAGTTGCACTTGCCACAGCTTTAGTTGAGCTTCAAATTATTTCACATTTGATTGCAGAGAGCTGAGAAGCTGGTTGGGACCTTGGAGCTTGACGTTCAGCTCTGACAGGTACTTGGTAATGTCCACCATGAAGCCCAAATCACACAGCCACTTGCTATCACTGTTCCATGACAGGTTTCCCCTTCATCTCCATGAACTGTTTCACTTCTTCTCTCAGTGAGTAAAACCGTGTGAGCATGTTTCCGCGACTCAGCCACCGCACCTCACAGTGGTAAACCAGATATCCGTACTCTGACTAGTTCACTCAGTAAGTAGCTCCTTGAACTGGTGGCTGTTCAGCCCTCTGCTTTTGATGTTTATGGTGGAAACGACAGTTGTCATCACATTTTTGAGCTTCAGGCACTGTGCACACAGATTCTCTTGGTGTATGATACAGTGGCATACAACGAACTCACTTGGATCGAGACTGAGATGACTCATTTCTTTTTTGACCAATGCAGTCAATCCCTTTTGTGCGCCAACCATGGCTGGGGCTCCATCCGTGGCCAGGACATTTAACTTGTTAAACTGCAGTTAGAATTTGTTCATAGCCAAAACAACTTGCTCAAACAAATCCTCACCTTTGGTGGTGCCATGCATGGCTTGCAGACAGCAACTCCTCGCTCGTATCAAACTCGGCTGTAATCCCCCGCACAAAAATGGCAAGCTGGGCGGTGTTTGTTATGTCTGTTGTCTCATCGCAGGCCAGAGAGAAAAACTGGAAATCTCTTGCGGTGTCCTTCAGTGTTTTCTCAATATCTTGTGCCATTTCAGTAATCCGATCTGAGACAGTTCTTCGAGACAAACTGACACTTTGGAACAATTTTACTTTGTCCGGTGCGAGCAGCTTCGCAGCGGCAACAAGGCACTCCTTCACAAATTCTCCTTCTGAATGCGGCATCAGCTTCTTAGCGATTAGCTCACTCACCACAAAACTAGCATGAGCAGTGTTGTCTTGGTTAGATTGTGGTCTTATGAAGACTGCTTGTTGAGCACCAAAACTCCGCCGAAGAGCGTTAACATCATCGAAGCCCATTTGTCCTTTCAACTCGTCCAGTTTCGCATGTTTCGAGCTGTAATGACGCTCGAGGTTGGACTTTTTCATCACCGAGAGCGCTTCCCGACAAACTATGCATACTGGCTTGCCTTTCACTTCCACAAAGAAATAATCGTTTGCCCATTTCTCTTGGAAAGTGCAACATTCCGCATCCACCTTTCTTTTCTTGTTAGTCGCCATGTTTGCATATACTGAATGAAATGATGACATGAGATTACGCGATCACACATTACGTTACGCACGTGTTGCATTCACTGACCCTGAACGTGAAACAGACAGATGACAGCTGTCCGTTTAATTTATCTTTTTTAGGAAAAAATAATCGCTGTCTGGAGTTGTTTTTTGTGTTGTATTTCTGAGGTTGCTTTTGTTTTTTTTTACCGAACGAAGTGAGCTTCATACTTAACACGTGCACATGAGAGAATAGGAAACAATAACAACAACAACAACAACACAATACCCCTGACAATTTGGAATCCGTGTTGTCGGCTATGACCCTTTTGCTTCCGTTTTTGTTTTGTTTCTGGTAATTTTTTGTTTCCGGTTTTTGTCATGGGGAATGATGCATGCCGGGAGATAAAGGCATCGTCGGAGACATGAAAGACCCAAATAATATCAGACATGGTGTATATTTCCTCCACTGATTTTAATAAAGATATCTCCCGCATCATCAAAAAATAATTTTTAATCGTGATTTACATTATTTGATCGCTGATCCCGAATCCAGGCCGAAGTAACCGGAAATTGCGTATACAGTTGTGAACAAGTTATAGGTAAAGTCAGAAGCGAATGTAAGAAGAATTCTACGTTCGCTTCTCGTATTTATTTTTTTAGATGAGATCCTGTTCTATGCGGTGTAGTTGTTGTTGTGAAGGTATTGTTGAGGTTTTTTTTTTTTCCAGATGAGATCCTGTTCTAGGCAGTGTAGTTGTTGTTGTGAAGGTAATGTTAAGGTAATATTTATTTTTTCATAGCAAAAAGACGGTTTAATTTGATATATTTAAGAAGCGAATGTAGGAAGAATTCTACGTTCGCTTCTAGGCTTTGCCTATTCCATATTATGAATTGCCTCGTGGGCCAGATCAGACGGTCTCGCGAGCCGTATACGGCCCAGAGGCTGGAGGTTCCCCACCCCTGCTGTAAAGGGTGATGAAAACACAAATCTCTGTAATGAATTCACATATACTGGAACTTAAACTCAGGACCTCACCGACTGGTTGATTTCCCTCCAATGAGTCATTCCACGCCAAATTCAACGAGGAGGACACTCGGTAGAGCGGATACCTCCACCATGCAAGGCCTGATCCAGTGGAACATATCGAGCCCAAGACATTTTTGAAATATCATCTTTGTCACACACCCAACCTGTCCACCAAGTTTCTGTCCATAATTTTTTGAGATATCCTGCACACAAACAGACAGAAAGTTGTGAAAACATAACCTCATTCCACCTTTGGTGGCAGAGGTAATAATGACACCTCTGAACATATCTGACTTGTCTCTGATTATCTTGAAACTTGTCATTTTAGTTTCCTTCTCTGAGAGGATTCCAGGCCCACGATTGTGGCTTCTGGAGATTTAATTGTAAATGTTCTGGCTTTACTTGTTTCTTGCTAAATACAGTATAATGATTTCCTGGGAGATTGAAAACTTATTGTTGTCACAGACTTCTTGGAGAACTGTGGTTTCATTCTGCAAATGCAGCTCAGTCTTTCCATTCAAACAACCTCAAAGCAACTATCCATCCTTTCCAATGCCTGGTGTTTGTTTAATGGTTAGGGTGGTGGACTTGGGATCCTAGGATCCTGAGTTCAAATCTCCCTTTTCTGTTGAATTAATACCAGGTGGGGTTGACTCTGCCTGTCGTCCTTTCGAGGTTGGCAAAATGAGTGCCAGCTTCCTGGTATCCTGTGCCGGAGTGGCAACCTGTCCAGGATTGTGCCCAATTGCCAAGGAGACTGCTTAGGCAGCACCAACGCTCTACACAGTGTGGTCCTAATGGATGGATGGATCCTTTCCTGGTCGACCACAAGTTAAAGGGGTGGCAATACTGATCAAGTGAGCTTGCTCAGTTTATCATCTCCTGTGGAATCTTACAGTCTTCAATGCAAATGCTCACCTCCACTCATTCGTTCCTCTTTTCTCTCACCTGTGGAATCAACTTCCAGGTTCTCTTCAGTCTCATTCTTATCCCAGCAACTCAAGTGGAACAAGCATTCTCATTCTTCCTCCAGTTTGATAACGCATCTGTGTGTCATGAAATGATGCATGTTGTGATGCTTCCATTGATGTTGGTCACTCGAATGGGCAATTAAAAACGTTTCTCAATTCTGAAGGAATGGTCCAGGACCAACGAAACTTCGTGATGATGCTCATCCCTTTCAATGTAGTTTCTCGTCTGAGTCACACATCGGGGATGGATGAGTTTCATGATGTCCTTGGATGAGGTTTTCGATGGTGGTGGTGGACTCACCCACCCAGTGATGAATGAGTTTCCTCATGTCATTGGAACGCAAGTGATTTTATTTTCTTTGAAAAAAACAAAAAAACTTTTACACATTTTTTTTTTGTTTGTTTTGTGAAATCGAGATTACTTGGGAGGCAGGTTTCTTTAAAATGTGCATATCATAACTGTATGGTTATTAAAATCTTTTGCCTCAAGTATCGTCTTAAAAAAAATATTTGTCTTGTATTGCAGTCACAAGGACATCCATTTCATTTTTCTTGTCTCGCATGCTTGGTCGATATTCTGGACTAACTATGTAATTGCTGGGTAAATTTTTACAGTTGGTAAATTGATCATTCATCAGATGCAGGTATGACACAACTGTCATAGGCCAAATGGCCTCTTCGCATCTTTAAAGCTTCCTTGTATCTCGGTAAATAAAATCTGCAGTTGTTGGGTTGTGTTTGTACCTTCCAGAAAACGCACTTTGTTGAAGCTGAAGTGTACATTAATATGAGAGGTGTAGTGAACGTTCATTATGCAGACTTCACACACATCATAATAAATACTGTCCAACGAACAAACATGTATCCTTAATGTAATTCACGGGCCGGTGTTTGTGTGTTTGTTTGTTTGTCGTGCTACTCCTCCTTCAGTTCTGGGCTGATTACATCCAGACTTGCTGCAGAGGATCAGCATGGCACCAATTAGTGTACGTATAGTAAAGGCACGCACACCGCCCAAGTAAAGGGATGTGTGTTGTTTTTAGAAATGTGTTTACATGCAGGAGAATTTCATTGTTATTGCACTGAATTTTTTTTTAATTATTATTCTTAGGATTTGTGTTGTTTTGGCCATGAGCAGTGCCCCCCATTTGGGTGGAATGATATGGTTTCATCAAGGGGAATTTGATGTGCAGTACAATCTTTGCTGAAGCTAATTAAGTGACTAAATTGACATCATGGTAATTTCTGGTTCTAAAGTGTTTGTTTTTTTACCAGGAGTATGTGACGAGAGCACCTTTATTAACTATATTCTACTAATGATTTACAAATGTTGCTGTGCAAACTTTATAGACGTGCTCACATTGTGATGGTGCTGTACATACTTAAAAGACAATCTAACATTTTAAATAGTATGTACTTTGTGGAAATATATGTGGGTTGTTGCTGTCGATTGGCCCCGTGCCCGCCATGCATGAACAGGGCAGCAACAGAGCAGTATGGAGACAGTCGATCGACCTCCCAGGAGAGACCCAGAGATTCCTAACATCCAAGATGCTGTGATTGGGGAGGGGGCTGGGGAAGAGGGAGAGGAGTGGGTCTCCCTCTTTCGAGTGCAGCCTGTGGCTGCTGGTTGTATCATTGGTTGGGACGCGGCTCTGCCGCTGATGCAGTGTCTCCCTTACCAGTACACTGGTACTCATTTTGCCGACCTCGGAAGGATGACAGGCTGAGTCAACCTCCTGGTGTATTAATTCAGCGGCCCAACGGGGCTTGAACTCAGGACCCTAGAATCCCAAGCCGCCACCCTAACCACAAAGCCAACACCAGGCTTAGAGGAGTGGGTTGAGGGAATGGACCGGTTCATGGGGACCGATCGGCGCTATGATGGTGGCCACGCTTCCCTGATGAATCCAGGCAGCAGTGGAAGAGTGGGGAAGATTTGGCCCTGAACTTCCATTGGGGGTACAACCATCGCAAAGAGGCATCCCGATAGTTCATGCATGTGTATTATTAGTACGTATTTTATAGACAGACGTACTTTCATTCTTAGCAGTACATATTTTCATAGGATGTACTTTATAGACACACAACCCTAAAATATTCCACCATTAACCACACGTATATCAGTCTGATTAGCCCAAAAAAATGTGTCTAGCATCCCAGCCCCATCAGGCTGATTGACAGTCGTAATCCCACCCACCCCTCTGTTTCCTTCCTTTTCCTTTTCAAAGGAATGCAGTTTTGTGGAATCTTTTCAAGCTACTAGAATTTACATCAATTTGCACCTTCCCACTATAAATTGCAGGAGATTCATTGTTAAACCAAGTTTGTAACTTCAATCAATGAGCGTTATTGGATGGGAAAGTCTCCGGAGATGACGAGTGGGTAATTTATTGGTTTATACATTTCATCCTGGCAGATTTTTTTTTTTTTTGGACGATTTATGTTGTTTTGAGCTAATGGAGTGTCAGGGCAATCCATACATAAGAAGTCTACAAACTTCTTGTTCTGATTGTGATTTGCCCATCATCTCCTAATGTCCGAGTAAATAATTTTAAAGGACACAGATGTCTCCTAATGTCCTAATCCTACGTGATATTTGTCCAAGGTCCTCTGTGAGCATTAGACCATTGATTGGTACATCTATAGTGTGTGTGTGTGTGTGTGTGTGTGTGTGTGTGTGTGTGTGTGTGTGTGTGTGTGTGTGTGTGTGTGTGTGTGTGTGTGTGTGTGTGTGTGTGTGTGTGTGTGTGTGTGTGTGTGTGTGTGTGTGTGTGTGTGTGTGTGTGTGTCCAAACGATAAAACCAAGCAGCCTGAAACTTTGCATGTTCGCTAAGAAAACTCCAAGGAAGTGCATGAGTGAAAATTAGGTGTTTGGGTCAATTAAAACACCCCTTTTGAAGATAATTAACAGCCTTATTTAATTATATCCTTCATCAGGCGATCTTCGGCTACCGAGTTGTCTGGGGTCTAAAGGCGTTTCCGAGGTAACCTCGCTGGGATCTGAAGCTGCCATGTTTTTTGATCTGCTCAACCTCACCCTTACTGGGAACAGGCCACAACTTGGAACAAGCTGTTCATCATAGCTACGAATCGCTGGGTACATTGCAATGCTAATAAACACCCAGAGATGTCAGCGTTCGTCGTTTTATTTCATTTCCGCATATGCTTTTGCCTGAGTATCTCTTAAACTAAAACTAATTACAAAATTTAAGTTCCAGAATCGTACTTACAAGCAGTTCTGACTCTGAGAAAAGTGTTAATTTGTCCCATTTAGACATATGTGAAATTTCAGGCGTCTCCAGGAGGTTTCATATTGTCGAGGTGGCGAGCACGACCGCTAGGGGGAGCAGTCGAGTCGGCTCCACCGAACACCCGAAATTTAGGTCGTACCTTTCAGATAAATCCAAAAGGTCACGGGTCCCTTATCGGACCGAAAATCGCCAATAGGTCGACCACGTGGGATGGGGTTAATTGCCAACTTCAATATACCTAAATACTCACGCAGTCCAACTACCGAGGAACCACACCTTTGGCAGGCCTCGAGCAGAACGAGCTGTTACCGTGCGTAACCCGAGCGGATGGTTACCGAGGTCCGTCGGTCCAAATGCACAATTACGGCAGCAACGGCCTTCCTAATCCCCAATACGCACCGTGGCAAACCAATGGCAGAAAGGACAAGGACGAGCTGGTACATTCAACAAAAGGGGAATTTATTTACAATAATCGGGGGATGAGGGGAGTACGTAAGGGAAGAGTTATCCGAATAAGCAAGGCAAATAATGCACAACAAAAAGCACTTAACAATTCTACTTTTTGATGGGGCACACACACACACACACACACACACACACACACACACACACACACACACACACACACACACACACACACACACACACACACACACACACACACACACACACACACACACACACACACACACACACACACACATAAACACAAACGCACCAACAACACACACACACACACACACACACACACACACACACACACACACACACACACACACACACACACACACACACACACACACACACACACACACACACACACACACACACACACACACACACACACACACACACACACATACACATACACATACACATACACATACACATACACATACACATACACATACACATACACATACACATACACATACACATACACATACACATACACATACACATACACATACACATACACATACACATACACATACACCCAGAAGAAATGATGGATGCGGCCTTTATTGATACCACCAGTTCGGAGGGAAGGTGAGCTGGAGGTAAGGATAACGTGCTGGCTACCTGGCCGCTTTTGTGCGGCTCGATGTCCGCACCTTCCCGGAGCACCAGTCGCCAAAGGACGGACCAGGGCAGCCGAATCCAGAAGAGGCGAGACGAGGTAATCTCCCGTGATGAGATGGTCGACCTCCTGTAGTAATGCGCCAGACGAGATGCCTTGGATGTGCGCGATGCAGTCAGCACAGACCAGCCAGAAGCACTTCGAGCCGACGGGACGCAGTCATTCATTCCTTCTTCTGTCCCTCAGGGCGCAGTCCGCTCGTCTGTGGCCTGCTCCCATTGGGTGGACGGCGTGTCGTGGCTCCGCCTTCTTGCCAAGGACCGCCCCGGCTCTGGTCTGCTCGTCGCCCTTTTGGCGGAAAATGACGCATACCCTTATTTGGTGCACAGCCAAAGCGAAACGCTTTGTGACCATATTTGGAATGGAATTCCACACACGTCCGCATACCAGCGAGTGCTGGGAGAATGCCGAGAGCAGAGTGTTGTTGTAAAAATGAAGATGGGCGTTCTTGTCGTTGGTGATGTCAAAATCCTATCTATAACATAATCCACAGCACACGTGCACTTAATTCCCATTAGACACAGGGGACGGGACCCTAACTGGAAACGCATACTTCGTTACTTACCGATATAACTGATCTTTAGGACCTGGCTGTTGTGTGCAGTCAGCTTCCAAATTCGTAACAATATGACGGTTCTGTGATTGCCAATTGCGTGCCAAGAGAGCCGTTTGTATATCGACCGTTTCGTTGGAGTACTTGTTTTGACTGCTTAAGCCACTTGGCAACTTCTCTCTAAGCTGCTTGGTTGTTCGTTTTGAGAAAAAAGGTACACGTGCCTTCAATCTCGCATCGATTTGATGTTCGTTTCCACCTTTGTTGGGTCCCGCGGTGCCGTGCGGTGGGTGCCTCGAGAGGCGTCTCATCCACTGAAAGTGTGCAAGGATTGCTTTGTGCAATCTCCGTTTGTAATCCACCTCTCACTTCAACATCTGTGCATATTAAAAAAAACAAAAACAATAAGGTCCATCCGACCAGGTGTTCGCCATGTTTGTTCTCGCTGTGAAGGCAGAGAGTGTCGATCGACATTTTGTGTCCTGTGGCCTGGTACATTTTTAATTGAATTTCGCTCATTACCCACTTTAAATACTCTTTCTAAGAACACTGTTTAAAAGTAACGACTGTATTTGTGTTTGTCGTTTATATTTACTTGATGCGTGTGCACATTTGCATGTAGTGCATGTACATAAACTGTATTCCCACGAGGCATTTGGCATTGGTGTGTGTGCGATTGGTGATTGGTCGTTGGTTGGTATCTCCATATGCAGGTTTCAGAAAGTGGAATGGATCCTTCCCAGGTCTGTGTGTGTGTGTGTGTGTGTGTGTGTGTGTGTGTGTGTGTGTGTGTGTGTGTGTGTGTGTGTGTGTGTGTGTGTGGGTGTGTGTGTGTGTGTGTGTGTGTGTGTGTGTGATTGGTTCGTATCTCCATATACAGGTCTCAGAAAGTGGAATGGAGCCTTCCCAGGTCTCAAAGCGTGCGTGCGTGCGCGTGTCGTTGATTGGTATTGACATATGCGGGTGTCAGAATGTGGAATGGAGTGTCCTTCCAGGGTGGACTCAAAATATCCACCTTAATTTCGTAAGGGGTCATGATTCACGGACCAAGCTGTGAAGTTTTCTGTTCTCAAAGTTTTGTTGCCGAGGGCTCTCTTCAGGATCGTCACTGAACCCAGGATGGCTTCCAACTGCAGTTCGTTTGTAATGATATTCCCAGGGATGGTTTTTCATATCTCCATGAGGTTCTTTGTCATCATTCCCGTGAGGTTCTTCGTCATCACTGGAACAACTTTGGCATTCTTCAGCTTCCAGGATCTTTTCACGTCATTCTTGAGGTCTTGGGATGTGGTCATTTTCTTGATTTCTGCATTGTTTAGTCCAAAATCACAGGTATTAACACCTCAATTAGTAATGCCTTCTTCTCTTTTTTTTTGTACCGAAGTAAGATATCCGGTTGCAATGCTTTGTTTTCGATGTTCACGCCCGATGGGATCATTCGGTCGTCCATGAGTGGAACTTCCATGTTTTCAGTGATTACTTTTGGTTCGTTTTCCCACAAATTCTCTGGAACTGGGATACCATAGTTTTTGCAGATGTGCCAGTAGTTAACTTTACAAACTCTGTTGTGTCATTGTGTGTGCAGCTGTTCTGAAATGAGATTTTTGTTGTTGTGTTTGGTCATTAAGCATCACATATCATTATCTTTGTTAACGTCACCTCTACCCCTCACCTGTCTTTTGTCTTTTTTTCCTCCTCCCCCATCTCTCTCGCGACCTCTCTCTCTGTGTCTCTCTCTCTGTGTCTCTCTCTCTGTGTCTCTCTCTCTCTCTCTCTCTCTCTCTCTCTCTCTCTCTCTCTCTCTCTCTCTCTCTCTCTCTCTCTCTCTCTCTCTCTCTCTCTCTCGCTACCTCTCGCTACCTCTCTCTCTCGCTACCTCTCTCTCTCTCTCTCTCTCTCTCTCTCTCTCTCTCTACCTCTCGCTATCTCTCTCTCTCTCTCTCTCTCTCTCTCTCTCTCTCTCTCTCTCTCTCTCTCTCTCTACCTCTCTCTCTCGCTACCTCTCTCTCTC
>NC_140964.1:20419359-20461859 GCF_056783735.1 Eptatretus burgeri | reverse complement strand
CTCTCTCTCTCTCTCTCTCTCTCTCTCCCTCTCTCTCTCGCTACCCCTCTCTCTCTCTCTCTCTCTCTCTCGCTACCTCTCTCTCTCGCTACCTCTCTCTCTCGCTACCTCTCTCTCTCGCTACCTCTCTCTCTCGCTACCTCTCTCTCTCGCTACCTCTCTCTCTCGCTACCTCTCTCTCTCTCTCGCTACCTCTCTCTCTCTCTCGCTACCTCTCTCTCTCTCTCTCGCTACCCCCTCTCTCTCGCTACTCTCTCTCTCTCGCTATCTCTCTCCCTCTCTACCTCTCTACCTCTCTCGCTCT
This sequence comes from Eptatretus burgeri, assembly GCF_056783735.1. NCBI lineage: Eukaryota > Metazoa > Chordata > Myxini > Myxiniformes > Myxinidae > Eptatretus > Eptatretus burgeri. Next base: position 20,461,555 of record NC_140964.1, on the reverse strand, counting down.
CTCTCTCTCTCTCGCTACCTCTCTCTCTCTCTCTCTCTCGCTACCTCTCTCTCTCTCTCTCTCTCGCTACCTCTCTCTCTCTCTCTCTCTCTCGCTACCTCTCTCTCTCTCTCTCGCTACCCTCTCTCTCTCTCTCTCTACCCCTCTCTCTCTCTCTCCCCTCTCTCTCTCTCTCTCTCTCTCTCTCTCTCTCTCTCTCTCTCTCTCTCTCTCTCTCTCTCTCTCTCTCTCTCTCTCTCTCTCTCTCGCTACCCCTCTCTCTCTCTCTCTCTCTCGCTACCTCTCCCTCTCTCTCTCTCTCCCTCCCTCTCTCTCTCTCTCTCTCTCGCTACCCCTCTCTCTCGCTACCCCTCTCTCTCGCTACCCCTCTCTCTCGCTACCCCTCTCTCTCTCTCTCTCTCTCTCTCTCTCTCTCTCCCTCTCTCTCTCTCTCTCTCTCGCTACCTCTCTCTCTCTCTCTCTCTCTCTCTCTCTCTCTCTCTCTCTCTCTCTCTCTCTCTCTCTCGCTACTCTCTCTCTCTCTCTCTCTCTCTCTCTCTCTCTCTCTCTCTCTCTCTCTCTCTCTCTCTCTCTCTCTCTCTCTCTCTCTCTCTCTCTCTCGCTACCTCTCTCTCTCTCTCTCTCTCTCTCTCTCTCTCTCTCTCTCTCTCCCTCCCTCTCTCCCTCTCTCTCCCTACCTCTCTCTCTCTCTCTCTCTCTCGCTACCCCTCTCTCTCGCTACCCCTCTCTCTCTCTCTCTCGCTACCTCTCTCTCTCTCTCTCTCTCTCTCTCTCTCTCTCTCTCTCTCTCTCTCTCGCTACCTCTCTCTCTCTCTCTCGCTACCTCTCTCTCTCTCTCTCTCGCTACCTCTCTCTCTCTCTCTCTCGCTACCTCTCTCTACCTCTCTCTCTCTCTCTCTCGCTACCTCTCTCTCTCTCTCTCTCGCTACCTCTCTCTCTCTCTCTCTCTCTCTCGCTACCTCTCTCTCTCTCTCTCTCTCTCTCTCTCTCTCTCTCTCTCTATCTCTCTCTCTCTCTCTCTCTCTCTCTCTCTCTCTCTCTCTCTCTCTCTCTCTCTCGCTACCTCTCTCTCTCTCTCGCTACCTCTCTCTCTCTCTCTCTCTCTCTCTCTCTCTCTCTCTCTCTCTCTCTCTCTCTCTCTCTCTCTCTCTCTCTCTCTCTCTCTCTCTCTCTCTCGCTACCTCTCTCTCTCTCTCTCTCTCGCTACCCCTCTCTCTCTCTCTCTCTCGCTACCCCTCTCTCTCTCTCTCTCTCTCTCTCTCTCTCTCTCGCTACCTCTCTCTCTCTCTCTCTCTCGCTACCCCTCTCTCTCTCTCTCTCTCTCGCTACCCCTCTCTCTCTCTCGCTACCCCTCTCTCTCTCTCTCTCGCTACCCCTCTCTCTCTCTCGCTACAATGAAAGAAAACACAGGGACAACTTCACAAGCATAAACAAGGACACAAGGGAGTGAAATATGGGATAGGAAAATCACAATGAGACAGAGTACTCACAGCATGAAGCAGGCAGCTGCCATTACACCACCTGCAACATGCAAAACGACCAGCAGCAGGTGAGAGAGGGGGAGAGGGAGCTTCAGGGAGTAGGGGAGAGAGCAAAAGTACATTTGTGTGTTTGTTCTTTTATGCATTCGGACCCTGCAGGAACCAATGCAACCGAACTTTGCATGGCCTCCACTTTCATCCAGAGGAAGGTCGAGGGCTATGTTTGAATAAAAAAATTGGCCTCAGATAAAACCAAATAATTGGCCTTCAAGCCTCGATCGGGTTTTGTGCTTATTCATTGCATGGGTTTCTTTTTTCCCATGAGCAATCGAGTAATATGTACAGTATTGTGAATATCGTACGTTGAGGTTGGAGTGAATTGTTGTCAACAGCACAAATTTAATTGTTATAGTGTTTACATGTACACCTGTTTTTTAAAAGATTGCTTTACACAGGTTTATTATAACATTTTTGTGTTCAGGCCTCGAGCAAGTATGTTTCTTACACACTCCCTTGATCGAGTAATATGCATTGTAAAGATCACATGTTGAGGTCATATGATGTATGCAAGCTAATAACAGAAACTCTGCATGCCCTTGGTACGTTTTTTTCCCCTTCCTCTAATCCTCTTCGTCTCTGTACAATTCATCTGTTGCTTTTTGAACTTTAATGTACTGCATCACAAAGATCGGCATGATAAGATGCCCACCGGAGTACTTCTTGTGGGTTCACTCACGTGATCATAGAAATAGCTCTGCAATGTACCATTCAGGGAGCATTGCACTCCAGAATTTTATAACACCACTGTGTTCATGCTCCCTACTTTAATCCTCCCAGTCTGTTGTGTGGAAATTATTCGGGCTCAACTAGTAATGTTAATTACTCTGTCGTTTATTTATTTATTTTTCATTCCCAAGTCATGAAAACTATCTTTGTGTGTAAGTGATCTGCCTCTGGGCTACCAAGATATTTTGGATTCTGACTTCGAGTCAACTTTCAAGGGTGCACTTCTGTGATTTTATATCTTAACCTACCTCACTTGCATAATAAATACTGCGAAATGCCACTAAAAATGATCCCTGATGGACAGAAACAAATCAGATGCAAAGAGGATGGTAGTCTACAGGCCACTTGAGACTCAAGACCAGAAACAGGCTCGGGTTGAGGATCAACGTGCAAGACAAGCAACCTCCAGGGCAGCATGTTGGACACCCTGAGAAGATGAAGCATTTTGATACGAGTCCAAGTGCATTTTGCAATAGCCAAGATTGGTAATTCGTATAAAACCATAAACCCAACATTCTCCAATTTGTCATGCAGGAAATATTTCAATACGTATTGCAATGAATTTCCCTGGGCAATGCCAGGTAATTCAGCTATAACAAGAAAAAAGAGCAATCAGAGGTTGCAGACCCTTGCCAGGACTTCTTTTGTGTACTGGTGTGTTCCATAATTAATAAGAAACATATCTAGAACTGCCACTTTATAACTGCTGGCAGTGATGACAGCATAAGAAGACATCCCGCTTTGATTGGACACCTGACCCTGACCCATGACCCATTTTTCATTATTATTCAGTTGAATTTAGAATGGGATTAAAATAAATTCAAATCAATTGGAAGACCAAATAGCTACAGTCCTGCATTGGAGTACGTAATCAGAAAGAACCTGGATAGGATTCACATTTCAGCTGCTTCTCCTTTATCCTCAAACCCATCCAGGTACAGCCAAGTGAGCCTTATTCAAATATAAAAAATAACCCAGATCAAAAAAAAGAATAATTCTGGCTCCCAGACCAGACACAAAAGTGTATCTTCTGATCAAGTTGAAATTTAAAACATATATTTCCCATCCCAATTAGATAATAATTGTGAAGTTTCATGTCGATTGATTAAACGGTTCCAGAGAAAACATTTAATATTTTTATTAAATCCAATATGGCTACCAAACCATGTGACCTGTCAATGATTCCTGAGCAACCTTGTACTGCCATGGCTTGGGGAACATTTCTGTGAAGTTTCCCCTCGATCTGTCCAGCCGTTCTGGAGAAGATTTTTATAGGTTTGGGGTAAATCCAATATGGCTGCCAAACCATGTGACCTATGACATAATATGTGAACCTTTTGTTCCTCATGGAAAGGCAGTCATACGTGTAAAGTTTCGCCTCGATCTGTTCAGCCACTTCAGAGAAGATTTTGAAGATTGAAAAAACCCCAATATGGCTTCCAAATCATGTGACCGATGACATCATGTTTTTTTTTTTTCTTTGGACCATTTTATCCCGAGATGATCCTCAAAAATTTCCATATTATCAGAGGTAGTGTTCTACAAATGCAATTATGACGTCATAATGAAGGCACCTATGACGTCATAAAAACACACTTATTCCCCGTGAAGAGTACTTGCCATGTGCCAAGTTTCAATGTTTTCCTTATTGCGGTTTCAGATACAGAGGTCCAAATTTTTTCCATTTTTGCAACATAGCTGCCACACCACATGACCTATGACATCATAATTATCATTAAAACATTCTACATGAATAGTCACTCTGATGGTGAGAATTTTGTCTCCATCCAAAGAGTGTTTGTGGAGAAAAGCACAAAAGTTCTGTGTGGACAAACAGACAGACAAACGAACCCAAATGCAATGCCCTCTCCTTCGGCGAGGGTAATTCGTGTGAGCTGATCAAGTCTCAAAGCGACGTTTCGTTTGTGACACACAAACTTCTTCAAAGCCCCATGAACAATCGAGTGTGTGGACCTGCTTTATTCTACCTTGTGTTAATCCTCTTCCGGTCCAACACACTGATTGTTACCAAATTTCTTCCCTCCCCATTGTTCACACTAATCACCCTTGATTGATCGTCTACTCCCTCTGCATCTGTTTCCTGCGTGATCCGGTAAAATAAGGATGTGCATTAAAACAAGTTATTGGGCATGGACTGCACATCCGGGTTATTCCTCCTTGGTGATGTGATCTGATCACGAGGTTCTGTTGTGGGTGGAGTGAGCCTGCCTCAAAGAAGATTGCGTGATGGGATGTATCTGTGGTAGAGTGATTGCTGTGTCCTCTGGGTTCCATGTTCTCGGCACGTTGTGGGTTATTTGTGGTCCACACTGTCCTCGTTTTTGGAGTTTGTACCAACCACTTTCTGCTTTTTGGATCAAGGGGTAGTACTTAGCGGGACATTTTAATGTTTCTTCTGTTAATCTGTCATGTGCTTTAGCATGCCAAGACCATAAAATTGGCCTGCGCTGTTTGTTTGGAGTAATGTCCAGAATCATATGCAGTGATGTGCTGTGGCACTCTGTGAGGCCTTTCTCAGCACATCAAGGTTTGAGTGTTCGTTCGTCATTGCTGGATGAGCATAAGCAGGCCTTTTCAGTTTGCTTCTTTTGTCAGGACACTCCTTATTCGGTTTACCCTATATTTACACATTTTGATTGTTTGTGGCACAAAACATAATCGCTAACATTTGTGTTTAATCACCACCATTTTAGTGATTGGCCTAATTCAGTAATATTCATGATCATCTAATTTTCTGATTATAAACACATAAAGTGTGCCAATTTGCAAAAAACAATAACATATTTTGCTCGACGTATCCTGAATCTGATTCAGTTTACAGTGTGACTTGTTGTTACTAATTTTCGTTCATCCTTAAATCACAACCTCATGAGACAATTTCTCATCTTTTTCTCAGTTTCTCATCATCTAATTGTACTTTAGCATGTACAAAAGCATTCATTAACATATGATTAGTTTTAAGCAAGAAGAGGATCAGGTAATCATAAAATGATTCATAATACATTACATGCAACGCCTGTTGATGGCCACCCAAGCTGTTTTGATTAAGAACGCAAAAGACTACAAAGTAACTGGACATTTTGATGTCATTGTGTGTTGAACGTGAGGCATTGTATAATTTCCCTCTGGAAATGCTCAAGAATGAACAAATATTTGACATATTTGAAGTGCACATACGTGTGTATCGTATACGACAGCTTGTGGTTCCCCAGCTCCCCCAACATTTTCAATGTCGAGACATGTTTCAGCCATTGGATGACAGCATCTACATCCTGGGAGAACATTAGCTTTAACCATTGAATTCTAGCTCTCGCAACTTTTGCCACCGAGTTAACCCAAAACTTGTATTGGCAGTAGATATGCAGAGCAAACAAGTGATTGTACACTGTAACATCATCAAGCCACCTGAGACCTATGGTTTCACTTACAATTTTCAAAAGAAAATCTGAGGTTGAGCTCTAGGTTTTTTTTTTGTCTGTGTACGTAGTCGATCGAGGCTTGTGGAAGAACAAGCACACCAAATGGATCAGGACGTAGCAGACAAAAATAGGACACAAAATGCACGCATGAGGAAGGAAGCTCCCAGGAGGAAAAAATGGAAAATTAGGAGGGAATTGGGGTGGGGTTAACGAGGGTAGAAAAGATCATGGTTTTGGATTGGGGATGATCTGAGATGGCGGTGAACAGCCATCTTGAAGACCTGGAGGGAAGAATGATGTTGAAGAGGATGTGAAAGTTGATTCCACAGGTAAGAAAGAACAAGAACAAATGAGTGGAGGTGAGCAGTGATCCTGGATTGAAGTCATTTTAACTCAGAAGAGGGTGGATGGTGCAACATGTGAGCCCTGCGGAAACGTGGTTGGGGGGAGGGGGTGATAATTCACTGAAAGCGCAGAGGGTGCAAGACCAGAAAGGAAGCGGTAGAAGACAGAGACCACCGACCTGTCTTCGATGGCGAATTGATAAGCCCATAGACTTCAGCATGGGAGAAGACAGATGTTGAAGGCCTTGGTTTCTGCAGCGTCAAGCTGAGCAAGAAGTGAGGGAGGGGAGCCAGCTCAGAGGGGAGAGCAGTACTCCATCAAGTTGTGGATGAAGGCCTTGTAGGTGGATAAGAGTTCAGGTGTGCCAGGGAAGGATTTGTATTATGGAAGATGGATGCTTCGTTGGCTGTCTTTGGAGGACATTGTCAAAATGTGGTTTGCCCAAGAAAGATCATGGCTAATAGTGAGACCCAGGAGTTTGATTTCTTGAACCTCCAACAGAGGATTGTTTAAAAAAAGTAGATTGTGGGGTTTTCCAGACAGTCCTTTCTGAGAGAGATAGTGAGAGTGTGATATTTCTCAGGATTGAAAGACATATTCCAAGTGTTTTACCAGCTTGTGATTTTTTTTTCAACGTTTTAAGAGAGGAAAGAGGCTGCAGCCTGCCTGTCTGAAGGATGAGGGATGTCACAGTGCAGGGTGGAGTCATCAGGAAATAGATAAAGGGGATTTTCCAGCGTCAGAGAGATCGTTGGTGAAGATCAGGAATGGGACTGGGCACAGAACACTGCCTTGTGGCACTCCAGCCTTGACAGGAAGAGGAGATGAAAGGATTCCGTTGAGTACCACACATTGGCTACGAGAGTAGAGGAAGTCAGTAAGCCATATGTGGAGTTGGCCTTGGATGCTGTATGCAGACAGTTTGGAGAGAAAGGTGGGATTGCAGAGTGTATCATGTTGCAACTGTTTGACATTGTGGTTAATAACTACCTTGTTGACATTGGTGGCTGTCTCTCCTGCTCTTCACTTGGACATATTAACCTTATATTTGTCCATTTTAAAGATAACTTTTACTCTTTCCTTCCATCACTTGTTCAGCATTAATTTTCTCTTATTTCCAAAGCAGTCACTGAACCATGTTCTGTGCTCAGCACTTCAACTGCTTATCACCTATTGCTGTTACTTAATTCCATTGCATGATTAAAAAAAACAAAAAATAATGGTTTCACAGCAACAGTTCGACATGGTTTATGAAGTTTCCTGGGTGGATATTTTGTGACTCAATGCTATGATGTATAAACCTGAAGGTGCATTCTTGATTATGGATTGACATTAAATTTGTCCGACAGGATGGTGCAGAGACAACACACTTACCTTTGAGCTGTCTAGTCTGGGTTTAATTCTCGTTCCATCTATAAAACTCGGTGCTTTGTCGGCAGGGCATTGCATCACCAAGTGTGCCGTTCTTCGGATGAGGTTAAGCTGGGTATTCTGTCTGTTGACATTAGTTGGTGCATATTAAAGATCCCACGAGTGTCTTTCGCCGAAGAGTAGGCAAGGTATCGGTGTCAAATTCCTGCCCTAAATTTCAGGGGGAACGACATCAGCAGCACATCCACACCCTTTTGGGAATGATGCACACCTGCATGCCAAATTCATACAAAGATACGAACCATTAAATTATGAAGTATTATTTCATAAACTTGGCAAAAGCAGCAGTTATAATGCACAGGTAAAGCAAGTTCACAATTATTTCCTGTGTAATTTCATTAGTTTGTGGAACAAACATTATTATTATTGTCTTTATTCTGAGCTTGAATAGTCTGATGTTATGTGCAGGGTAATTTAATTTGAGGAGAATTTCAAGTGAGAGGTGCATTCTGCACATAGTGCATTCTGCATATCAGTGCACTATGATATGTAACAAAAATGACTTTCGTAGGATTTTTGTGCCAAAATTGATTTTTTTTTTTATTTTTTTTTTTATTTTTGCAGCTTTGTCAACTATATTAACAAAAATTCGGGGTTGAATTTTTTTCGTGAACCTTTAGGGTATTTTGGGGGGCCCTTTAGGGGGTGACCCCCCCCAAATATTGCTCTGCCTATATATTCGCTCCTAGACATGCTAGCTTCATAATCTTGGTGTCAAGGATAGGGTTTATGGGGGCTCTGAGTTCAAATATGATGGTTATGAGGTGATCTGAGGTCAAGGTCATCGGTCCAAGATCACCACAGGGTCATAAATGGCCTCAAAATGTCAATTGGCCAAAATAATTGAACTATATTGGATAATACCACTTTATATGGGTTTTTGTGGGTGAGGAATTCAATGGTGATATTCTTTTTTCATTGGAGGTCATGATAAGGTTCTAAAGGTCATTGTCAAGGTCATTTGGGTAGGTAAAAATATGCTGAAAACAAAATATGGCACATTTCGTGATATAACGTGCAAGTATAAAACCTTAATTTTGGCAAAAAAAATCCAGAGCAATTGCATACTATAATGCATCACATTCTTGATCTCATGACCAAAACTATAAACCTGTAAATTTATAAAACCAGAAAGCTGTACATTATACATCTTCATCCTCAATATCGTCATGCCTGACATTTTGACATTCGTGTTCATGACATTTGCAAAGCGGCGTGCAGAGGAGGTTGTTTTTTGCACAGGAACAGTTGCGTGCACAGGCAGAGGATTTACAGCCGCATTTGATCAGCTCTAGAAGTGCTTGTGGAGCAGGTAGTGCAAGACACCGTAGAGGGAAGATTGCACCATCCTCGAGGACCCAACCGCTCTTTTCCAAACTAGGAAGTTGGGGATGTGTAATGACATAAGCTTTGTTCACCATGCATACAAAGTTTGCCCGTTGAATATGAGGCAGCAGTGTAGCTCGGGTGGGGGACAGCATCTCAGACTCCATGTTTTTCAACCTGAAGAGCTCCCAGCGAAGTTAGGGGAGCGTCTCTGACTTGTCTCTTTGGGGAACTTGACTTGTCTCTGACTTCTTGAGCTCTGCACAATCAGCTGGCATACAACATCAACATTCTTCTTCACCTATGCTTGACGCTGTCCTGAGATTCTTCTAGCTTCAGAGCCATACATGATATGCGTTGTTACGAACTTGAGCATAGGGGGGTTTTTAAAGTCATTGAAGTCACCTGTGAATTTCCAATCTCTTACACCGAGAACCTCTTTCCACAGGGCACAAGATAGATCGATTAGAACCCATGCATCTGTGTCTGCAGTTGCAAACTCAACAGCTTGGCCCACTGACTTCTTCCTCATAACTCTGTAACTCTGCCTACGATTTGGAGGCTCAACAAATTCAACATTTGGCACATGCTGTTCAATCAACTCCCGCCAAGTGCTTCTTGTGATTGTCACTTCTCTGCTCATGAATTTTCTTCTCCTTCAACAGATCAAGATAAAAGTCATTTAACTCAGTCATGCTAAGGACACAGCCATCTACACTTAGGGAATCTCTCACATACACAACAAATTCAGCATCACACACATTTCTCACATGTCTGTATGCATCGATATCTCCAAGTTCCTTTCAACGTCTCTCTGCAAACCTAAGACAGTCTCGATGATAGTATTTCTCTAATGCTGCTGCATCTTCAGGATCTGACAGTTCAGCTAGACTCAATCTGACTAAGTCATCATCAGTAGCCCCTTTGATTTCTATAAACCTTTGACCCATAGGATCTGATACTACTCTGTGCAGCCCTTGGAATCATTTTGGACAAAAAGAACATGTATAGAATATACATTTCTTTTCCTTCGGAAGCACTTTAGCACCTTTCTGCCTTATAAGAGGCCTTGCTGCCTCAGATTTATCTGTCTTTGATGGCCTTCCACGTTTTGGAGTCGCTGGCAATACATCAGAGATAGAGGATGCATCAGAAAGAGTTGGTGTTTGGGGAAGAGCACGTTTTCTACACATCTCTAAGTTGGCCTTGTTTGCAAGAGGTTTGCGACACTCGCTGTGATAACAGACATTATGTAAATCTGACTCAGACAGGCTAATGAAATGATCTGCCAGTGATTTGAGGTTCACTTCACCTAGATTAACCCGCTCCACCACCTTTTCTTTTAGATCTTTCACGAGTGATATATCATGTTTATCAACAACTTTCTTATTGACAAAGTCTCCCTCCTTGCAAATGATGCAAGTCCTCACTTCTGCAGCTTTTTGTTGAGACATTTTTTCAGGTAGGTTAAAGTGTTCAGAGCTTGACTGCATGGGCACGTTCACAGTGATACAGGGAAACACCTGAAAATAAAGAAGAAAATAATGGGCAAGATGTACAGACCACCAGGTTCATACTCAGTTATTCTGCCAACACAGATTTGATAATTTTTAACTAAGAATGCCTTTTGCATTTAAAAAAATTATTTGATATCATATCATCATAGTCTACCTTTATATTACATAGAATGTTATTTTCATTGGAGTTGAATATGTGTATCGTTCTGTTTTAATGCTATAATTTTAGTCAGAAATGTATAGCACTTATAGGCCACAGTAGGGTGAATATACTGATTCTGGCTCACTTTTCCCTATGTAAATGAATGGAGGATTTTCAGCGATTCCCTTTTTTTTTCCTTAAAAATAAACCCCCTTTTTATCCCAAGGTATATTTATTTGTCTCCCCTTTTAACCTAGGGGCTCTCTATTCAAATAACCCATACAACAATATAAAGATTTGTTAAAGGTGATTCGAAAGAAATATCTGAAACGTCTAAGCCCCGGGACACTCTTTATCAAATAACCGATGCATATTGTTTAGCTCACTCATTGAACCTATAAACATTTGTTCATTCTCAAATTCCTTCAATAGTTTAATTTTCTTTGCACAATAATCCCCATCTAAAATATTGACAAACAAAACATTTGAATCTTTATATTTTTTAAGATACCCCTTTTGTGCCATTACAAAATGATAAACTTCTCTTAATGCTCTTGTTTGACCACCTCCTGAGCCACAGGTTATTTTTTAAGCCATGCCCACTTTTCATAAGCCCCGCCCACTTCCAAATGGAATTTTTTAAAGCCCTGCCCACTTTTCTTTAAGCCCCGCCCACTTTCCACAAGGTATTCAATAAGCCACGCCCACTTTCCTCTAAGCCCCGCCCACTTTTCTGTGGATTTTTTATAAGCCCCGCCCACTTTTCTTTAAGCTCCGCCCACTTTTGCTAAGCCCCGCCCACTTTTCATGAGGTATTTTTCTAAGCCACGCCCACTTTTCCTCAGCTCCGCCTACTTTTGCTAAGCCCCGCCTACTCTTACATCATTTCCAGTTCATCTCTGACTCACAAAGAAATCACTAGAAAATTCCAGCATGTTATGGTTTCCATGTTATGAAATGGTTTCCAGCATGTTATGAAATTCCACCAGGGAATTTCCACAGGAAACCACACCCAACAGTCTTTCCCTATAAAAGCCTCAAGCCCAGGCTCCATTTTAAACATTTTTTTGCTGGTGATGGTGTGCTGTGTGCTTGCCTGGAACTCTCTGACTTGTATGGAACTAAACCTTCAAGTTGATGAACTGGATTCAAACCTCTTATCCATTGAGGTAAGATTTTATTTTCCTATTTTTAGTTCCTTTTAAACATCGACTCGTTTAATAATTAAATAACTTAATTAATACATTATTATTTTCTCTCACAGGAAATTGTATCTGAAATGCAATATGAAAATACCGATTTTGCCACAACTTGGGGCGAAATTGTTGGCTTGGTTGAAGACCTTGTGAACGAGCAAGACCTTGAGTGGGATGACTTTGGGGTTCCTTGGAGATTGACTACTTGTATGGAACTAAACCTTCAAGTTGATGAACTGGATTCAAACCTCTTATCCATTGAGGTAAGATTTTATTTTCCTATTTTTAGTTCCTTTTAAACATCGACTCATTTAATAATTAAATAACTTAATTAATACATTATTATTTTCTCTCACAGGAAATTGTATCTGAAATACGAAATGAAAATACTGCTTTTGCTACAACTTGGAGCGAAATTGTTGGCTTGGTTGAAGACCATATGAGCGACCAAGACCCACAGAATGAGTTCGTCCTTGATGATCCAACCAAAGAGTTATACCTTGGAGACCAGCAAAGTCCTGAAAAAGAGTTTTGCAACAATAGTACTCATTGTGAGTTATCAAGACAATACCCCCTGAACAAGTTATACCTTGATGAGCCAGAATACAAGTTTTACCTTGGAGACTCACAATTTTCAGACATTTTGAAAAATGGAGTTTTCCTTGATGATCCACAGTTATACTATGTAAGATCTATCACCGAAACCCATCAAAATTGGAAAAATGGAGATTTCCTTGATGATCCAGTTATACTATGTGAGATCTATCACTGAAACCCATAAAAATTGGAAAAATGGAGTTTTCCTTGATGATCCACAGTTATACTATGTGAGATCTATCACTGAAACCCACTATATTTCTGGAAATTGTGATTCTACCTTGGAGTCTTGGATAGATGGTTATATTTTTGGAGACTTGAAATGTGGGTTCTGGCTTGATAACTTACAATGTGATACATATCTTGGAAACTCAACAGGAATGTGGTTATACCTTGGAGACTTGGAAAGTTGGGTTTATTTTGAAGACTTGAAATGCTACCACTCTTTAGGATCTAAACCTATCAAGAAAGTTCTTACTCCCTCTTTCTACGTCATCAAACCTGAAAGCCTTAAAAGACAGAATTGGAAGAAGAGAAAAAAACATAAAAAAATATACATTGTTCGTTCTGGGAAGAAAGTGCAGGCTTACTCCCCCTTTCTATGTCATCAAACCTGAAAGCCTTAAAAGACAGAATTGGAAGAAGAGAAAAAAAAAAAACGTAAAAAAAAAATATATATATATATATATATATATATATATATATATATATATATATATATATATATATATATATATATATATATATATATATATATATATATATATATATGTGGAAATCTCATTTTGAAAAAGACATTGTGTTGGGCGAGGATTGAGTTGGGGTTGAGATTTTGAATGTGAGGGTTGGGGTTTAGATTTTGAATGTGAGGGTTGGGACACGCACACGCACACGCACACGCACACGCACACGCACACGCACACACACAAACAAAAGTTAAGCCTTGACTATTCAGTTGAGGATTCTGTGTTTGGGGTTCACAGATCTAAGAACGTCCCCCTTGACACACATTATATACTGTTATACGCCTCGGACTTGGCCCTCGAGTGTCCACAATGGTGTATAGTAGGAGGGAGTGAAGCGCCAACCCATTGCTCCCATTACACACACACACACACACACACACACACACACACACACACACACACACACACACACACACACACACACACACACACACACACACACACACACACACACACACACACACACACACACACACACACACACACCCACCAACAAACAAAAGTTAAGCCTCAACTATTCAGTTGAGGATTCTGTGTTTGGGGTTCACAGATCTAAGAACATCCCCCCTTGACACACATTATATACTGTTATACACCTCGGACTTGTCCCTCTAGTGTTCACAAAGGTCTATAGTAGGAGGGAGTGAAGGGACAAACCATTGCTCTCATGGGTATTATCTGCTTCGTTTTTGTCTTTTGTAATACCTGTGAATAAAATGAACCTAAAATCTCTTCCCCTTCCAAATCATATATTTTATAAGTCCAAGGAACCGTATCTATTACATCAACAATTTTAAAAAGTTCTTTCGTCCATCGTTCAGTAAAACCCTTTTCAAAATGAGATTTCCACCTATATATTCTTACGATATCACCAACTTTGAACTTAGGTTTTCTGACATTAATCTCTTTTTCATATATTAATTTTGTCAATGTTTCTGATGGTTTCATATTTGTTGACGTGTGAATCGTGTCATTATACTTATCCACAATATCCTGAATAAAAGATGACCATTGTTGTGAACCGAGTTGTGTGAATTTTTTTATATAGTCTCTCTTTTAAGGTACGATTAAAACGTTCAACAACAACTGCCTTCCCTTCATTAAAGGTACTGTATAATGTAATACTGTTATTTTTTAGAAAATTCATAAATGTCTTGTTATAAAACTCTCTTCCCTCATCAGTCCACAATTTTTTTAGGTTTTCTCTTGCTTTTATTAAATATCTGTTGAAAAGCTGACATAAGAGTATTACCTGTTTTGTTTTTTAAAGGGACAACCCACGCATATCTACTCCTCAAATCAATAACGGTTAAAGCATACTTGTACCCCTTATCATTATTGAGTTCAATCAAATCAGCAGACCAGATATAATAAAGAAATCAATAACTTTTAGAAATTATTATAATTGTTTGATGAATAAGAAAGAAGAATATAGGAAAATGAATACAATAAGAAGTTATAAACATAACATATATAGTGAAGAAATAAATAAAAAGGCATTAGGAGCCTTTGATGATAAGAGATTTATTTTAGATAATGGAATAGATTGTGTTCCATATGGATATTGTATGATGGAGTGAATAGAATAGATTGTGTTTTAACGATGGGAAGATGGGTTAGGGTTTTTTAAGGGCTACCGCCGCGTTTTTTCGCGTATTAATCAAAAGTATTAATCAAACTAAAGAGTGGAGAAAATCTCAGTCTTGGTATATAAATGGAAAACATAATGAATGTGAAAAATATCAAATAAGTCTTATTGAAAAAATAACTAAAACAAAGGTAAATAAAACAAATAAGCGAATCAATTTAAAAACTAGTAAGTTAGAGGATGTAAAGAAAAAATGAATATCCTTGAATGCACTGAAAACTTTGATGGTTATCAATTGAACAATGAAAAAACAATTTACTATAATCTCAAAATGATATGTGGCTCAGGAGGTGGTCAAACAAGAGCATTAAGAGAAGTTTATCATTTCGTAATGGCACAAAAGGGGTATCTTAAAAAATATAAAGATTCAAATGTTTTGTTTGTCAATATTTTAGATGGGGATTATTGTGCAAAGAAAATTAAACTATTGAAGGAATTTGAGAATGAACAAATGTTTATAGGTTCAATGAGTGAGCTAAACAATATGCATCGGTTATTTGATAAAGAGTGTCCCGGGGCTTAGACGTTTCAGATATTTCTTTAGAATCACCTTTAACAAATCTTTATCTTGTTGTATGGGTTATTTGAATAGAGAGCCCCTAGGTTAAAAGGGGAGACAAATAAATATACCTTGGGATAAAAAGGGGGTTTATTTTTAAGGAAAAAAAAGGGAATCGCTGAAAATCCTCCATTCATTTACATAGGGAAAAGTGAGCCAGAATCAGTATATTCACCCTACTGGCCACCATACACAAACCAGTTAATATAATGAAAGTTTAAATTTAAATAGAATATTTATTTGACTAAATAACATAATAATTTAGAGACTATGGTATTACATTATGATAGGTGGAAGATTTAGCATGCATACCTCTCAAGAGAGCCACTTTTCTCCATTTATTTTCCAAAACATGGCATGATGGATTTGGCACCAGCATGGTTCAATGGGGGAAATCCCAAGAAATACATGGTGTCCCATAAGGGACATAACACATCAAGATACGTGTATAATGATTATTTTTATTGATCAACACATTATGTAGATCCTTAATCATTTGATTTGAAAGTTTATAATGGCAAAGTTTGATGAACAGAAATTTATCCTAAAGGAAGTTTTAATGGAAATGTAATTCGACACTGCATTTTTAGGAGGAAATGACAATTTGGCTCTGTTAATTGGAATTTATTTCCATAAACAAATATGATCTGTAAGTACCTTATCATACTTGATTATTAATATGAAACTTATCATTATAATTATGGGTATACCCAGAGAGTTTCCTATATATTCCTTGAAATGCATTACAATTGCCCACCCAAATGACCTTGACCATAACCTTTATACCCTGATCATGACCTCCAATAAAAAAGAATGTCACCATTGAATTCCACACCCACAAAAACCCATATAAAGTGGTACTCCATGATGTAGTTCAATTATTTTGGCTAATTGACCGTTTGGGGCCATTTATGACCCTGTGGTGACCTTGGACCGATGACCTTGACCTCAGATCACCTCATAACCATCATAATTGAACTCGGAGCCCCCATAAACCCTATCCTTGACACCAAGATTAAGAAGCTAGCATGTCTAGGAGCGAAGATATAGGCCAAGCAATATTTGGGGGGTCACCCCCCCTAAATGGCTGCCCCAAATACCCTAAAAGTTCATGAAAAAATTCAACCCCAAATTTTTCTGTTAAGTTACCCCCTATAGTTGACAAAACTGCAAAAAAAATCAATTTTGGCACAAAAATCCTATGAAATTACATATCATAGTGCACTAACATCTGTTATTGCCAACTGCACAATTGTAATGAAAAAGTACTTCACAAACAATGACAATTTTGCTCATTGAAAAGTTCCGTATCACATTTTAAACTGCTTATGAAAGTTGGGTAATGCAAAGCTGACTTTTTGGACAATTAGCAGGACTTTTATTGTGCTTCTGTGCGTGAATACAGTATATACAAGCTCAATGCTGGTGGGAGAGTGAGAGCAAGAACGCTGAACGGATCAGGATGTAATGGAACAAAAGGAACAGTAGAAAGATGGGGGAAGCACAACCAGCGGGGTTGAAGGATTAAATAGAGGAGAGGAGATTGGGACCATACTCTGTGCAGAGCGTTGGTGCTGCTTCAGCAGTCTCCTTGGCTATTGGGCACAATCCTGAATGGGTTGCCACTCCGACACAGCATACCAGCATGCTGGCACTCATTTTGCCGACATCGGTAGGATGACAGGCCGAGTTAACCCCACCTGGTATTAATTCAACAGCTGAGTACGATTTGAACTTAAGACCCGAGGATCCAAAGCCCACCACCCATGTATATATGTATGAAGACCCACCCACATCTCATCGACTGCACCCAGATGGCGAGGATTATATAAATGATTGACCCCTCCCATGCTCCTCCAGCCAAAGTTGCTGCTCAAAGCAACCCAAGAAGACTAATGCAAGATAAGTGCTAAATGCTGTTTTCAACCCTTCCCAGAGTTCCTCAACAACTATAAAGACGTTCACACAGTACATACACTACAATCCCAATGCAATACACCCCCCTCAGCCACCGGACCGGTTTCATCACTTATTGGCATGATGAAACCAGTCCAGTTCTATGTGTGTGTATAATATATATATATATATATATATATATATATATATATATATATATATATATACTGTATGTTTATCCATCCATTGGGACCATTGGTGCTGCTGCCTCAGCATTGGTGCTGCCTCAGCAGTCTCCTTGGCTGTTGGGCACAGTCCTGGATGGGTCGCCACTCTGACACAGTATACCAGCAAGCTGGTACTCAATTTGCCGACCTTGGAAGGATGACAGGCAGAGTCAACCCCACCTGGTATTAATTCAAGAGTTGAGGGGGATTTGAACTCACGATCCGAGGATCCAAAGCCCACCACCCGACCCATTAAGCCAACACCAGCCATGTATATGTCTTTGTGTATATATATGTATATATATATGTATATATATATGTATATATATATGTATATATATATGTATATATATATATTTATTTATATATTTATTTATATATTTATTTATATATATATATATTTATATATATATATATTTATATATATATATATTTATATATATATATATTTATATATATATATATTTTTATATATATATATTTATATATATATATATATATATATATATATATATATATATTTATGTATATTGAAACGCAAAAGAAACTTACAACTTGTTTGAAATGTAATAAAATTGTAACAGTTCAAAAATAAAACAAACCAACAATTGCTAATTGAAACATTGGCATTTTATTGATGACATGTCAAGTTTTTGACCAAGATACATCATCTCAAAAGTTTTTTTCTACAGAACAGCACAGGGTGCAATGTCAGTCCCCTTTCAATGGCGTGTGTAGCCACCATTGTTTTGGATACAGGCAGTGCATCATCGGCACATACTGCCTTACCAGTCTTTGGATGGATTGCTGCTGGATTCTGTCCCACTCGGTCCTCAATGTCTGAAGCCATCTGACTTAGGACCATCTGCCTGTTCTGCCTTGCAGTGGTGACTCTTGGCCTCCCTGATCGAGGTCTGTCATCTGCAAAGTTGTGGAGGGTGTCTCTGTCCACCAGGGCCACCTTGCGGTCGTCTGGTGTGAACAGCCAAGGCGACGTGCCACCTCACAGTAGCTCAGTCCGCCTTGCATGCCCAAGGCACACTGCCGTTGATCCCTTGACAATCGTGGCATGTTGATTGAAATGCCCATTTTGCACTGGTCTTTTTAAAGCCAATATCAAGACATCAGGTGCAGCTCATTAAAATCATCCCGTACCCCTCGGCTAATCACTGACAGTCGAAACGGCTGTTCAACAGCCGTGCTATGAAGTGACCATTGAAGGTTCAAGTGACCATCCGTGACCGTTTTGTCTGACAGTGAGGACACTATTGTTCACACATTTACTACATGCAGTGTTATTATCTTGCCAAAACGAAGTTTTTGCAAGATATGTTGGTCAGCTTGTATGTTTTTTTTTTTTGTTGTTTTTTTTTTTTTTTTTTTTTTTTTTGTCTGTAATCACGTATAAAAAATTCTGCAGAGCACAGTTATCATTGGAAATTTTTGTAACTTCGCATATCAGAGGCCTATAGAGGTCCCTTTCAGCGCATAAAATTTTGAAGGTCAAGGTCACTTTGTCGCAAATCAGGGGAGTCGACGAAACCCTTATTTTTGAGTAATTTTGATCGGATAGTCTTCAAACTTCATGGGAATATAGTTCCTGGTCTGGCGCTCAGCTGATTAATTTTTGGTGGCGATTGGCCTTGACCTTCATGATTAGCACCTTAGGTCAAACATATTTGACCCCAAGGTCAAATTTTCAAGTTTTAGGAACCATATCGTGTAGTACCTCAAATTGAACACCTCGATGAGTGCTTTCTAGATATGTCAAGCTTGAGACATTATGACATCATTTGGTGACGTTATGAGGCAAACGCATATTTTTCATGGTTACTCTAGAACGATTCTCATCGGAATCTCACGGAGGCAGATATTCCTCAAGGAGTCGCTCCTGGTGGATAGCAGCTCTGTTCACCTCAGTGTAACCTTAAAGAAGTCACATGTGGTCACCTTTTGGCAAGATACCGGTCACCCTGCGGGTGACATTGGTTTATTATTCTGTCGCTCTGAATATTCTGTGCGCGGCCGGCCAACGATGACGTCATGTGCCGTGCCGGTTACGATGGGGAAAGGGTGCCTTAGTTCCCATGGCGTCGGAGTGGCAATGGTCAATGGCAGCGAATGTCATGGCAAGCAAAGACAGGGAGGTAAACTTGATTTTAATTTGGATTTTAATTAACTCTGTGTGTAAGTATCACAGCAGTTGTTACTTCAATGCAAGCGATAATTCGTGGAATGCATGTGAACATTCCGTACGGGAACGCACTACTTCTGGATAGTGATGACTTACTGTATTCAAATAATTTCTCGCTTTCTTCTGCGCATTTATAGATAAACACAATGCCCCAATCCAGTCGTCGTTTACGAGAACGAAGGAACGGCCTGTGTGGTTGTTTCTAGCTCGCGGTTTGAAAGTTTTTTTTGGGGGGGGAGGGGTTGCACGTACGGGCACGCGAGAGCGAAGGAACGGCCTGTGTGTTTGTTTCTGGCTCGCGGTGTGAAAGTTTTATTATTATTTTTTGCATGTATGGGCGCGCACGTATCGGCACATACTAATGTATAAAAATATAAATTAATAATAATAAGAAATATGAATGAATCAGGAGAAAATAAAATTGCTGTTCACAGGTATATAATATATTTAATATGAAATGATCATATAATTGTTTAGCTTGGAAGGAGAAAAGGCACAGGGGAAAGGTACATAAGAAAATTGTGTGCAGTGTTTGATGATGTCATCATTGTCACTTGAGAGCCCTTTTCGACAGACCTCACCTATTTGTTTGCTTATACTAGGCGGAACGTCCATTCATGCACATATCACAGCTCGAACCCTCTCCAGACATTATATTTGTGAGTTCATACCTTTGCAGGATCCATGTCACAACTTCTGACTCGTATTCAGTTCTAGGTCTTAAATATTCCGAATATAAAAAAGCCTCTTACTTATATTGAGTGGGGGATTAAAGCCAAGCCAGACAACAGACAATCCATTCAATGCAGAAATTCCTTTTCGCCAAACATATGTTCACGATGCGTGACTCCAATTGCTTTGTAATTAATATTTTCATATTGCCAATTGCTCCTTTCTTGCGTTAACGAGTGTACTTCTTATCCGCTGCCATGCCTGGCAATCGGCAAGCACACATTCTCCTCAATCGCTTGTCTCTTGAAATTGCTTTGTTGGGACTTCGTCTGTTACAGGGTTTTGTAGTCCAGCTTTCGTACCAGCAGCACTTCCCTTCTCTCCTCATGTGAAACTTCTATGGCTTCACAAGATCGCCCCCTGCCATGGCAAACTTGGCAATTTTCACAACGCTCATTCATCAGGCGCTGTCGTGAAGAAGTTCCTACATTTTGTCACAAACGCTCCACCAAATCGGAGATATAGTATCGTATCAAAAAACGTGCCGATCTCCATCCATCCATTGGGACCATACTCTGTGCAGAGCGTTGGTGTTGCCTAAGCAGTCTCCTTAGCTATTGGGCACAATCCTGGATGGGTCACCACTCCGACACAGGATACCAGCAAGCTGGCCCTCATTTTGCCGACCTCGGAAAGATGACAGGCAAAGTCAACCCCACCTGGTATTAATTCAACAGCCGAGTGAGATTTGAACTCAGGATCTCAAACAGTGGCGGAGAGCCCTATTGGCTGCATAGTCTGAAGCCAAAGGCCCGGATGTCTTAGGGGCCTGCCAAAAATATGTGTATAAGTAAAAAAATAACAATCAAACAAAAGTATATTTCAGAAAACGAGATCCATAAAAATTAAAATACATTAATCCGTAAGTAAAATCAAATTAAAAAAGAACACTGAAATCATTTTTCTTTTTATCACATTAAAACTAAATCCGATCAACCTGAAGGCACTTCTGCCACAAATGCATGCTCTAAAAATCCATATTAATAAACGAAAAATAAAATTTTACATTTTAATTTGCGACATTTTTTTGTCTGCAAATTCATTAATAATATCCTGACTGTCAATTTTACGCAAATGCTCCAACTCGATGTGCGTTATGAGAAGTAGTTCAGCGTTTCGTCTTTCATTGCTGACCTTAGGTAGTTCTTGATTCGTTTTAGAGCAGAAAATGATGTCTCTCCACTGCAGTTGGATACCATCAGGCATAGGTACATTCAAAGGGAAATGTATACATTGGGGAAAAACTGAAGAGAGGTTGTTTGACACAATTTGCTTCAACATATGAAGTTCAACATTACATTCAGTGTCAGTACCAACTGCAGAAACATTAAGTTTTATATACTCTTTAAATTGAATCAATTCATCTCCAAGGCTGGGTTCAAGATCCTTTGAATAGCAAGAAATCAGATGATGTGCAGCCTGTTGTAATTCTTCATCCTTCAACTGCAAAAGATTTGTTAAGAATCCATACTTTGTGTTCAGTTCTGAGTAAGCATCCATCCGTTTACTCAAGGTGCTCCACAGCTGATCAATGACAGGTAGAAAAACATTGATATGGAATGATTCACATGCTGAGCCTGACAGGTCAGTCTCCTGTGCTGGTACATCATAAAACTTCATTTTCACACTGCGCTTGTATTTCCTGGTTATTTATTCCTTTGAAGTTGATGTGGCAGTCTTCAGAATGCCATTCTTTTCAAATTCGTCCAACATCTCTCTCTCCTCTCTCTCCTCTCTCTCCTCTCTCTCCTCTCTCTCTCCTCTCTCTCCTCTCTCTCTCTCCTCCCCTCTCCTCCCCCCTCCTCCCCTCTCCTCCCGTCTCCTCTCCTCTCCTCCCGTCTCCTCTCCTCTCCTCCCGTCTCCTCTCCTCTCCTCCCGTCTCCTCTCCTCTCCTCCCGTCTCCTCTCCTCTCCTCCCGTCTCCTCTCCTCTCCTCCCGTCTCCTCTCCTCTCCTCCCGTCTCCTCTCCTCTCCCTCTCCTCCCCTCTCCTCCCTCTCCTCCCCCTCTCTCCTCTCCTCTCTCTCTCTCCTCTCTCTCTCTCTCTCTCCTCTCTCTCTCTCCTCTCTCTCTCCTCTCTCTCCTCTCTCTCTCTCCTCTCTCTCTCTCCTCTCTCTCCTCTCTCCTCTCTCTCTCCTCTCTCTCTCTCTCCTCTCTCTCTCTCCTCTCTCTCTCTTCTCTCTCTCTCCTCTCTCTCTCTCCTCTCTCTCTCTCCTCTCTCTCTCTCCTCTCCTCTCTCTCTCTCCTCTCTCTCTCTCCTCTCTCTCTCTTCTCTCTCTCCCCTCCCCCCCCCTCCCCTCTCCTCCCCTCTCGCTCCCCTCTCTCTCCTCTCTTCTCTCTCCCCTATGCAACAAATTCTTTCAGCGAATGAAGAAGTTTTACTGCTATATTCAGATCCAGTGTTGAACTTTGCAGACTTTTGCTTGTTTGGTGGAAGCGTTGTCCAAACACTCAGTAGAATTCCTGTCTCTAAATTTTCCATTTTTTTCAGCAAGAGCTTTTGCTTCACAACGTGCTTCTGCTTTTTCATATGGATCCTCAGCCATTTTCTCCAAACAATTATGAATCTCAGAGTATCCTTGATCCAAAGCATTTTCACTAGAAGCATATGCAGACCACCGTTTGTCCGATAGACATTTGAGTACAGGCAGTTGTTCACCTAATTCCCTCAGAAGCAATCTCCATCGATGTGTAGAGGCTCTGAAAAATGTATAACAATTTTGTATGAAGTCAAAGAAGTGGCAGACATGTGGCACACAGTCAATAGCAGATTGCCCAATCAGATTCAACTGGTGTGCACAGCATGGTACATAGTCGGCTGAAGAGTTTTCCTTGCGTATCAATGCCTGCACACCATTATACTTTCCACTCATACTTGCGTTGTCATAAGATTGACCTCTGCAGTTGGAAATGTTCAAATGATTCTCTTTCATGAAAGAGAAAAAACTTTTGACAATATCCTTAGCAGTATGACCATGCATATCAAGGAACTTTGTAAAACATTCCACTGGTCCGTCCTTGTGAACATATGGAAAAGTCAGTGCCAGTTTGTCAAAGTTAGCAATATCTGGAGTGGAATCGAAAGATATTGAAAAATATTTAGCTTCTTTTATTTCAGTGATTTCTTTGAATAGTTTCCGTCCTATAAGTTCAATCAACTCATCACATGCAGTAGATGATATGTACGAGACAGAACCTCTGCCCTTTCCACCATGCGTTTCCAAGTGATTGGCTTGAAACGGGTCAAACTGAGCCAGTAGTTCTAACGTCCCCAGAAAATTGCCATTTGAAGGTGAGGTTAGAACCTCATTATGTCCACGAAATGGTAATCCACGTTCAGCTAAAAATTACATACTTGCGCCAACTCTTTCCAGGACAGATCTTGCATACGCACGTTCTGCATTCTGTTGTTTTACCACCAAACTGTCAACTCTTGCAGTTAACTTTGAACGCATAGTCAAGTCGATAGCAGCATTGCGATGCTCAGGACTGTTCTCGTGTCGTTCTTTACGCGAGTTCGCTTTTTTCCAATCATTATAGCCACCATGAATAAATGGGTTCCGGTCCCGGTTCTCTATATAGTATATTTATAAAAGTGCCCGGTCATACATACGAAGCCGAAGGCCCAGAAAATGTAAATCCGCCACTGATCTTAGGATCCCAAGCCCACCACCCCAGCCATTAAGCCAGCACCAGCCATATACCGATCTCAGTCAGCCACTGTACAAGTAAAACAAACACTATAAGCATCAAATGACCCAGGTAGTGTGTGGTGTATAGAAACACTCATTTACCCTAATTTAAAAATAAGTTTCACTTCATAGTATTCAATTTCAGACATTGTCGATTAACACATCCATTTTATACACAAACATGACACATGGCAGCAAGTAACTTGCATGCCTTCTACACTGAGAGATTTAAAGGTCCACAGAATGAGAATTTTTCTTTTTTGGATGTAATTGCATTGATTTTTATGGAATAAACAAAGAACTGAACATGGTTTTTAATTCCAACAATTTTTTGAGGTGTTGCATATAAAAAAGCAAACCCGTCGGGCACCATCCCTAAAAATTTCACATAAACTGCCATGACGTAATCGAGGGAACAATTGTAGGCACACAATGGATAATGGCCACATAACTCGCTTCAGACTTGTCAGAAAGTGAATTTGACGAATCACTTTCTGATCAAGAATCCTCAGATTACGACGACAGTCAAAATGATGTAGAAGGTTCCATCAGACTGTACATGTATGAACCTGAGGTCGAGATGACGTTATGGGAGAGGCGGGGCCAATAGAGTGTTTTGGAGGGTGGGGCCAATCAAATTTTTCCACCAATAAACATGAATAATCTTCCTTTCCAGATATTTATTCAAGAAAAGAACAACAGTTAAAAGTGAAGCCATATCTGTTCATTAAACGAAACATGATTTTCTGATTCTGTGAACCTTTAACAGCTCACTCAATTCAATTTCAGCTCCTCGCTCAACTCTGTTTGAATATGTGCTGCTATAACGAAAGCACCATTTCAACTGAAATACGAAAGCATTTCAACACAAATCGATGATGATGATGCAACATAATATGAGGAGGTCATCTGAAGAATACATACTACACATCATGTTAATGATGATCAGAGAAAGAGCAGCAGCGGTGAGAATTTGGGTCTGAAAAATTGGATGTTGTGGTTGGCTTAAGCTGTGCATTAGAAAAGATCATAAGACAAGTCGTCGGTCATACTAAAATGGTGTTAGGGTTCGCAAGGCAACAGGAGCAAACAAGCAAGGTTATGTTACACATTCTAAAGACACACAGTTGGTATTCATCGACTCAACCTTTACAGCCCCTGTCTCTGTTCAAGCGTGGATGTAATCAACAAAACGTTGATCGAAGTACGGTATGCTAACTGCCATGGAAAGTAACGAGAAAGCTGACATTTCGATTGTTAACCCTTCATCGGAGCAATAAAGCAATGAAGTCAATTGGCCAAATGATTGATTGGTTAGGGAATCATAAACTATTTTAATGTTAAATGAAAGCTTTCTAACCTAAGACTTACTTCACCAAGTATTAAATGTATTGTTTAAATATTTTACTGAAGGAGAAATTCCAAATGAGCACAAAGATGGCACCAGCTCCCATGTTTTCAATTCCTTTTTGTGCGACTCTTGCTTCCCCTTTGTACAGTACGTGCTCTTCAGTGCGTCCTTTTTGCTGCGTCCCGTCTGCTTGGAAGTCAATAAGCATCATTCCCGTGTACAAAAGAGTGCAAACTCTCTGATCATTGAGAGACTTGGAGGTTATTTCCAATTATTAATAAACACATGAAATCCATAATTGCTGCTGAGCTCGTCTTTCCTTTTTTCAAGCAGCCTGGTCTGTCACCAACAGTTTGGATTTCTGTCCCAGTCACTCAACTCTAGACATGCTGCTAATCCTCTTATCAGCAATGGTTGGAGGTCCTTAATGCCAAACAAGAGGTCCGGACCATCTCCCTGGACGTATCTCAGACAGTTGACGGAATCTGGCATCCTGTTCTGCATGCGAAGTTTGCTGCTTGTGGTGTACAAGACCACCTCCATATCTCGCTTTATGACTTCCCTCACTCACACAGTCAATGCATTGTGATCAATGGAACTCTCTCCTCTCTTCTCCCAGTGAAGGCTGGAGTACCACAAGGCAATGTCTTGTTCCTTATCTCCAAAAATTACATTCTCTCTGATGCTCTGGAAAGTCATCTCTTCCTTTTTGCAGATTAATCCACATTGTATCTTACAGTAGCCTGTTCTACTGACAGACAAACAGCCATTGTCTCACGATCTACTGATCAGGAGTTGATGAGATGCTGATCTGATAAACAACTGTTCTTTCAATCTGAGCAAATCTCATGGTCATCCTGTTACTCCAGAAGATTCCACCAATGTAAATCTCGACGATCAACCACTGGAAGATGTTCAATCTCTTGAACTCCTCGGCCTCACCATCAACCATGACCTTTCCTGGTCTGACCACATCACAAAGCTGGCCTCCAAAGCCAGCCAGAGACTGAACATCCATCGTTCTGGGCCATTCTTTGAAACATTAGAACTAATCACAGTCTCAAAGGCTTATGACAAAAGAGAATTACTTTTTTGTATGGATTGGGACCCCAGCATCATATCTTTCTCCTGAATTATATGGGATCGAGGATTCTTGCGTATTATGAGACTAAGGATTCGTCACTCCTTCGGTGTCATTCACCTGGTCTCTGTCTATGCTCCGACTGAGGCGAGTGATCTCACCATGAAGGATGCATTCTGGGCCACGCTCGAGTCTGTGGTTGATCAGTGCCCCAGACGAGATACACTTCTCGTCTTGGGGGATTTCAATGCATCGACTGCAACTGATAGGGATGGTTATGAGACATGTGTTGGTCCCCATGGGTCAGGAAATATGAACCAGAAGAGCACTAAGTTCCTTGACTTTGCAAGAAGTCATGGACTTAGGGTGGCCGGTTCATGGTTTCAGCGCCCACAAGCTCATCGCTGGACTTGGTATTCCAACGCTGGCGGTGTGGCAAAGGAGATTGACTATGTCCTCGTTGATGGTCGCTGGAGGATGATCCAGAACTGCTGGGTCGACCGGAGTGCTCAGTTCCTCAACACTGACCACCGGCTTGTTGGAGCAACTCTAAAGCTGCACTTTAATCCGGGATAATGGTACCATCTCAGCCGAGGCTGGATGTTGGCAAGCTCAATGATGAGAGGGTAGCTTAGGAGTTTGCGAACAGGCTGAGTGTAGATTTGGGGGGTCTGGGTGCTTTGGGGGATCCTGAAGAGTTGTGGAGTGCCTTCAAGACCATCGTCCTTGATGTTGCCGGTGGATGTATTGGAGCTCACCGCAGGGCAAAGAAGAATTTTGCCTCTCAGGGAACACTGAATACCATTGACCAGAGTCGCAGGGCCAGGCTGAATGGCAGAGCTGAGCTGTTCAGGGAGCTGAGGCGTAAAACTGCATGTGCACTAAGAGTGGACAAGGAGGCCCATGTGCGAGGAATCTGTAAGGGGATAGAGCATCACCTGTGGACAGGTGATTCTCGTCCCGCGAACAGGGGAATTCGCTCATTGCGTTCATCCAAGCCCATCCCTCGGAGCACTACAGTTCGAGCAGAGAGTGGTAAGCTCTTGACAGAGGAGTCTGAAGTGAAGGCCTGCCGGGCCGGTTACTTTGAGCGGTTGTACCAGGCTGATCCACCAGCTGTCGAGTTGGACGTCAAGGGTGTTACAATCCCTGTTGCTGACCCTCCAATCAACTGTGGTCCATCTTCGCTTGTGGAAACACCGGCTGCGGTGAACCGGTTGAAACGGGGTAAAGCTCCAGGTATCTGTGTTATCCATGCTGAACTTCTCAAGGCTGGTGGAAATGCTGTACTCGTGTTGTTGCATGCAGTTTTGTGCTCTGCCTGCAACAAAGGCATCATCCAAAGTGATTGGAAAAGGGGTCTTGTTGTCCCTCTTTGGAAAGGGAAGGGTGATCGACAAGACTGCAACAACTACCTCGGGGTGATGCTGCTCTCAGTGCCGGGAAAGGTCTTTGCTCGGATAATTCTTGATAGGGTTCGCTACCATCTGCTTGAGCACCAGCGTCCAGAGCAGTCAGGCCTTACACCAAAGAGGTCAACGATTGACCGTATCCTTGCTCCTCGGGTCCTCACCGAACGCAGACGAGAGTTTCGGCAGGGGCTGCTTGCAGCCTATGTTGATCTCTGTAAAGCGTTCGATTCAGTGAATCGGGATGTCCTCTGGATGATTCTTGGTCTTCGTGGGGTGCCACCAAAACTGATCGATCTGATGTCTGAACTCTACTCTGGAACTGAGAGTGCTGCGAAATCTGGTGGTACCATCTCTGACTTATTTCCAGTTGTTACTGGAGTTCGTCAGGGGTATGTATGGCCTCCACACTTTTCAGCACTTGTATGGACGGGATTCTAGGGAGGATGTCTGAGAGATCAAGCTGCGGTGCATCGTTTGGGAGTGTCAAGATATCGGACCTTGATTTCACAGACGATGCAGTCATCTTTGCGGAGACTTTAAATACCCTTTTGGGGGCCCTCGAGGTGCTGAATGAGGAGTCGGAGCTGCTAGCATTTTGGGTTTCTTTGGTCAAAACTAAGATCCAGGCTTTTAATGACATCTTGGATGCTGCTGTCCTGTCTGTGTCTGTTTGTGGTGAGGATGTTGAGGTCACAGAGAGATTCACTTCCCTTGGCAGTGACATTGATATCTCTACTGGCTGTGAGCCAGAGGTCAACAGATGTCTGGTTCTGGCCTGGGAAGTCATGGATTCACTGGATAATGGGGTGTGGCACTGTCAGTGCATATGCAGAGAACGAAAGTCCGAGTCTTTAAGTCCTTGGTGCTTCCAGTCTTGCTCTATGGATGTGAGACTTCGACTCTGACCAAGGATCTGAGACGGAGACTTTATTCCTTTGGTATCAGGTCTCTTTGGAGAATCCTTGGTTATCGCTGGTCAGATTTTGTGTCCAACGAGCGGTTGCTGAGAGAGACTCGGATGAGATTTGCTACCTGCATATTCCGTGAGTGTCAGTTGCAGCTGTATGGACATGTGGCTCGTTTTCCTGACGCTGATCCTGCTCACCAGATTCTCTCAGCGAGGGAGTCTCGTGAGTGGAGGAGGCCAATGGGCCGACCACGTGCCTCGTGGTTGCAGCAGGTTGACCGTCATCTCAAGGAGATGGGGATGGGCCTGGCATCTGCCTGTGGAATGGCCAGACGGAGGCCTCTGGAGTACCGGTGGAAAGTGGATGCAGTGACGCGCTGTTCTGGTGCATGCTCCCATACCTGACCTGAAAGTTCTCAACATTATTGGCATTTCCTATGATGAGGTTGAAGCACAAGGTATGTTGTTTTCACATCACAGACAGGTTGTGGCCTCTGTTTTTTATGATCTTTCTTCTCGTGGAGCTCCCTCTGCTTTCTCAGGCCTCCTTCCATTGCCAGTTCCTCCATGATGCAAACATTCTTGCAATAATCTGCTGCTGGGTTAACTCTCAAAATTGACATTTTCTGCAAACCTTCACTCTGACTCGATGTTCTGTTCTCCATTTCATGGAACTGGCTTCCGGAGAGGATTAAATTGCAATCTTCCATCCAGGATGTCAAGTGAGCAGTGCACCATGATCTCATATCATACCCCCATCCCCTAACCTGCTGCATGTTCTGCCCCAGACTGTCTTCTTCCTCTTCATTCTTCTGGTTGAATTGACCAAATTAGCAGGTAAACTGGGCAGTCATCAGCCATGTCCTTGGCCTGTGTCATGAACCATTGCAGTGAGTTCCAGCTTCCATCAAGGCAATTGATGGGATACTCCTCCACCAGGTGATCAGCTGTCTGTATCTCGCCATAGTCAAAGGTTGCAGTGTTGGCGAGGTTCCATGAGTGCATGCACATGTTGAAGCACCTGGCCTATCTTATGAAAACAGTTCGAACGGTACCACTCTTTGCCTAGTAGTCGATAGCCAGAAGGTAGAGGTCGACATTGGCAGCACTTGTTGCATTCAGCCAGCAGAGTGTTTCCTTCTCCACCCCGATTATTGCAAGGAAATCAAACTGTGTTGTATGTTGCTGTCTCTCTCCTCTCCTCTCCTCTCCTCTCCTCTCTGTTGTTGGTTCATTTCCTTGCTTGTGTCTCCACTGCCCCAGTGTTACTGTGGCCTTTTTGCCCTCTTTCACATTGCTCTTTCATGAGCCTCGATTTTGTGTACCAAAATAGTCACCAGCATGCATGACTTTTTAGTACACAAAATTGTCCCTGCTCTTTGTATACACCACTTATCATTGTCACCGATTTGTTTACTGACCAGTGCATTTGACTCATCTCATCATGGCTGTCTCAGTTTCTATGAATGACTTTCAAACAACAAAACAGGATTGCCTAAAGTCATCTGTCAGTCCTTTGCTTTGACCACATTGAAAAGTCTGCTTCCATTGGACTGGCCAAACCACCATTCGAAAGGATGATGTTCTTCCAAATATTTCGTTTTCCAGAACACTTTAAAAATGTCAATATTGTAAAGATACGTTGTCTAATTTTAATAGTAATATCAATGATACTTGGAAAATCTGCATTTTACAATACGGTGCCAGAAAGGATCTCAAAAAGCAACCCCCATCCACATCCGCTCCATACTGGAACTAATCTTGACGA
The DNA here is from genome assembly GCF_056783735.1 of Eptatretus burgeri. Taxonomy (NCBI): domain Eukaryota; kingdom Metazoa; phylum Chordata; class Myxini; order Myxiniformes; family Myxinidae; genus Eptatretus; species Eptatretus burgeri. The sequence continues at coordinate 20,431,084 of NC_140964.1, read as the reverse complement.
AAACGACAATTAAAAAAAATTGTACATTTTGTTAATTTGTCTTCTCCATATTCTCATAGTAAAGGTTTGTTTGAAGGTTTAATGACAAAAACTCAGTTTTTAAAAATGTTATGGCCTGGACAGAAAAACTGAAGCTCAATGGAAAATACAGTCATCCCCCGTTTCTCGCAGGGGTTACGTTCCAAACCTCCCCGCGCTAAGTGAAAATCCGCGATGAATGGACGCCTCCCCCAAAAATCGACTCATCTGGTCTGGTCGGTTTGGCAGTGATTGGGTTTGAGGTTTTTTTTTTGTTTGTTTTTTTTTGTTTTTTTTGTATACCTTGTCGAGGCTCGTATGAGAGCGAACACACAACTCACAGCAAGGGGGCATGAGACAAGATGGGTGGGAGTGGAAGGGACAAAACAGTGGGAACAGACACATGAGGTGAACTGTGGAAGGGAGAGGGATGGGGATGGAATGGGGAACATGGCGAAGAGAAGCTGGACATTACAGGGACTTTCAGGAAGGAAAGCAGGGGAATTGAAGGAAGTGGGCTTGGGTGGATTATCGGGGGTAGAAAAGATCGAGGATTTGGATGGGGGAAGATAAGAGGTGGTGGTGAACAGCTGTTTTGAAAGCCTGGAGGGAAGAATGGGAAAGAATAGAGTGAGGAAGTTTATTCCAAAGGTGGGAAAAAAGAGGAATGAAAGAGTGAAGATGAGCAGTGATTCGTGATTTTGGTAGTTTTACCAGAAGGGGGTTGTTGGCGGACCTTGAGCGCCCTGTGGAAATGTGGTGGGGACAAATCACAGAGAGAGCAGGGGGGGTGGCAAGGCTGGAGAGGAGTCGGTACAAGACAGAAAGACCACCGACCAACCTGCGGTGATTGAGTGAGAGGCCCAAAGACTCAGCTTCATTGCGGGAGATGCCGATGATCTTCAAAGCCCTGGTTTCGACAGCGTGAAGCCGAGAAAGGTGGGAGGCAGGAGCACCAGCCCAGAGGGGAGAGCAGTGCTCCATCAGGCTACGGACAAAAGCTTTGTCAGTGGTCAGGAGCTCAAGAGGGCCGAGGAAGGACTTTGCACGACGGAGGATTCCCAGTCGGCGACTGGCTTTTGAGGCAAGGTTGGAAATGTGACTTTCCCAGGAAAGGTCATGGCAGATAGTGAGACCCAGAAGCTTGAAAGAAAAGACTTCTTCCAGAGGATTGTTGAGAAAGTGGATGGGGGGGGGGTCTAAACGGTCCTTTCGAAGAGACATAGTGAGAGTGTGAGATTTGTCTGGATTGAAAGACATGTTCCACGTGTTGGACCAGTTTATTTTATCCAGATCTGCAGTGAGCGAAGAAGCTGCTGCTTGCCGGTCTGAGGGATGACAGATGGTTCGGCAGAGGGTGGAGTCGTCGGCAAAGAGAAATAGAGGATTTTCCAGAGAGTCGGAGAGATCATTGATGAAAACCAGAAAAAGAACAGGGCCCAGAACTCTACCTTGAGGAACTCCAGCCTGCACAGGAAGAGGGGATGAAAGAACTCCATTTAGGGCCACACGTTGACTGCGACAGGAGAGGAAGTCTGCGAGCCATGCGTGGAGATGGCCTTGAATACCATGGGGAGAGAGTTTGGTGAGTAGTGCAGGGTGCCAGACTGTGTTAAAAGCAAGTGATATGTCCAGGGATACGGCTCGGATTTCCTGTCTGGCATTGAGGACCTCCATCCATTGATGGGAGAGCAGAAGCAGCATATCCAGGGTAGAGTGACCTGGTCTGAAACCAAATTGATGATTGGAAATCAAGCTATTGGAGAAGAGGAAGGATGTCATGTCTGAAGCGATGATGGATTCCATAACCTTGCTGATGATTGGGAGAAGGCTGATTGGTCTGTAGTTACAGGGATCCGTTTTTGCACCTTTTTTATGCAGGGCAGTGATGTTAGCAGATTTCCAAGCAGATGGCAGATGACCTTGGGCAAATGAGAGGGTGAATAGAACAGAGAGAAGGTGAGCAAGAGCAGAAGAGCAGGCTTTGAGGACACGTGGGCTGATGCCATCTGGACCGGTTGCAGAATCTGACTCGAGGTTTGAAAGCAAGCTCTCCACCTTGTCAGGAGAAAAGGATACAGTCCAGGGACAGTTGGGTGTGACTGGGTAAAGTGGGTAGAGAAAGTGATGGGTTTAGGACACAAGATTTCACTGCAAACACCGAGTTTAGACATTCAGCTTTATCATGTGCGGTATCAGCAGTGCGGCCATTTGAGGTAAGGGAAGGGATGGAGGGGGAACATACACCAGAAACAGATTTGATTAAACGCCACCAGGATTTTGAGGAGGGAGAGAGGTTTGAGAGTTCAGACTTGAGATGAGAAAGATGTTGTTTTCTGGCTCTCCTGAGGGTAGATACACACTTGTTCCGAGCTTTGTGGAAGGAACTGAAATTGCCCTCAGTTGGGTTTGCTTTCCATGAAGCAAAGGCAAGTTGTTTCAGGACAACTGCCTCACCACAAGCTTCAGTAAACCAAGGGCGGGAGGAAGGGTAGGACAACTGCCTCACCACAAGCTTCAGTAAACCAAGGGCGGGAGGAAGGGTCGGACAACTGAAGACGAGAGGGGATAAATCTGTGCATGAGGGAGAGAAAGTTTCTTTGAAAGAATTACCAGGATGAGTTGATGTTTGAGAAAGTCGTGATGAGAGACCAGTCTGTAAGTATGATGGCTGCTCGGAGACCCTGCCAGTCGGCTTGAGTGAAATGCCAGACTCGACGGCGGTGAGGTGGTTCTCTGATAACAGCCAGAGAGATGTCCACTTTGACAAGGACGTGGTCAGAAGAACCGATTGGAGCGAAGGAAGAGCAGCAGATATTGTCAGGGAAATTTGTCAAAATCAGATCCAGAAGAGATGGAGTACCATTGGTTGAGATCTGGGTCGGGAAGTTGACCGATTGAGTCGCAGAAAGCTTTTGCTGAGGTGCCATGACAGGTGAGAGAGGTACCCACACCGAGCCAACTGGCGTGATGACAATTGAAGTCACCACATAAGAGGTGCCGGAGATCGACTCGTCTGGTCTGGTCAGTTTTGAGGTGCTGGGTACGAGCAGTACTCTTCCAACGGCGGCCAACCTTTTTCCTTCCCGAAGCATATATCGAGCACCTTAACCTTCTCCTGGAGCGTCAGGACCTTCCTCTGGCGCTTCGGTTCCTTGCCAGAAGCCTTAGAAGGTGCAGGGCGTTTGGGCGGCATCGTGGGGCTTGGAGAAAAAACATAGAAAATATTCGAAATTCACAAGCGAAACTTTGTCTCGTGCGTTGTGTGACTGGTCGAGCACCATGCATTATAATTTATTGCTGAAACAATTTATATTTTATATATTATAACCGCGATGTACCGGGCGAAGCCTCATAAAAAAATAATTACGTTCCAAGGGAAAACCCGCGATGAACCGGGGGCACGATAGGTGAACCGCGATAAAGCGGGGGTTGACTGTAAATAAAGAAACACTGAAGCTCTTTAAAACAAAAAATGGCGCGTGTCATGCTTGACGTGCTGAGTCAGGGCTACTAAGGGCTATTTATAGTCATTATGACTTTGTCCCTTCACATTTTGACCGAGTTTTTCATAATTTTTTCCATATTCTCATAACAAAGGGTTGTTGAGTAGAGCTCAACAAAGGTTGACAAAAGCTCAAATAGTAAAAAAAAAAGTTATCTCCTGGACAGACACACACACACACACACACACACACACACACACACACACACACACACACACACACACACACACACACACACACACGCGCGCGCGCGATTGCAAAACCCTGTCTCCAGCTGCGAGGGGGGACAGGATAATAAGCCTCTGGACTGGCATTGTTGTCTTTACGACATCCAGGGTTGTCGATTTTTATGTTTCTGACCTTTCTATATTATACTTGCTGGAAGCACCCGCTCCCTACCACAGCGGCCAGGTGGGTTGTGTTATTATCCTTATTCAAACGTAATTCAAAATGCTTCTTGAAAATTCCTCTCACTGCATCATTCAAAACACCTCATTGCACTGGAAAACGTGGGGACAGGAATACTGAACTGCAAAGGATGGGGACTTGTAATACCCTCTCCCACCTGGAGGCAGCGCTACACGATACACATTTACAGAGAGAATTTGCATCCCCTCCTAAGACCACCGGGAAAGATAAAAACACCCCTTGGTACTAATTGGGGCCATACTGATCCTATGCAGCAAGTCTGGATTTAATTGGCCCAGAACTGTAGGAGGAGTAATGCGACAAACACAAACACAGACCGATTTGTGAATTATCGTCTGGATAAATATTATTGATACTGACCACAATACTTACTGCCTTTGCCATGTATTCAATTTTGCCGAGTCATTTTTAGCTCACCAAGAAATTAATTCAGGTGAGGTATTATTAGCTCACCTGGAGCACAGGTAATTTATTCGCATCGGGCAGTGTCTGTCAGTCAGTCGGTATGTAAACACTGGGATCTTTTTCTCTGAATTTCCACACACAATTTTGATAAAACTTGACCACAACCTTCATCACCCAATATGTACCAAAGTTTATTCATGGCATAAAAATTAATCCATAGTAATTTACTTTTATCTCCGTTACATATTTTGTGGGTTATCCACGCCGACCAGTGGTTCCCTGGTTTTCTTATCCAGCCGCTACCAGGTGAGTGCCTTGGGATATTTCCTCTAATTTTGTTTGCTAAAATGATTCCTTTCCTTTTTTATCTGCAACTCTATGCAAACGCTCGAACAATTACACCACCGAGTCTGATGTAATGTTGGCATTTTGATTGACTGTTGGTATTGCAAGTGAGTTTTATAAAGGTTTTACAGTGACATTTGGTATTTCTTGATGTGTTTACATCTGAAATCGTTTTAAAATATCAAGTCATAGGGCTTTGTTTATGCTCGTTTTCAGCAGCCCCAACATGGCTGCCATGGGACAATAATTTTGCCTTTCTCTATTGGCCATGCTATGCAGTTATTTATACAGTAGATAAGTGGTTTTAACTGTCTTTAACAAAAAAAAAACATTCAAAAATAGGAATCAATACAATATTAACCATTTGAAAAATGCAAACCTATCTGCAAAGAAAATAACAAGACATTTATATTTTTTGAGGTTGAGATAACGATAGACCAAATAATTGACAAAAGTGTTTAACAAAATCAATATATACAAATACATAACCAACTTGCTTGCCTGAAACCTGGCCAAATATTATGTTACTGGTAACCTGAAATAACTTCCTGCACATGCCTTTTGGCTCAAGGTAATATAAGTGCTTTTAAGTCTTCTGTTTTTCACAGCTGTTTCTTCCACAGGCCTGTTGTGCACCTTACACACACGCTTCTTAGCATCTTACCTGTCTAATTCATTTTCGTAAAAATAAAAAAACATTATTATAACAATAATAGCAATAGTAATTGTAATAGCATGGAGCCAAAATCATTGCACACCAAAATGATGTCCACCTGAATATATTGCCATAGCAGATTTCCTTCATATTGGTCACAGTGTACATCTCAATCATCAAACTGTTTCCAGATACCTGCAGGTTGAATTGTTTATCGTCAGGAGTGGTTTTGCATTGCCAACCCAGCAGTGTCGGGATTTGAACGTGTATTCATCTAATAGCACTGGAGAAGCTCAGCCAATTAAGCCAATCTGGGGACCTGGAGTCCAAGTTGTAAATTTTCATGAGTTAAGCTCAAGCCATATTTTGCAGGACAAAAACAATAGGTATAGAATATTGACCATTGATCCAGTCCTGTAGGGATTTGGAATCAGTGTGGCTTTCTTTATTGTAGACAAGTGTAAATTCACATGCTGAGATAGCAGAAAAGAAGAGAGAGCATTGAAAGTTGAAAAGGAGTATTTGAGAACATGGAACCAAATCCATGAACGATCTTACAAAGAATGGCTGCTACGGCACATATTGAAAACGAGTGCACAACATGAGGATGGATGGCTGTTGAAGCCCCTTCCTGTGGTCTGGGTCTCTCCAAGCAACTCCTCTTCAACCCCCGCCTCCTCCCCTGCTTTAATGCAGCTCACAATACGGATCATGCCTTCAACGAATAAGACTGGACCCCTGTTTTGAAATAATTTGTTAAGAGCACTGCATGAGTGAGCTTAAGTTGGATAATTTTGACATCAAATAACCTTTCAGTTAAACATTAAGGATGCAAATTCAGGTGTTTCTATACTGCCAACAGGCTGAAACAATGACAGAATTATATAAATTTACACACTCAAAAAGATAAATTCACAATGTTCGGGGGTTTTTTTTTTACAGGTAATGCAAGGATGTCTTCATGATTGCCATGTGACTTGTGTAGCTGATTAAAAAAAAAAATCCTTTCTATTTAAAAATTTGCAACAATTTCCGATGCGATTGAACATGGTTTATAAATTTGCAGCACGAGTGAGGAGGTATCGCTTCGACAACAAAGCGAATCTGATTCGAGAAACGATTACCGGGGAAGGCACGCGTCTCTCAATGAACATCACACGGCTGCGCTGCAGACGGACAGGTTTAAAACACTAATGGACCGATCACACAGACAGGGGGAGGGTGGCTGGAGGTGGGGAAATGGGCTGAGGATGACAATAAATGGTCGGGTTGTGTTTTTTAGCTTCTAAAAGCATCTGCAACTGCATAGTACTGACATGCAGCATGCGAGACTTCATGAAAGGTTGCCTTGTCACATCACTTGCTTCAAGTCTGCGAGGCTGTCTTCCCTTTCTTCTTCTCCGAAACAATCTTTTTATCACCTTTTTTTTCTTTCTTCGCACATTTTCTTCGAAAGCTCTTAATTTAATGTATTTTGCATGATGCTTTTTTTTTTTGTTTATGTTGGAGATGTTGCATCGACATGGAACCATTTTCAAAATGAAATGATTGTTTTATCCATCTCCTGTGTAGCCATTGTGTTTGATATCTACTAGATTTTGTTTCATTTGGACTCGAGACACCACAGAGAACATTCCTTCCCAAGAAATGCGCAAATATTCGCTTTTCCGTAAATGCGCGAGTTGATGCTCTTTCTTTCTGCCTCCCTGCGGGCAGCTCGGTCCGTCTGCTCATTTGGGGGATCGAGGAGGAACCGAGGTGGCTCCTCTGCAGGTGAAGAAGCCATTTGGAACCCAATTGAAGTTTAAGGTAATTGACGGAAATTGACCCCAGATCAGTGCGGCGAGCGAGGCAGAGCGAGGCACGCCGTCTGCACTGCTGCCCGAGGAACGTGCACATCCCTGTTTCACTTAATGATTCCGTTCCTGCACGTCTCCTGCCATTAAGGTGAAGAGCCTGTGCAAATTTTAACGTGCGCTATCGTTAAGGCAAACAGCCCGCTCCTATTCGAGCGAGTGTCGGGGAGGGAAAGTAAATTAGCAGCAGAGCGCTGCGCTCAGCACGCTCCGTAATGCCGCCAATTGCCCTCGGGGCAGCGCGTTTGACTGCACCCTGTCTTATTGTGTTTCTGATTAGGATGGAAATGGCCACGAAACCGCCTTTCTGACAGCATGGCCACCGAAGTGGCTCTCGTGGCTGCTAAGGCAGCGATAAAGACCAGCCGTGTTGCGTTCGATGGGCATTATTCTCTTCGGGTGGTCGTGGTATTGGATTGGAGAAGCATCACTGTCGTTTCTTGGAAGCTCTGGATAGGAAGTGTTGACGTCACGAGCAGTGGAAATTTAATGGGTTCTTCCGAGAATGTCTGATTGCTCTTCATTTTGAAAATGTTTGCTCCCAAACTCTCTTTTGGTAATTGCAACCAAATCTTTCATTCCGCACAACAAAGTCTACTCTCTTAAATGAGCTGAGCTGTTGGAGTCTGATGTCAAAACATGTTTAAACAACACACGGGTTCGAGAAGAATGAAGGCAGTTAATAAGGCAAATACAATACATTGTTTCTTGACCTTGTTCAGTGAACAATGTTCTTCCTTTGCTTCCTTGTAATTCCGTCTTCTTCCGATCTTGTACTCATATATTTATTGCAAAAGTGAATAAGATGCAAACAATAATGTCTACTCGGTCTTGGAATACGATGCAATTACCATGAGGTCACAATAATGATGTAATATGGTTTGCACAATGCTTCTCATTAAGTAAAATGTGGCATGAATATTGGACAAAAGAAATGTGTGCACAGAAATACCTTTATGAACTCTATACTACTTAAATTATAAGTATAACATGCTCAGTTCCAAAAGCGTTCACGTGCTAAAGTCAAAAAGCAGATTCATATTTGGTTAATCATGAACAAATAAATAAACAATGAATGTCCAAAGTGCCAAATTACTTGGTGCTGAGTTTATATGCCAGAGCTTTGGCCAAAGCCAGGGATAAAATAGGCAATAAAGTCTGTGCCTGCCTACGAACACTTGGTCTCATATTGGTAATTGGAACAAAATAACCTTTTATAACGAGAGGGACGCGCGGGACGAACGAGCTCGAGATGGTGGAATGTGCGCCTGCAAGTCGGAGTGCTTTGAACAAGCAATAGATCATTTTGTCTTCTTCCGATTCTTGTTTACCCCTGCGGACTTAGCCGGTTATTGTAGAGAATTATTCTCGGATGTAATGGTTGTCCATCAGGAACGATACCTCCGGTGAAAATGTTATTTTCTTGTTTGAGCCGTAATCGGGCATCTGTCACCCTGATATTAAGGAGATCCTGTCTTGCAGTTTGAGAAGTTTCCTGGTCAATAGTGTTGTGATGACATGGTCTGTCCACAGTAAAGTCTCGTTCAAAAGCATTCGAGCCCTCCGTTCGTATATCTCTTTCTCTCTCTTTCTCTCTCTTTCTCTCTCTTTCTCTCTCTTTCTCTCTCTTTCTCTCTCTTTCTCTCTCTTTCTCTCTCTTTCTCTCTCTTTCTCTCTCTTTCTCTCTCTTTTTCTTTTTGTCTGTGCTTTTTTTTGCTAACCCTGCCCATCAGGCAGCCATTCGGCCTGTCCCGTCAGGGTTACGCACAGATTTATTTTCAAGCCAAATGGAAAGGAGAGACATGAAATATGGTGCCGTGCCAGAGTGACAGTGATAAAGTGGCCCGGCCCTCAATTAATCTGCCTCGCTTGAAAGCTGTCAAAACTGAGGGAGTCTGTAACTAATGTCAGCTCTGCGTTCTTCCCAAAGCCAAGCTTCCATCCGAGTCCTCGAGGGCCCGACCATTGTCTCTCTTGAGTACAGCAGACTGTAGGGAGGCAATATCGAAGCCGTGAACACGTGGGGTAAGCACCTAGTTGCCGCTTTTCCTTTTCTGCTCTTGAAAGATGGTCATGCCATGAGATCTATCAGCAATGCTCCATCTACCCGTACTCCAAAATAAAAGCATTAACCATCCTTTGTGAACGTCCTTTTATCAAGATTTGTGAAATTATACACTGTACTTTTGATTTTGGATTGCACTCAAGAACAAATGTTTTACTAAACCAAAGATATTTCACCCCACAAGGAGTGATTAAAATGGGTTTTATGGAAACGACTATGATTGCAAAAGATTCCTCCAGGGCCAATTCACAAGATCTTTAAAAAAGTATTTTTTTGTGGAGCCCGCCTTGTCCAAGGGAGAGGCCGTGCAGGACCCCTGGAACTATTTGCGGACCCCGGGACCCGATCCCCAGAGCCCGCCCAGTGGTTTTGCGGAGCCCACCTGGTCCCGGGGTGGGCCGCCCAGACCCCTGGGAACCCATTCGAGGATTAGCAAACATTAAGGATACCTTCATAAAGATTTGTTACAGCCATTACCTATCAAAATGCTACACTTAAACAGGAAAGGGCTCATTCTTTTGTGAAACTCACAGCTGGGAAAACGATGGTACCAGCCCGACAACAGTATAGCAGAAGGCAAAAGTCATGATGGACTGAGTACAACCCATAAATATCTCACCAGCAACTATCAAGGTTACTTCACCCATCTGGCATCGGCCTTTAACATCTGTTTGAACATTAGTGACGATATCATGAGCATTCATAATGTTCGGAACAAGCAGGCTTAAACAGTCCAGGTCAAGGTACCTACCTTTAGGGAGCACAATAGCTCTAGTTGTGTTATTTTAACAAGGGCAAATTCATTATCTGGTATCACACCATTATCAGGTACATCAGTATTATTTTTCAGTGCAGGACTTTATTTTTGGAAATTAAGTAGTAACCCGTACAAGAAGTGTTCTCAGCTCTGGAATCATTTATGACTTCTTGTTGATGCGATGTAGTGCTTCACATCTGAGGTTTTGATGTGGTATATGATGTAATTTTTTTACATCATTTTTCCAATGAAAATACTTTTTCTTTTTCCAAATGTAGAACCATCAATTGAGTGGTTTCTTATGACCCCAACTCAGTCTCAAAATTGATGTTATATTTGTATGAAATGCTTTTACTGCTAATTATAGCTGCAACATTAGGAATTAGAAAAACAAAAAGCTCTTTTCACAAGCCTCAACCATCTTTATCATGTCTCATTTTCCAAAAGGTCATGTCACATTTCCAAAGAGCAGGTTGTAGAAATAGTACAACTCTAAAACAGCCAGAAAAACATGGGCTTCAAGTCATGTGATATTGCTGACAAAGCACAACAATCCACGAACCAAGCAACCAAACAATGCCAAAGAAACGAAAAAGCATCTCATTGTTCCAGGATCTCAGCTCGATTTCCAAAGCCTAATTTACATACATCGTCCATAAGGCTATCCTTCCACCTTTCCACATCATGCTTTCTTTTCTTCTGTTGCTGTAACCGTCAGACCAAGTCACACCCTACTGCTGTCTTCATTCCGGCTCGAGCATGCTGTGGTGCCGGCCTGTTCCGCCTCATTGGTCGCTGGCTGCCTTGATGAAGCGCGATAATGTGGGACGAGCACTGAGGGCCATTCTGGCAGGCTGAGCCTGGTATGCTTTGTCTGCGGATGGTCAGGGAATCTCAGCGCACAGTACTGTTAGCGTCACTCTTCATCACAACACAGCTTTGAGGTCCCTGTTAAGTGACCTCCCCTTATGTCAGGAACTTCCTTTATCTTCTGTGAATGCCTGAATGGTTGTAATGACAATGTCCAAAAATCCATGGGAATTGTGTCGAACGATGGCTGACCACCACTTCTTCAGGCATAAGCAAACCACACTCTACAAGACATAAGTTGACACAAATAGAGTGGAAAATGTATCACTATGACTGACAGAAAAAATTGTCTCCATCATCCTGGAACATCTTCAATGGGAGCATCGGAAGGCATCCAATGAAATCCGCTCTTCGGCATCTGGTCTTCCTTATTTGTTGATGCAAGACTTCAATGCTTAATCTTCAGGAAAAAAAAATTCAATCTCTGGACACATGATCTTCAGCATCTGCCCCTTCTGATTAGTTGCATCCCACACTATTTTCAGCTTTCCTGCTCGTATCCTAAACCAAACCACATTGTCCCCACCTTACGTCCTTGTACCTACTGCTGACAGGACCCTTTGTCTTTCTCACCGAAGACGGCAGAGAAAGTTCTGTCCAGCATGAACCCTCCATCACCGATGGGCCAAGATGGACATCAAGCTGGGCTCCATGAGCTGTGGCTGACCCCAAATGAATATGGGATTAATTGAGGCAACTGAATAGGTGCTTGATAATATTATTTTTAACACTTGCTGCGGTGAAGTTCAAGGTGGGGGGCAGGGTGGTGCTTTTCTGGTGCCGTACTTTTTGAGACTTACGATACTTTACTTCTACCAT
>NC_140964.1:20394696-20418859 GCF_056783735.1 Eptatretus burgeri | reverse complement strand
CTCTCTCACACATGTGGTACTCTTTACTGTTTCATAATGCACGACTCTTCTATTTTAACAGACTGCTCTCATTTTGACCTCTCCTTCATTCCTTGCCGAAAAAATCCAACTGTTACAGCGCTTCTACTCTCCATTCTCTGAATTCGCCTTTATTGCATCCATCAAGAATTGTGTTAAATCACATCTCTGACCTAAAACTTTTAAAAACCCCAGTTTGCTATGAGTGTTCGCTTTCCATCAACCATTCTTTTTTTTCCAACTTCAGTACCAACTCACCCCTCACTCTCACTCTCAAAGCAACCATCCCACTCTTCTCCCTCCAAGCCTCTCTCTCACCTCTCTCAAAAATTCCCCCTTCACCTTTCTCCCACCTTTCATCCCCCTCACTCATCCTTCTCAAAGTTGCCCCCCCTCTCATCCACCAAGCTGCCTCCCTCCACTGCCATCTCATCTCCATTTCTTCACTCCACCTCCTCAAATCCTCAACTGCCTTCTTCCCCCTCTCTTTTCCCCCCTCTCCCCCAGCACCACAGAGGCTTTTCTCCTCCTCATTCGGCCCCCTCCCCTAGCTATTCTGCAATCCCCCACACTCTTTCAACAACCCTCCTTACCTCCCCCCTCATCCGTTTTCCTACCCTCCCCTCCCCCCCACCCCCTGCACCCAAAGCCTCCTCCCCGACCTCTTCATTAAAAGTGTGGACCTCAAATATCCGGGGCCTTCCCTCAAACCTTTCAGATGTTTCCATACAGGCTGCCACTGACAAACCAGACATAATCTGCCTAACAGAAACTTTCCTCTCCCAAGTATGTCTTCCCGGTTACTCCCTCCTCCGGTATGACAGACCTGGGCCTGGTCCTGGTGGAGGTGTTGCTCTCTTCATCAAAGACTCTATTGCTCACTCTCCATGCACTGCTCTCACTCCCCCACACCCCAGGAATACCTCTGGCTACGGCTTCCCCTCCACTGCCACCTCATGCTTATATGTGTACTGTACCGTCCACCTAACAGTGATGACTCCATCGACACCTCACTATCCGAAAACATGAACCATCTTCTATTTTCTCATCCAAACTCTCTCTTCCTCTTATGTGGTGACTTCAGTTGTCATCATTCCAGTTGGCTCGGTGTGGGTACCTCTCTCACCTGTCATGGCACCTCAGCAAAAGCTTTCTGCGACTCATTGGGACTGACTCAATCGGTCAACTTCCCAACCCGGATCTCAACCAATGGTACTCCATCTCTTCTGGATCTGATTTTGACAAATTTCCCTGACAATATCTGCTGCTCTTCCTTCGCTCCAATTGGTTCTTCTGACCACGTCCTTGTCAAAGTGGACATCTCTCTGGTTGTTATCAGAGAACCACCTCACCGCCGTCGAGTCTGGTATTTCACGCAAGCCGACTGGCAGGGTCTCCAAGCAGACATCAAACTTACAGACTGGTCTCCTATCACTACTTTCTCAAACATAAACTCATCCTGGAAATTCTTTCAAAGAAACTTGCTCTCCTTTTTGCACATATTTATCCCCTCTCGTGTTCAGTTGTCCTACCCTTCCTCCCGCCCTTGGTTGACTGAAGCTTGTGGCGAGGCCGTTGTCCTGAAACAACTTGCCTTTGCCTCATGGAAAGCAAACCCAACTGAGGGCAATTTCAGTTCCTTCCACAACGCTCAGAACAAGAGTGTATCTACCCTCAGGTGAGCCAGAAAACAACATCTTTCTCATCTCAAGTCTGAACTCTCAAACCTCTCTCCCTCCTCAATATCCTGGTGGCGTTTAATCAAATCTGTTTCTGGTGTATGTTCCCCCTCCATCCCCTCCCTTACCGCAAATGGCCGCACTGCTGATACCACACATGAAAAAGCTGAATGCCCAAACTCGGTGTTTGCAGCTAAATCTTGTGTCCTAAACCCATCACTTTCTCTACCCACCTTACCCAGTCGCACCCAACTGTCCCTGGACTCTGTGTCGTTTTCTCCTAACAAGGTGGAGAGTTTGCTCTCAAACCTCGACTCAGATTCTGCAACCGGTCCAGACGGCATCAGCCCATGTGTCCTCAAAGCCTGCTCTTCTGCTCTTGCTCACCCTCTCTCTGTTATATTCACCCTCTCGTTTGCTCAAGGTCATCTGCCATCTGCTTGGAAATCTGCAAACATCACTGCCCTACATAAGAATGTGCAAAAACAGATCCCTGCAACTACAGACCAATCAGCCTTCTCCCAATCATCAGCAAGGTTATGGAATCGATCATCGCTTCAGACATGAAATCCTTCCTCTTCTCCATTGGCTTTTTTTCTGATCATCAATTTGGTTTCAGACCAGGTCACTCTACCTTGGATATGCTGCTTCTGTTCTCACATCAAAGGATGGAGGTCCCCAATGCCAGACAGGAAATCCGAGCTGTATCCCTGGACATATCACGTGCTTTTGACACGGTCTGGCACCCTGCCCTACTCACCAAACTCTCTTCCCATTGTATCCAAGGCCATCTCCACTCATGGCTCACAGACTTCCTCTCCTGTCTCAGTCAACATGTGGCCCTAAATGGAGTTCTTTCATCCCCTCTTCCTGTCCAGGCTGGAGTTCCTCAAGGTAGCGTTCTGGGCCCTGTTCTTTTTCTGGTTTTCATCAATGATCTCTCCGACTCTCTGGAAAATCCTTTATATCTCTTTGCTGATGACTCCATCCTCTGCCGTCCCATCTGTCATCCCTCAGACCGGCAAGCAGCAGCTTCTTCGCTCACTGCAGATCTGGATAAAATCGCAAACTGGTCCAACACGTGGAACATGTCTTTCAATCCAGACAAATCTCACACTCTCACTCTGTCTCTTCGAATGGACCATTTAGAAAACCCTCCCATCCACTTTCTCAACAATCCTCTGGAAGAAGTCTTTTCTTTCAAGCTTCTGGGTCTCACTATCTGCCATGACCTTTCCTGGGAAAGTCACATTTCCAACCTCGCCTCAAAAGCCAGTCGCCGACTGGGAATCCTCCGTCGTGCAAAGTCCTTCCTCGGCACTCTTGAGCTCCTGACCACTTACAAAGCTTTTGTCCGTAGCCTGATGGAGTACTGCTCTCCCCTCTGGGCTGGTGCTCCTGCCTCCCACCTTTCTCGGCTTCAAGCTGTCGAAACCAGGGCATTTACGATAATCTGCATCTCCCGCAATGAAGCTGAGTCTTTGGTCTATCAGTCGATCACCGCAGGTTGGTCGTCGTCTTTCTGTCTTCTACCGTCTCCTCTCCAGCCTTGCCCCCCCTGCTCTCTCTGTGATGTGTCCCCACCACATTTCCACAGGGCGCTCAAGGTCCGCCAACAACCCCCTTCTGGTAAAACGACCAAAATCACGAATCACTGCTCATCTTCACTCTTTCATTCCTCTTTTTTCCCACCTTTGGAATAAACTCCCTCACTCGATTCTTTCCCATTCTTCCCTCCAGGCTTTCAAAACAGCTGTTCACCTCCACCTCTTATCACCCCCCATCCAAATCCTCAATCTTTTCTACCCCAGATAATCTACCGAAAGCCCACTTCCTTCAATTCCCCTGCTTTCCTTCCTGAAAATCCCTGTAATGTCCATCTTCTCTTCCCCATGTTCCCTGCCCCATCCCTCTCCCTTCCACAGATCTTCTAATGTGTCTGTTCCCCACTGTTTTGTCACTCCAACTCCCGCCCCTCTTGTCTCATGCCCCCTTGATATGTGTTGTGTGTTAGCTCTCATACGAGCCTCGACAAGGTATCCAATTTTTTTTTTTAAAAAGTCAATTTTAAGTTCAAAGGTCATTCTGATTCCAGGATTGCTACTTTTAACTTCTCAAAAAGTATTCACCCGATTTTGATTCACTTGGTAGGATCTCCCTGCATGGGGCTTTCACAAGTTTGTTCAAACCATCAGCTAATTTCCATATATCGTAAGCCATCCACACCCACCAGTGGTCCCCTGGTTGTTCCAGGTGAGTCCCAAAAATGATTTCTGACCCTGAATTTTGTCTGTCAGTCAAAGTTGGATCGGCTTGTGATTTTATCCAGATCTGCAGAGAGTGAAGAGGCTGCTGCTTGTCGATCTGAGGGATGATAGATGGTCTGGCAGAGGATGCAGTCATCAGCAAAGATATAAAGAGGATTTTCCAGAGTTGGAGAAATCATTGATGAAAACTAGAAAAAGAACAGGGCCAAGAACACTGCCTTGAGGAACTCCAGCCTGGACAGGAATAGGGGATGAGAGAACTCCATTTAGGGCCACACGTTGACTGTGACAGGAGAGGAAGTCTGCGAGCCATGAGTGGAAAAGTCCTTGGATAACATAGGAAGAGAGTTTGGTGAGCAGTGCAGGGTGTCAGATCGTATCGAAGGCACGCAATATTTTTCGGGAGATGGCTCTGATTGCATGTCGAGCATTGAGGATCTCCATCCTTTGTTGGGAGAACAGAAGCAGCATATCCAGGGTTGTGTGACCTGGTCTGAATCCAAATTGATGATTGGAAATTAAGCCATGGCAGAAGAGGAAGGATTTGTTGTCTGAAGCGATGATGGATTCCATAACCTTTCTGATGACTGGGAGAAGGCTGATTGGTCTGTCGTTGCAGGGATCTGTTTTGGCACCTTTTTGATGCAGAGCAGTAATGTTTGCTGATTTCCAAGCAGACGACAGTTGGCCTTGAGCAAATGAGAGGGTGAATAGAACAGAGAGAGGGTGAGCAATAGCAGCAGAGCAGGTCTTTCGGACACATGGGCTGACGCCATCTGCCATTAAAAAAGAAAGTTGCAGAATCTGAGTTGAGGTTTGACGGCAAACTCTCCACCTTGTCAAGAGAAAAGGACAGAGTGCAGGGACAGGTGGGTATGACTGGGTAAGTTGGGTCCAGAAAGCGATGGGTTTGGGACACAAGATTTAGATGCAAAGACTGAGTTTAGGCATTGAGCCTTTTCACATGCGGTGTCAGCTGTGCGGCCCTTTGAGGTAAGGGATGGGATGGAGGGGGAACATACACCAGAAACAGGCTTAACTAGATGCCACCAGGATTTGGAGGAAGGCGACCAAAATCCACCAGGATCAAAATCGTTTCCAGAAGAGATGGATTACCATTGGATGAGATCCGGGTGGGGAAGTTGACAGATTGTGTCAGTCCCAATGAGTCACAGAAGTCTTTTGCTGAAGTGCCATGGCAGGTGGGAGAGGAATCCACACCCAACCAACTGACTTGATGACAATTGAAGTCACCACAAATGAGGATGAGAGGATAGAAGTTGGTCCATGTTTTCGGAGAACAAGCTGGAAATGGAAATTTTCTGAAAATTATGGAATTTGTTTTTCACTTGGAAGTTGTGGGTTATGATGTGTAAATAAAGGTGGAAAAAGTCTGATTTGATACAATTTAATTCCAGACTGGAAGGTAACAAAAGGTGAAAAAATTGACAAGGGGTTGTCGACTTTCTCGAGGCACTGTGTCCGTATATACATATATCGACAACATATACTTATATGAAAAAAAAAAAATATATATATATATATATATATATATATATATATGTATGTATATGTATGTATATATATATATATATATATATATTTATATATATATATATATATATTTATATATATATATATATATATATATATATATATATATATATATATATATGTATATATATATTCCTATTGACTCCTCCCATGCTCATCGAGCTGAGGAAAGCTGCACAAAGCAACCATGAAAGCCTACGCAAGGCAATGCCTTTGTCTGTGCTGTCGCTGATGATTTGCCAAAAAGTGATTAAAGCACGTTATCTATAATTCCAGGTGTGTGTGTGTGTGTGTGTGTGTGTGTGTGTGTGTGTGTGTGTGTGTGTGTGTGTGTGTGTGTGTGTGTGTGTGTGTGTGTGTGTGTGTGTGTGTGTGTGTGTGACACCGCTGTTTTTCGACAACCAGTAGTCCGATCTAATTGAAGCTTGCCAGGTATATTGCTGGGGACCTGAGTATGTGCCTTTTCAAGGTTTGATATTAATCGGACAAGTGGTTCCCAAGTTATGGCCATTTATTTACCAAACCAATGACAGACACGGTGCTATGACGTCACGATTGATGGCACAATTCTTTTTTTTCTTTTTTTTTTCTTTTTTTTTTGCACGTACGGGCACATACTAGTATTTACTATTCAAGTAGTGTATAATTCGTAAACGTATTCACCAATAAGCATTGATTCAGTGAGAGCTCATTGATTATTCCCAACATTCACAGGTGAGAGATGTGAGTGGGTCTTTGTTTTTTCAGTTATGTGTTAACTGCTTTTGACATTTGCACATGCTGCATGCTTAGGAGCCTCTCTGGGCAGTTTTTATTCTGGGGGAGTCTGGCCCTGTGCTTCTTCTGTGCCACTGTTGTTTGTTGTGTGTATTTTTTTCATTCCCCCATCTTGTCTGCATGTTTTTTTTTTTCCTTTTTTATGTGCTGCTTTTCGTTCGGCTTTTCCCTTACTGCTTTTCCCTGGCCTTCCTCCTGTCTGATAGGCATAGCCCACCAGGTAGGAGGGTTGCCTGGCACTCACCTTTGCTACCTCCTCCCTCCTTCCCTCCCCCATTTTTATCACTGGGGTTGTCCCCCCCCCTAAAAACGGAGGGAGTTTACAACGGAGTTAGGGGGGTGCCCCTCTCCCCTCATGAAGAGGTACAGTGGAAAATCGATATAACGCTAAGCGTTATAGCTCTTGTACTGATATAACGCTCATAGACCTTGGACCCCAAAAAATACTACTATTTCATGTTTAAAGGCAAAAAAGTGAGAAAATAGAGACAGTTAGTCCAAAATAACGCTAAGTGGTGAAAAAAAAATTCAAGCCGTCATCGCCCTGTTTTGAGTTGACATGTGGTGTGAAAATACTCACGAGCTGTCATCTTCTCGCACCTTTCCCGTATAAATGGCGAAGCTGAGATGAACAAAATCAATTCAATTCAAATCATCATAGCATCCGTATCTCCTGTAACTCACTTGACCGCTTCGTCATCAACCCCAACAATCAAAGATGGCGGACGTACATGCCCACATGTTTTGGCTCTGGTTTGTCTGTAATATAAAATATTTTTCACTGCATCAGTATCGCGCTGTATCATTTATAACGCCCGAGTCGCTTTAGACCCCACCGGTGAGCGTTATATCGATTTTCCACTGTATTTTCTTTCTTCTCAGAAACTACACACACAATTCCGATGAAACTTGACCACCACCTTCATCTCCCGTGATGGACTAAAATTTGTTCACAACATTAAAAAAGAAAGTCGATAGGTATTTGATTTCTTCTCCGTTACATATTTTGTCGGTCATCCATGCCTACCAGTGGTTCCCTGGTTTCTTTATCTAGCCATTACCAGGTGAGTGTCCAGGGGTATTGCCACCATGTTTCTTTTGCTTGTTTGTCCACTCACACATAGCCCAAACCATTGAGCCGATCATTCTGAAACTTTGGGAGATTGGAGTTACCGACCTGGCGACGGTCGATTGATTGTCAACATAGGCCAAATTTCTGAAATTGTCAATTTTCATCAAATTGGCATGAAATTTGAATAGCATTTTCAAATCAGCTCAATGAATTGAACTTCCAATTATTTTTGGGTCAACCTACGTCAAAAGGTCAACAGAGGCAAAGGTCACAAACTTAGGTGCAATTTATAAAATCCTCAATTTTCATCCGATTGACTTGAAATTTGAAGAGGATTTGCATATCAGGTCACTGAATACAACCACCAACTATTTTTGAGGTCAACGTAGGTCGAAGTTTTTGATTTTTTTTATTTTATTTTATTTTTTTAAACAAGGCTTACTCGACTGTGCCTGTGTGGATTTGAGGATGAGGAGTAGCAGTTGAAACCCGAATCCTATCCAGGTTCCTCCTGATGACTTCATCTTTGCTTTTTGCGTGTTTCGGTTCCTTCTGATTACTCCAATGCAATACTGTACCTACAGTCGTTGGTCTTCCATTTGTTTTGAACTGACTTTATTTTAATCCTATTCTGAATTAAATTGAATAATAATAAGCGTCATGGGTCAGGGTCAGGGTCAGGTGTCCAATCAAAGTGGGGCATTTTGGTACCCAATCATCATTGCCAGCAGTCATAAAGTGGCAGTTCTCGTTGTCTTTTAGTAATTACATAACACACAAACACCACACAAAATACACAACACAAAACGACACAAACACCACACAAAACAAACCCTCGTGAGAGACTGCAATCTGCTCTTCTTCTTGGTACTTTTATTATTGTAAGTGGCCTTGGAAAAACGCCATGATTAGCCATATTGACACAGATATGCACCTTAACATGGATTCGCCCAAGGCAGAAAATCCCCTTGGGGAAGGGGGCAAATTAAGTCTTAACCGCCATTGTGTGCCCCTTAGTCCTCCTGTCAAGTTTGGTTGAGATTGGTTAAATCACGAAATTTATCATGGTCAGACAGACAGACAGACAGACACTGAATTGTGTATTTTAGTATGATGATAATAGTCACGAGGGAGATAATAAAAGAAGCAATCCAAAATCAACAGTAAAAACCCCTTCACCCACAACCAAAAATACATGCCCACGAAACCAATGAAAGATTTGGATTCTGAATTATTTAAGCCTTATCTGAGCCCTCAGACATAACATGTGAGAAAACAATGGATAGAGGCAGACAAGAGAGAAAAGAGTTGCGGGCAAATCCAATCCATAGTTGGGGGGGGGGGGCAAAGCCAGATCCGGCATTAGGTGGTGTCGCTGCATCCCGCAGCTTGAATTGTGAGGAAAGGAGAGGGCATGGATCGGTCCGGGGGAGATATGGCTCAAGTTTGGCAGCACGGACGAAGTTCACTGCTCTGTTCGAGTCAATTCCACAAGTTCTCCTTGCGTCCGTCTGTGCACCCACCTTTATAGCTTCCACCCCATATGTCTCACATGATGCGTCATGCCCCTCCCCTCTCACTCACTATTGGCTCTCAGCCTGGTTTGTGAGCAGAGCAAATGTGTCTCCGACCTCACCTCACAGGACTGTTGTTCATTGGTGCTACCGTCTCGGGTGTCCTGCTTAAAATAGCACCGCCGCCTCATAAAGCGCTTCTCTAGAACATAGAGACAGATTTCCAAAGCTGACGACATTACAAATGGGGTCAAAAGGGTTGGAGCAATTTTACAAACACATTGGAGTTGGTGGACCTCCATTACATTCGTGATGCACAGCTAATATCACAATTAATTACTTAACATCACAATTTATTACTTCATGCTTATGCCAAACATTCACTTTTAAAGGAAATAACTATGCTATTTTAATATGGTTGTTCATTCATCCGTTAATCCTTCCGTCCATGTGTAATGCTCCTTTCCCCCCATTGGTTGGACAGCTGACCTAACTCTACCTTCCAGCTTAACCTGATAAATCATACGGCCACTATTTTGGTGCTATGTGAAACCAAAGACATCTTCGACACTGTCATAGTCACAATCGCCATCCCCCCTCCCTATAAGTTCTCCCTTCAGTGTAAAACGACCAAAGCGACTGTTAAAGGGATCATCAAATATCGTAAGGTTGGAGCCGATAGGCATCACAGACCATCTGAAGGCCACAGTAAGTCTTGGCATCGGTGTCAGTCCTTATGCTTCAGGCCTCTGGTGTTGGAATGCCGTTTTGCTTTTATGAGTGGAAAGAGAAGGATGAGGGGTGGGATGGGAGTACAGAGTTGGGATTTGGATGATGGGGGTTGAGGACTTTCAGGTAAGGCGTGAGGGTGGTTGAGGAGTTGTGGTGGGGGGTTTGTGTTGTGGTGGGTAGGGGGTTTGAAGGCTCGAAGTGGGGGAGGGGATTGAAGCCTGGGGGTAGCAAAGGGGAGTTTTTAGACTTGGGATGCGGAGGCTGAGGACTTGAGGTTTGGCGGTGGGGGAGTTTAGGACTTGAAGTCACTTTTTTCATTGCGTGGTTGTTCCCTTGTTCCCTGCTCATATAAATAATATGATGTGTTTTTTTTTTTTCCTGGAAAATTGTAAAATTGGCATTAGATGATGGGTGGTGAAAAAGCAGCAAAATGATAGTTAATGGAATTCAATCAGAATGTGTGTGGTGATCAGCACTCATGTGCAGAGCTGTATTTTTAGTCTTCTGTCTCCATTGGTTGAGCAGTTTGGCAGTAATCTTGGAATTCAAGGGTTTTCTAATTTATCTTTCAAGAACTCTAGGATCGCTGAAATGTTTCATCTGATATTTGGCATGCAGCATTAATGGGCCAAGCTGCTTTAACTTTGCAACAGAGAAGTATCTGCAAAATAATTTGGACATCACAGTTCAATCAAAATCGACCATTTTTTTGACATCAAGAAGTTCATAGATTTTGAAGAAAACTGGTACATGTAGATTATTATTATATATTATAGTCCATCGTGATTAAGATTTGAACTCTTGTGACCATATCCTGTGAATCCTTCCTTCGTAACCAATATGGTGTCCAATGTAACTGAGATGCTTTCCAAATAATTTAAAATGGTCAATAAGGATATTAATTTGAATTCGACACAAATAAATGTGAGTTCTTTGTTTCCTCCAAACATTCACTTGTTTTTATTTGCTTTATTGTAAAATTTTAGAACATAATTTTTCTCAATATTTTTTTGGGGTGAAGCCTGTCAGACAAATTTATTTATTTATTTATTTGTTTTTTAATTAGAAAATCCACCCAATTGCTGAACGGGAAACTAACTTCTTTTTTTCCTAGGTTATTGGTTATGGTGACTGATTTGAGAACTTTTAACCGGATCGTGTGAACCTTTTCTAAGTGACCCAAGTTGTGTCCCTGGCAACTGGAATGCTTAACTCCTCATCAACCTGTGAAACCTTCCTAAGTCTGTTCAATCGCACTCTTCATGGCCTAAAGTTGACAGTACACTACTACCTCAGGTCATCCTTCATCCCACCCAGTGATCTTTTCTATCCTCATTAACCCGTCCTCTTTATTTGCACACTGCTTTGGTTCCTTCCAACTTCTCTCTCTTCCTCCTGTATATTCATCCCCTTGTTGGATTCATGTGTTGTCTCATGACCCCACTATCAATGCATTGCCTTCTACTTTCTTTCACCTCACTCTTCCTTAAATTAACGCCACATTAAAAATAATTTTTTTAATCCCCAACAACAAAATTGTACAAATGGCACAAAGATACACTTCTGGGATTGTAAACGTTACAGTATGGTGGCTGAGTGATGACACTGCACTGGCACCCTAGATTTTTCAGGTTGAAATCTGACTGGAGGTAACAGTTTTACCCTATTTTCCAGTGCATAATCCACATTTTTTTTTATCAGCAAAAAGGTAGAAGTTGTGGTTGCGGTTAATACATGGGGATATAAAAAACAAGTCTTAAAAACGATCAATGCTGAATTTCAATTATCTATAATTCCAGCAATCGGTGTGTGTGTGTGTGTGTGTGTGTGTGTGTGTGTGTGTGTTTGTGTGTGTATGTGTGTGTGTGTGTCTGTGTGTGTGTGTGTGTGTGTGTGTGACCACTGTTTCTCGACAACCACTGGTTCGATCTAATTGAAACTTGCCAGATATATTGCTGGGGACCTGAGGATGTGCCTTTTCAAGGTTTGATATTAATCAGACAAGTGGTTCCCAAGTTATGGCCATTTATTTACCAAACCAATGACAAAAACACGTTGTTGCGTGAGCGTGGCCGATGGGGAAGGGAAGCTCAACCGCATTCCCCATTACGGGTTACAACGTACGGGCTTCCGGAGAGTGATGACTTCGTGTATTCTAATAATTTATCGATTTCTTCTGCGCATTTATAGATAAACACAATGCCCCAAGTTATGATCGTTTTCATATTAGACGGTGCATAAATTTCGGTAACATCAGAGTGCTGGTATGCTCCGAACCAGGAAGTAAATTTTTTCTCTCTTTCTTCTCTTCTCTTTTTGTTTTTCCTTGCCACGACATTGCGAAAAGGTAAAATACGTTGGCGCTAATTGAATAATTGGGTATTAAAATTAAATTGCGAATAATCGTAACTGTGAATAATATGTGAACTTCCAGGCCACGCACGTACGGGCACGCGAGAGCGAAGAAACGGCTTGTGTGGTTGTTGTTTGTTGCTCGCGGTTTGAATATTTATTTATTAATTTTTTTATTATTTATTTTTTACGGGCACGTACTGGTATTCCAAATGAACACTTTTTTAACAGTCAGAACTGCTGTTAATCTCAATTTCGCCATTTAAATTTTGAAAATCGGTTCAAGTTAGGAGTTTGCACAGTGTTTGTTCACCGTGTGAAGAAATTAAATAAGTAAATAAACCGGAGACGCCCGGATTTTAGGTGTGTGGCGTAGAAAGAGCCTCGCGGCTCTGAAAACGCCATGAAACACAAAAGAAGAAGAAGAAGAAGAAGAACACCTGGTCTCACATCAAAAGAAGAATTATTCACAATAGCTAGAGTCTTTGGCGATTGCACTTGCAGATCGAGTGCATAATATCTTTATTAATACTCCAAATATCGCAAACAAGAAAAACAACAGCGAGAGCGTCCTTCACGTTAAGCCGTGCACCGAACCTCTCATAACTCGCTCTCAGCTCCACACCTTTTTAGTCCCGCCTCCGTCAGAGAAAAACACACCTGTTACGTTCAACAAGCGAACGGATGCTATCCGGTCTCTGGAGGGAAAGGAGCACCGCCACAAGTCTAATAACGGAGCACCCATCTCAAACAAACTTGTGCGCAATGTGACGATCAACACTGCTGGTCACGAAAAGGACCGATTCACCGTCATGCTTGCCTGTACCACAGACTGTGTCAAGCTTCCCGCATTTGTCGTGTTGAAGAGGACGACAATGCCCAAAACAAGTTTCCAGCCGGCGTCATTGTTCATGCACAGCAGAAGGAGTGGATAGACGAGGGACTGGTCCAGGACAGGATATAAATAAATGACATCGCTCCTGCAGCCTCTCAATGTGTCCATCAACAAGCCGTTCACAGACGGGCGACGTCGCTGCTGGTCCGACTGGATAATGAGTGGGGAGAAGACATAACTAAACCAAGAGCGAGAGGATGAGAAAGGTCGACCTTCTGGATCATCAAGGTGTGGGAGCAGATTCCGTCAGACATCATCAAGCGAGTATTTCTGAAATGCTTCATCTCCAACAACATGGACGGCATCATTTGGGAGGAGGAGGCTGCAAATTACAGTGACAGCAACGTGGACAGTGATGGGGACTTGCTCTACCCTGATTCGGACAAGGAGTTACAGTACGTGCCGTCTTCGATGAGGAAAGCATTGACGAGGATTTCCTCGAGTTTATCTAAAAAGTTTCATCAAACCCAAACGGCCCTTTTCAGGGCCACAAATCCACAATAAACATGTATGATACCGGTGTGAATCCCTTTTCTTCCTTTTTCGAAGAACAAAAAAATCCTCTTTATAATATTAAAAAATTTTTAAATAATAAGATTAACTTCTTGGTATCCTCTCCTCTCTCTTCACCTTCTTGAAAATGAGAATAAGACTGTTAGACAATATTAAGCGGCCATGGGACTGAGCATGTTGATACCTCCGTCACCTCGTTCTGCACAAAGTTAATGTAAAAACGTATTTAGATCCAGATCAGGAAATGAAGTGATCAATATGTTCATTTAAATTGAGGGTGAAAACCATGGGTGCGATTAATAGGCCGGAAAAAAAGTTTTTTGAGCGTGAAAAAAGCCGTTGCGGTTAATACACGGCCGTGGTTTATACCCCGGAAAATACGGTACCAAAATGAATTCTCAGCTTCTGGATACCAAGTTAGTATCAAGAGAGTTTTCACATTACTGTTCGATTATCAGTAAAATGACAGCTTGCTCATGGATGACTTCAAAGTAGATTTAACAATCTGTGTTGTAAAATTGTATTTCCAGCCCAACCTATGGTTGAATTTAAATTCCCCTTTCACCATCACAGATTTATATTCATCCTTGTTCAGAATGTACCATTTCCCAACTCTACTGCTGTAGCCCCTTGCATACCATAAGTTGTAATATGGCTTGTCAGTCATCCATCCAGATCCCTGCTTGCCTCGGCAATCTTGAGATGTGTCAAAAGTTCAACTATCAGATGAATCGTTGAGTTTTGCATTGATTTGTTTGAGATTGATTGTGAAGCTAATGGTTTAAAAGAGTGACAAAGTAAAAGTAGTGGTTCGTGGGAGGTTTGGGGATTGTAGAGTGGGGGGAAGGAGGGTTGCGAGAGCAGTTGACGGAAAATGTTGCTTCGAAACAGGATAAGTAGTTCCAGGTAGATCAGCTTCGCAAAGTGAACATCCAATGAAAACACACATCTTTGTTTGAAAGATGCATTTGCATTAGATGAGATCATGAACCACCTCTACACAGAACGTCAGTGCTGCCAAAGCAGTTCTTGTTGCTGGTGTTACAATCCAGGACAGGTCGCCATGCTGATGCAGGAAGTCAAGGCAGGAATTTAAAATTTGTTCAGGGTGCTAGAGATACCTCACATAGTCTTTGCGAAGGACCATGAGATCTTTGCCATCCACCAATTAATGCCGGCAGATGAGATGTCCAGTTTAATGTCCACCCGAAGGATGGCACACACATTGATGCCTCGCCCTGCATGTGAAACGCTGCGATGACAGTTTATAGCTGGGCCGAGATTTGAACCCAGGCGAGACAGCTTAGAGACGAATGTGCGTACCTCTCGGCTTTCCAGCCAGCACGATTTGTATTCTGCAAAAGGCAAAGATAATTGTAAATAATACTTCAGTCTTCAGGTTATAAGTAACTTTCAGGGAAAGAGTAATCTGCTTGCCTCACGTGATCTGGTGTTGGTATAAAATTGCCATAATTTCAGCAATAGGACCCGAATGTATCAGTGTTTCCCTTCTCAAGACCTGTGCATCTGTTTTTCTTGATTTGCCTTAATTTTTAAACATAAATCCAACGTGTCTTGTGCAGCTTGTATATAAATCATTATATTAGGAGACATCAGTGCACTTTAACATGATTTACAAGGACATTAGTAAAGACAATAGATGCACCCATATGGTGTATAAAAATTGAACCTACATTCTCGACAGCGTGATCCAAATGCTCAGATGTAAATGCCAACAGGTCGAACCAGGGCTTTTCGGGTGCTGAGAAGTTGCCTGATTTCATCATAGAAAGGTTGCTGATGTTATCACTGTCGCAAACAAGAACGCGTTCACTCATCCTCACAGCTGTGAAGCAGTCAGCATTCACTCCATCAAAAGTAAAAGTGTTGGAATTGATAATTGTTTCAGACCTCAAGTTCCATTTTCTGCTGTCTGATCTCACATCAACGATCTTTTATATACTTCTGCCATTGTAACCTGAACATGATTATTTTACTAACTTGACAAAAGATTGATGCCCTCAGTATCAAACAGATGTCAGGGCTATGTGCTATCTCTTGTGCCATAGACACACTCAAGTACCCAGCCTCACCATTCAAATTGTCAACCAATGTTATTCTGAGTCACCATATTCGACTGGTTATCATATGAACTCTATACATGGCAAGCAACAGGTTGCTCTGTTTGACATTCTCTCCTATGCTCGACTTCTGGGTGGTTGGCTTCCCTCGAGACAATGCATTGGGAACTCAAAAAGATTTGATAACACTTTGTAGATCTCTTAACCTTGTGTCCAAACAATGATCCTCACCCTTCTGAAGGCCCTGTCACACCTTGACGATTGAGCCAACGTATGCCTGACGTATGCAAAATTGGGCTAAAACGCTGGCACACGTCGAATACGTTATGGGTAAGTTTGTATACGTTAAGAGCACGCTTGCATACATCGTAGTATGCTGGCATACGTCGTAGTTCGCTGAGCTGTTAGACAAATTTTCCATGCTTGAAATTTCCCGACATATGTCAGCGTATGACTCACACGTTCCGCATAACACTGACCATAAGTTGTAGGCACGTTACGCGATCGTTGACACGCGTCAACACATGTCACTTGTACGTTAATCATCAGTCGAAACACGTCGAGGTAATGTTTAGCGTACCCGAAACTTATTTCTAACCTATGAGTAACGTGTTGTAGGCACATTATGCGATCGTCAACACACGTTACTTGTAAGGTACTCGTAAGTCGAAACATGTCAATGTAATGGTTAGCGTCAGTGTTCCAGACTCCCTGTTTTTTTGTTTTTATTTTATTTTATTTTTTTCTTCAGTATGACGGTCATGTTGACACTTCGATTTCTAGTGCGGTTATAATATAATATAATGAAAAGGCTGCCGCTCAACGATTTAAATCATAACCGTCATACCGAAGAAAAAAAAAAAAACAGGGAGTCTGGAACACTGACGCTAACCATTACCTTGATGTGTTTCGACTTATGAGTAACTTACAAGTAACGTGTGTCAACAATCGCGAAGCGTGCCTACAACTTATGCCAGTGTATGTGGAATGTGTGTCGTACGTCGAGAAATTTTCAGCATCTCGTCGTCCAATGACATATGCCAGCGTACTACGACGTATGCCAGCGTGCTCTTAACATATACAAAACTTACCCATCACGTATTCGACGTGTGCCAGCTTGGTTCGGTAAATTTTTCATACATCGGAATACGCTGGCTAAAACGTCAAGGTGTGACAGCGGCTTCACACTTCGATGTCTAGTGCGATTATGATTTGAATCGTCGAGCCGCAGCCTATGAATAGCCTATGCCACGTGATCGTCGGCGATACGCTGCCGCGCTATGCATAAGTTAGACTATCGTTGGGCATAGGTTGTGAACGTCGACAACACGCTCAGCATTCGTTGGTACAAGTTATCTATATGTGATTCAAACGTTCTGTGTACGTTATTAATACGTTATGCAGACGTCCAACACGTTATTATACGCCCAAAACTTCAAAAAAGCATCATTGGTTCAGCGTACGCCAGCGTTTTACATACATTTTGAGACCTTGCCATACGCTGGCTAAAACGTCAAGGTGTGACAGTCCCTTGACAGACAAACTGTGGTGACATTCCTGTTTTCAGATCTGGATCAAAATAAATAACTGCTCAACAATCTGGAGTTCTTGTTTTTCAATGTAGACAAGGGTCACTCTCTCACGATCACTTCATAAGGATCGGCTCATTAATCCCCCAATACACTATAGTAGTGCAAGTCATCCAGTTGTACACTAAAACGAAAACAATTACGTTGTACACGGGACTCGACTCGACGATAAAAGACAGGTCTGGGCTATCATCTAATGCTCGGAATCAGCTGTGCTTCTCAGGATAGAAAAGCTCTACATGGTGAAATCTCTTCGATTTTATGGCAAGAGGAAGAAGAAGCCAGTGCTTCAGAAAAAGGGTCAGGCTAATGCTAAAGGGTGATTCGCAATCAATGACTTGACGTACCTTGACCGAGACAACCAGCGATGAGCCTGTGGGTGCTGAAACCATGAAACAGCCACCCTAAGTCCAAGACTTCTTGCAAAGTTTTGAAGATTTACTTCAATTGTCATCATGCCAGTTGGCTGGGTGTGGGTACCTCTCTCACCTGTCATGGCATTTCAGCAAAAGACTTCTGCGACTCATTGGGACTGACTCAATCGGTCAACTTCCTGACCCGGATCTCAACCAATGGTACTCCATCTCTTCTGGATCTGATTTTGAGAAATTTCCCTGAAAATATCCACTGTTCTTCCTCCGCTCAAATCAATTCGTCTGACCACGTCGTTGTCAAACTGGACATCTCTCTGGCTGTTATTAGAGAACCACCTCAGTGCCGTGAAGTCTGGCATTTCACTCAGGCAGACTGCTAGGGCCTCCAAGCAGCCATCAAACTTCTAGACTAGTCTCCCATCGCTACTTTCTCCAACATCAACTCATCCTGGGAATTCTTTCAAAGAAACTTGCTCTCTCTCATGCACAGATTTATCCCCTCTCGTCTTCGTTTGACCTACCCTTCCTCCCGCCCATGGTTCACTGATGCGTGTGGCCAGGCAGATGTCCTGAAGTAACTTGCCTTTGCCTCATGGAAAGCAAACCCAACTGAGGGTAATCTCAGTTCCTTCCATAAAGCTCAGAACAAGTGTGTATCTACCCTCAGGAGAGCCAGAAAACAACATCTTTCGAAGCTCAAGTCAACTCTCAAACCTCTCTCCCTCCTCCAGATCCTGGTGGCGTCTCATCAAATCTGTTTCTGGTGTATGTTCCCCCTCCATCCCATCCTTGACCTCAAACGCTTTCTGTACCCAAAATAAAACCCATTTCTTTCTGTACCCACCTTACCCAGTCACACCCAACTGTCCCTGGACTCTGTGTCCTTTTCTCCTGACATGGTGGAGAGCTTGCTATCAAACCTCGACTCAGATTCTGCAACCGGTCCAGACGGCATCAGCTCACGTTTCTTCAAAACTTGCTCCTCTGCTCTTGCTCACCCGCTCTCTCTGTTCTATTCACCCTCTCGTTTCCTCAAGGTCATCTGCCATCTGCTTGGAAATCTGCTAACATCACTGCCCTGCATAAAAAGGTGCAAAAACAGATCCCTGTAACGACAGACCAATCAGCCTTCTCCCAATCATCAGCAAGGTTATGGAATCCATAATCACTTCAGACATTAAATCCTTCCTCTTCTCCAATGGTCTGATTTCCGATCATCAATTTGGTTTCAGACCAGGCCACTCTACCCTGGATATGCTGCTTGTGCTCTCCCAACAATGGATGGAGGTACTCAATGCCAGACAGGAAATCAGAGCCATATCGCGAGACATATCACGTGCTTTTGACACAATCTGGAACTCTGCCCTGCTCACCAAACTCTCTTCCTATGGTATCAAAGGCCATCTCCACTCATGGCTCGCTGACTTCCTCTCCTGTCGCAGCCAACGTGTGGCCCTAAATGGAGTTCTTTCATCCCCTCTTAGTGTCCAGGCTGGAGTTCCTCAAGGCAGTGTTCTGGTTCCTGTTCTTTTTCTGGTTTTCATCAATGATCTCTCCAACTCTCTGGAAAATCCTCTTTATCTCTTTGCTGATGACTCCACCCTCTGCCGTACCATCTGTCATCCCTCAGACCGGCAAGCAGCAGCTTCTTCGCTCTCTGCAAATCTGGGTAAAATCACAAACTGGTCCAACACGTGGAACATGTCTTTCAATCCGGACAAATCTCACACTCCCACTATGTCTCTCCAAAAGGGCCATTTGGAACCCCCCACCCCCACCCCCATCCACTTTCTCAACAATCATCTGGAAAAAGTCCTTTCTTTCAAGCTTCTGGGTCTCACCATCTCCCATGATCTTTCCTGGGAAAGCCACATTTCCAAGCTGGCCTCCACAGCCAGTCACCGACTGGGAATCCTCCATCATGCAAAGTCCTTCCTCGGCCCACCTGAGCTCCTGACCACATACAAAGCCTTCGGCCGCAGCCTGATGGAGTACTGCTCTCCCCTCTGGCCTGGTGCTCCTGCCTCTAACCTTTCTCAGCTTCACTCAGTGGAAACCAAGGCATTTATGATCATTGGCATCTCCCGTGATGAGGCTGAGTCTTTGGGCCTCTCCCTCTCTCACCGCAGGCAGGTCGGTGGTCTTTCTGTCTTATACCATCTCCTCTCTGGTCTTGCCCACCCCCCCCGTCTGTCTGTTATTTGTCCCCACCACATTTCCACAGGGCGCTCAAGGTCCGCCAACAACCCCCTTTTGGTAAAACTACCAAAATCACAAATCACTGCTCACCTTCACTCTTTCATTCCTCTTTTTTCACACTTTTGGAATAAACTCTGTTCAATCCCATTCTTCCCTCCAGGACTTCAAAACAGCCATTCACCGCCACCTCTCCCTGCTTCAAAATCTTCCCTGCTCCCCCATCCAAATCCTCGATCTCCCCCCCCCCCCGTTAATCCACCCCAAACCCACCTCCTTCAAACTCCCTGCTTTCCTTCCTGAAAGTCCCTGTATGTCCATCTTGCATACCCCATGTTCCCCACCTCATCCAAATCCCTTCCACAGATCTCCTAATGTCTCTATTCATCATGTTTTCTCCTTCCCACGCCCCTTTTGTCTCATGCCCCCTTGCTGTGTGTTGTGTGTTAGCTCTCATATGATCCTTGACATGGTATACAAAAAAAGTCAAGGCACTTAGTGCGATTCTGGTTCACAATTCCAGACCCATGGGGACCAACACATGTCTCATAACCATCCCTATCAGTTCCAGTCGATGCATTGAAATCCCCCAAGACTAGAAGTGTATCTCGTCTGGGGCACTGGTCAACCACAGACTCGATCGTGGCGTAGAATGCATCCTTCATGGTGAGATCACTTGCCTCATTCGGAGCATAAACACAGGCCAGGGAAATGACACCCAAGGAGTGATGAATCCTTCGTCTCATCATACGCTCGTTCACTGGTGTTACCTCAATTATCATTGGAGTCAGCTTATTGGACACAGCGACAGCAACTTCTTGGGTATGGTAACCATCAGAGGGACCAGATCAATGATCGGTGTAACCACTCGCCATGATCTCGCCACTATCCGGTCTCCAAACCTCAGAGAGTGCTGCAATACCAATGTCCGAACACTTGAGCTCAGATGATAAAAAGGACAGGTGATCATCCTCTCTTCGGAATTGGGACAATCCAGGCACCCACCCGAAGGGACCACCTCAGGTGTTAATCCAAGGAGACCGCTGTCTGGTGGATGACACCTCAGCACCACCCTGACACACACTGCCGCAATCTGACCCGGGAAGGTTACCCGTGGTTTTCCTCCTATCATCAAAGAGTGGGGGTCCCGAAGGCTTTGCCCCAATCCTGTCATCCGGTGAGCTGCCCTGCGAAGGGAAGCTCTAACGGAGTGGGTTTTACATTGCGTTTTTCTTGTGTTTTGCGGAGTGAAGGGTTTTACGGTGGCCAGAGTGTAAATGCTGCCACCATCCTTCTAATAAAAAGTAACCCAGCTGCAGGTGGACATCCCCAGACACAGTTGGGCACTAGATATGGATGGCCATTGGCTCAGAGCCTTTACAAGATCCCTTTTGAGCCTTTACAAGATCCCAACTCAATTCCTGCCATTAGCATCCTCACCACTTTGGTCCAGGTCTAAATCCAGTCGGAGAGCGTTTTGTAAAATGGCACAAAGGAAAAGGATGTTGACTTATGTGATCCAACAAATTCCAATGTGCCACCAGGTTATATGCATATAACAGATATTAACAATGATAATGTATTAGTTCTCACAAAGACAGAATGTGCCAAAAAGCAACAGTTTGATTTCCAACCTCAGAGGAAGGTTGCAATCATTTTGCAGAGAATTTAGTCATCACAATGTGTTAATTTATTGATGTATCTGAAATAAATATTTTTATGTACAATAATATAGGCTCACGGAGAAGCTAAACGACACAGCAGCAGATTCACCAGCTTAGTGATGATCAAAGGGGAACACAAAGCCAAAGACATTGCAAATGAGTGGCAGAAAGAAAAGAGCCATTGAGGAGGGGTCAGTGAGAGTAAAGGAGAGCACGGATGGGTGTGGGGGAAAGTATTAGGTAATGATGGGCAGCACTTTAAAAAAAAAATGGGAGGGACACGAGACAACAGAAACAAGAAAATATGGGGATGAAGGAATGGAGATGACCATTTGGGTTATAACTGGGGAGGGTAACCAGGTGTGCAATTGCGGAAGAGCAAATGGTGCAACCTCGGGGATTCGGGTGGAGGGGGGCTGGGGAAGGATGAAGGGGTGAGAGGAGCCAGGCCAAATGTGAGGTGATGGAAAACTGAGAGTCAACTTACTGCACCTTGCTGTCATGTGCAAGAAGCAGACATTGGGATTGGGTATCCTGCTGATATATACCAAGAACACAGAGAGCCTTGGACTCAAATGCCTCCACAGGAGTAAGATGGGAAGCAGCAGCACCAGCCCAGAGTGGGAACGCATGTTCCATGATACATTGGATCAAGGCATTTTCTGATGCCTTGAGCCCTGAGTAGCTCAGAATGGACTTTACTCTGCAGAAAATACTGAGGCGACAGCCAGTCTTGGAGGCCAGTTGAGAGATATTTTCTGCCTAAGATTGGATGGAATGGGTTTTGAGGCATAAGACCTCCATAGACTGCATCTATTCCAGGGGTTGGCAGAGAAGTAAACTGAGGTGGGTGGAGTTGGGAGGAGGAGGGTGTTTGAAAGATGATCCTTGTGGAGGCACATACTTTCGAAGAACTTGAAAAGAATCAAGTGGAGCTGGCAGGATGGCCTCGAGGTACGCACACTTGCCTCAAGGCTGTCTAGTCTGGGCGTGAATCCCGACACAGCTATAAACTGTAATCCTGGTGTTTCACCGCCAGGGTGATTCATTGTGAAAGAAATTCACTTCTTCTCTTTCGGAGTCCGAGACCATTTATTAACAACAAACAACATCAATAAATAACAACAAACATGCGTATGGGAAAGAGGATAAACAAGACAAGCAATATCAAACATGATCCTCTTTTTGTTCAAAATGCAGACAGCAATCCCCTTTATACTATTTTGGACAGTAAATGTCAGGGGATGTTCACATTACTTCATGCTGAGACATGAAGTAATGTGAACACCAGTTCAGCCTTGAGGAGAGGATGATTACATGGTTCGGACAAAACAAAGAGACAGGGTGGATTACTTTCTGCGAGACAATGAGGCGCCAGCAACGCATCCTCTTTAGCAGCTGGCCATTTCATTCAAACATTAGAGATTCCAGTCTTGGGTGTATGTATTTCAGTGAGATATAGCACCTAAGATTTAGTAAGATACAATTTTATCTTACTTGTATGTTCACTTGCATCACTATGTAGATCAAAAGACTGTAAAAGGAGATTTTACTGACAGTCAATTTGATTCCAGTACAAAAGTAACACCTTATTTTATACTGTTAAAAGCAGTCGTAGCAAGTTAAAACAATTAAAAGCAGCAAGTGAGTATAATTGAGAAGACATGAATATAATTAATTTTATTTCTTCCACATCATCAATGTGTGTGCCGACTCTTGGATGGAAGTTAAACTGTGTGACACATCTGCTTGCATTCGTTGATGGATGTTAAAGATCCTATGGTGTCCTTTGTGAAGTGTTGGCAAGCTCTTGCTGGCTCCATGGACAGCTGCTTTGGCAGCACCAATGCTCAGTAAAGAGAATGGTACATAATCAGAGAGAGAGAAAGAAAGAAAGAAAGAAAGAAGAGTCCAGCAGGACTTATCCACACACTGAGAACTCGAACTGGAAAAGGCAATTATTCTCTGGTTTCCTTTTTAACACTCACTGTTTTCATCCAGGCCAAGTTCTTCCATTATTTTTTGAAATTCTGTTGGCTATACTTGCTCCATGAGGTTTTCAAAATGCAGACCTAAGATACTTTGCACAAGAGCATAAAATTCACACTAAAGTTGCGAACACCGATGCAGTCAAACGGCTCAACATTGCATCGCTTCGCTTTGATTTATTACAACAGAAGAGAAGCTTCAGTGCATTCCATTTGCCTAGTTTGCAATCACAATGATTTTTGGTTTGACTTCAACATTATTGAGAATAAAATGGTTAACGTTATCCTCTTATCTGTGCTTTTATTCTTCTGTGCCTTCAACGCAGACTGCTAGTTCTTTGCTGCCACTATTTTTATTCAATATCTTGGGTTTTGCATTTTATAGGAAGAACATAAGTGGTCTAAACCAGACCACACCAAAACAGAAACCAGGCTTTGTGACATTGTGGTTGGAGTGTCCGCTCTGAGTCTGGGAGGTCAATGGTTCGAACCCTGGTTGAATCATACGAAAGACTTCAACAATGGTACGTGCTGCTTCCTTGCTTGATGCCTTTAAAAATACGAGAGTATAGACAAAAATCATAAGTTGGTTATACTGATGCAGGTTTTGATGGGCCAAATGGCCTCCACCTGATTTGAAGTTCCTTGTGAGGAACCACTTATTATATTACAAGCTGGGTCACCCGATAAAGATCGGGTTATTTCTATTTGAGGAAACAATCGAGAAGATCGATGTCGAACTAAAGTTGCAGCAAATCATAACCCGAGAGTGCACCATGGCAATGATGGGCCAAATGTTCTAATTTCTTTGTTTGAGTTCAGTTTCTTGATTTTTCAGATGTGCAAACACACGTACATTTAGATTTTTGACAATTGCCTTGTATCGGTAGAGGGAAGT
>NC_140964.1:20304696-20392196 GCF_056783735.1 Eptatretus burgeri | reverse complement strand
TCACAATAGACCCATATGCCTGGTGTTGGCTTAATGGTTGGGGTGGCAGGCTTTGGATTCTCAGTTTCTGAGTTCAAATCCCGCTTAGCTGTTGAATTAATACCAGGTGGGGTTAACTCGGCCTCTCATCCTTCCGAGGTCGGCAAAAATGAGTGCCAGCATGCTGCTCTCCAGTGTCGGAGTGGCGACCCATCCAGGATTGTGCCCAATAGCCAAGGAGACTGCTTGGGCAGCCCCAACGCTCTGCACAGAGTATGGTCCCAATGGATGGATGGAATAGACCCATCCCCTTGTCTGGTGGGATTCTGGCTCTTTGATGCGTTGGAAAAGGGTAGAGAACAGATTCCCTGTGTTTCTTGTGGGATAACCTTTTCCTGTTTACGACACGTTCATGATGTATCATTTTCTGCTTGTTTTCATTTCCGCATGAGTGATATTCACCGTTCATGCACGCCAGAGATAGCCGTTCGCCCAATGGAGACTCGTTCTATTCCCTTTCCATCAACACGCGTTGGCTTGGAAATAAACGATTTATTTACACATCTTATTTTGGTAATCATTTTCACTTTAGACTTACAGGACATTTGATTAAACACACCACAAGTTTTTTTTCTGGACAGTTTATTCTGACGGTCAAACACGGCTGTGGATGGTTTACCTCAGGACCACCCTTTTTCCACTGACTGTCGACACCCACCTCTCTTTCATCGACGTTTGACATCCACCTTCTTCCATCGAGATCGACACCCCGTTCAGTAGCTCGATGGATGCTAACTGGCTCTTGTTCGTGTCGGGCTGAACAGAGAGATGACAATTACCCATTGACATTGTGTGAACGCGTCACGTTTTCGCTCGGTTGTTCCGGCAAATGGCTGCTTTCTAGCATTCATCCAGTGCCCCAAACATGGCGTCATAAGCCAGGCCTGTGTTAATTGGGAGTTCCATCTCGCTCGATGATGAGAAGAGAATTGGAGGTCACGTGCAGTGATGCGCCAATAGACAAGCCGGATTTGGCTGAAGTCTGCTTGAGGTCCTGCCCACACTGGCCGCCTATTAAAAGGACAGGACGACCGCCTTCCTGATGGTTGGTGATAGCTCCTGACGGTTCTTGATAGCTCCTGACAGTTCCTTATCGCTCCTGATCGTTTCTGATAGTTCCTGACTATTGGTCACAGCTCCTGATAGCTCCTGACTGTTGGTTGCAGCTTCTGGTAGCTCCTGACCATTGGTTATAGTTCCTTACAGCTCCTAACCATTGGTTACAGCTCCTGATAGCTCCTGACTGTTGGTTGCAGCTTCTGGTAGCTCCTGACCATTGGTTATAGTTCCTTACATCTCCTAACCATTGGTCACAGCTCCTGATAGTTCCTGACTGTTGGTTACAGCTTCTGGTAGCTCTTGACCATTGGTTATAGTTCCTTACAGCTCCTAACCATTGGTTACAGCTCCTGATAGCTCCTGATCTTTGGTTACAGTTCCTTACAGCTTCTAACCATTGGTTACAGCTCCTGATCGTTCCTGACCATTGGTTACAGCTCCTGATCGTTCCTGACCATTGGTTACAGCTTCTGATAGTTCCTGACTATTGGTTACACAGCTCCTGATAGCTCATAACAATTGGTTACAGCTCCTGATAGCTCCTAACCATTGGTTACAGCTCCTGATAGCTCGTAACAATTGGTTACAGCTCCTCATAGCTCCTAACCATTGGTTACAGCTCCTGACCATTGGTTACAGTTCTTTACAGCTCCTAACCATTGGTTAAAGTTCCTGATAGCTCCTGACTGTTGGTTACAGCTCCTGGTAGCCACTGACGGTTAATGACAGTTGGACCATTCCTGCTGGTTCTGCTCGGTTCCTGGCTTTTGGCGTACCTGATTTGTAGTGTCCCTGGTTCTTGGGGGTGACGACATGACATTGATTGGTGTTCGAGCCTGCTTGCGGGTGGGTGGATGGTGAGGCAGGTCGCTGGCAGCGGACTAAGGCATGCTCACACATTTTCATTTATGCTTAGTAGACGCATGACGACTTCTGCCTTGGTAAGCCGACACCAGATTTATTTCCCCCCTGAATGATCTGCTGGGTACCCATGTCCCGTGTTTAATTGTTAAGTAAGGCATCGTGATAAGCATCTGCTCTTTGTCTATTTTTCTATTTTTCTATAAATGCTTGTTGAATTCTTTGTTTGAGATCATTTTGTTGATTGAACATTAGATTGATTTGAATTCATCCATTTACACCACAAGGAAATAAAAAGTTTTTCAGTTTATTTATTTTTCTTTGTAATAAATTCCTTGTTGATGTTTCAACCTGTCCGTGCTTGTCATTTCCTTCCATTGATCCAGCATTGTCCGAACCTAGATAGACTGGGAGGTCGTTCCCAAACTAATTAACCTGTCATAGTTGGCGTTCATCAGTGGTAAATGCTTGGCCGCATGACTTAAGATCTTATCAAGATAAGATTGTTGCATCGCTGAGGGCGTGTTTCCCGGTCAGGAGGCCACGTGACCTCTAATTAAAGGGCAAATTCGACGGTGGACACTGGAACTCATGATTAACTGATTGGTGTTCGTGGTTGGAAAGCAACCCACCATATCACAAAGTTAATTGTGAGCAGTGGCCCCGGATCTGGTTCTTCTGTGGAGAAACGAGAATTAACCCCCCTTATAATACTGTTGCGGGCCGGGGTCTGGTGGCGAGAGCGACCGCTATGTGGGGGAAGTTACGTCATCTCCCACCAGACTCCCGGAATTGTAGGCCGTCGCTCACGGACAATTCCGTGACGCGGCGGGTCGCTTAACCGTGGACGCCTATACCTCCACCGCGTAGTGTAGGGTCGTTCTGTCTGTGACCAATTTACCTAATTAACCACATGGTGTCGTCTACCGGGGAACCCCCCTCTCGGTATGCCTTGCCCGATCCAGATCACTCAACCAACTACCAACCACATTTCCGGATCGGATGCAGCCGAGCGGAACTACCAAGGACGTACCGGCTAGAATGAACAGAATATCGGGAATAAAGACCCGGCTAAAACTCAGATCCAAACCATGCTGGACCAATGATGGAAAAGACAAAAACGAACTGGGAATATTTCTACAATCATTTATTTACAATAAAGCGAGGAAAAAATATGTGGCACAGGAAACAGGTTGATTGGGGATGTTATGCAGGGGAAGAAAAGAAGCAAAGTGCGACAATTTACAGCAACTCATAAAATAAGACACAGAGCAGACTTACGCGGGAATAAAACAGGCAAGATTTACAATGATCAAATAAAAACACTGATGCAATTCTACTTAAAGACGGCGCCACACACTCAGACGCACACTCAGACGAAAAGAAACCCAGATGTTTGCAAAGGACCCCCGCAGCCAGAGAGGGAGGTGAGCTGAGATCGCAGTTCTTTCAGGTACGTGAACGTTGGAGGGAAGGGGTGCTCCGTGGTGCGGCACCTGTCAATGGTCGTGCGGCTCGGTCCACGGCCGCTCGCGTGGAGACCGTGTCTGCGAAAGAGCCCGGGTCGAGTAGAGCGGAGTCCGAGGCGGGGATCAGGGTTTACAGCTCACTCCCAAGACGACTCACTTTCCAGCTCACCAGATGACTCACTTTCCAGCTCACTCGCTTACCTCTCAGCACTCAACCAACGAACCCTCCGACTCTCTCAGCCCCACCCTGAGGATCGTGTCATAATTTATCGATCTCCCTCAGCGGGGAGTGGCCTTGGTGAAGCTGACGTCACTGTCCGCCTTGATTGGACGGGGCTTCCATGGGTCCGCCCTTTCTGGTCGGGATTTCGGCCTTACCGGGAAGCCCGCCCACTCCACACGTGCGGACTCGCCAAAAAGGAACTACTGCAAGAGGATTTTGCCTCAGACAGCGAGTCGCCGGTTGGGCGAGTAGGCAAACAAGCGTTTGTTCAGCCCATGCGAGAGTAGCAAATAAAAGAGGAGAAATGATTCATTAATCTAATTTTTTTTTTAATCGCAAGGCTCCCCTTTGATTTCCCACGAAACACAAGGAGGGGTTCTATCTACACATATACTTAATGGCATAACTAACTTCGGGGCACCTGTATGTTTGTATGCATACGGTTCCGAGAACCGTAACAATACACTCGGTACCCGTGGCCGCAACAATATATATATTTTTTTAATACAGAAACCTGCCAAACCTTTTCGGTCTGCTCTCGTCAGGGAAAAACGTGAATGGAATGAAGTAGTAACAAAATACACATATTTTATAGACACAGAGTAATCAGCTCAATGCTCATTGGTTGATAAATGTCATCCAATAGGATAGGAGTATTTTCACCAATATTTGTCCACGAAGTTAACATGGTCAAAACAGAAAACAGATACAATCAATTCCTTTTTTATTTTTATTCATGCGTGCGTGCGTGCGTGCGTGTGTGTGTAGACACACACTCAGTGGACAAAACATTGGGAACACCTGCTCTTTCCATGAAATAGACTGATCAGGTGAATCCATGTGAAAGCTCTGATTCCTTATTAATTGCACCTGTAAAATCCACTTCAATCAGTGTAGCTGAAGGGGAGTAGACAGGTTAAAGAAGATTTTTTAAGCCTTGGGGTGATTGAGACATGGATTGTGGATGTGCACCATTCAAAGGGTGAAATGGGCAAGACAAAATATTTAAGTGCCTTTGAACAGGGTATGGTAGAAGGTGCCAGGTGCACCGGTTTGAGTGTGTAAAGAACTGCAACACTGCTGGTCAACAGTTTTCTGTGTGTATCAAGAATGGTCCACCACCCAAAGGACATCCAACCAACAGCAGGCTGGTGGTTCAAAATGGCTCATTGATGAAAGAGGCCAAAGTTGGCTGATACTAATATTGTGCAGAGCACCAGACGGCTACAGTTAGTCAACCGATAGTCCAGTACAACATTGGTGCTGAAAGACCCATAAAATAATGCACAACTCATTGTACCTTGACATGAATGGGGTATGGCAGCCAATGACTCCACAGATTTTCACTTCTTTCAGCAAAAAAAAAACAAGACTGTGGTTACAGTGGGCTCAGGAATGAAAACAACTGGACACTGGAGGATTGGATAAACATTGCCTGGTCTGATGAATCCCGTTCCTACCATTTCATGCTTATGTGAGGACGAAGGTATGGACAAAACCACACGAGTACATGTATCCATCATGCCGTGTGTCCACATTGCAGGTTGGTGGTGGTGGTGTGGGGTGTGTTTTCATGGCACACATTGGGCCCCTTTAGAAAAGTGGAGCAACAATTGAATGCCACAGGATATCTGAACATCATTGCCAATCAGGTGCATCCCTTCATGGTAGCAGTGTATCCATCTGCGAATGGATTTCTTCAGCAGGATAATGCCCCATGCCACAAGGACAGGATTGTCCAGGAATGGTTCCACGAACATGACAGTGAATTCAGCTTCCTGCAGTGGCCTGCACAGTCACCAGATCTCAATCCAAATGAGCATCTGTGGGAGGAAATGGAAGGAGCTTTTCGGAGTGGAGATCCACTACCAGCCAACTTGACACAACTGTGGGAAGCATTGGAGTCAACACGGGACAACATCCCTGTGGAACACTTTCAACACCTTGTGAAGACCATGCCCCAAAGAATTAAGGTTGTTCTGAGGACAAAACGGGGTCAAACTCAATATTAGGAAGGTGTTCCTCATGTTTTGTACACCGAGTGTGTATGTATGTAATATATATATATATATATATATATATATATATATATATATATATATATATATATATATATATATATATATATATATATATATATATATTTTTTTAGATAGTGTTTGACGGGAAACCAGGTTGACGTCCATCTGAGGGACAACACACACACACACATTGATTAATCACCCTGTGCCGGCAGCAGACGTTCATCTTCTCCACTGCTCGCTCTGCCAACGATTCGGGCACGTCACAAAGTTGGTTATATTTGATCGCTTTGGTTCGCACAATTGTGGTACGTAATAAATAAACGACAGGTAAATGCATCTTTTCAATCATAACCAACAAAAAATTAATTGTTCAATAACTGGGGCAGACTTGATGTTTGAAAGTTTTATTGAAGTAGCCCGAGTGATTGACGCTCCCAAATGAATATTTGTTCTCGAACTTTATTGTGAGAAAAAAAAGATAAAGGAGTGTTGTTGTTACATTGATAAGCTTACTGTGGAAAAACTAGCGCACAAAACGTGAAAAAAAAAATGCGATCGTTTCTCGTTCTAATTTACACGTAAACGGATGACGGGAATCAACTTCCAGCATCCGGTGCTAATCAAGATGGCGTTTGGTAGGGTTTCTCGTTCTAATTTACACGTAAACTGATGACGGGAATCACCTTCCAGCATCCGGTGCTAATCAAGATGGCGTCTGGTAGGATTTCTCGTTCTAATTTACACGTAAACGGATGACGGGAATCACCTTCCAGCATCCGGTGCTAACCAAGATGGCGTCTGGTAGGGACACCGCGCTGTGGGTTATAAATGGCGATGAACATTCTATCCATATTCAGTTCTGTGCGTTTACCTCACGAGTGTGTTGTAATCTTGTTTTTTATTATATTATTAGTGCAGTATTAATTTGTGATTGAAATGATGCTGTTTGAATGAAAATATAAAGAAGCTGAGTTGAGGAGAGGGGTAGGAGGGAGGGAAGAGGAGGGAGGGGTAGGGGAGAGGAGGGAGGGGGAGAGGAGGGAGGGGGAGAGGAGGGAGGGGGAGGGAGAGGAGGGAGAGGGGAGGAGGGAGGAGGGGAGAGGAGGGAGGGGGAGGGGAGAGGAGGGAGGGGGAGGGGGAGAGGAGGGAGGGGGAGGGGAGAGAGGGGGAGAGGAGGGAGGGGGAGGGAGGGAGGAGGGAGGGGGAGGGGGGAGAGGAGGGAGGGAGAGAGAGGGGAGAGAGGGAGGGGAGAGGAGGGAGGGGGAGGGGGAGGAGGGAGGGGGAGGGGGGAGGAGGGAGGGGGAGAGGGAGAGGGGAGGGGGAGGGAGGAGAGGGGAGAGGAGAGGAGGGAGGGGAGGGGGAGAGGAGGGGGAGAGGGGAGAGGGGGAGGGGGAGAGGAGGGGGAGAGGAGGGGAGAGAGGGAGGGGGAGAGGAGGGGGAGAGGAGGGAGGGGGAGGGGGAGAGAGGAGGGAGAGAGAGAGGGAGAGGGAGAGGGAGAGGAGGGGGAGAGAGGAGGGAGGGAGGAGAGAGAGAGAGGAGGAGAGGGAGAGGGAGAGAGGAGGGAGAGAGGAGGAAGGAAGGGGGAGAGGAGGGAGAGAGAGAGAGGGGGAAGAGAGGAGGGGAGAAGGAGAGGAGGGAGGAGAAGGGAGGGGGAGAGGGGGAGAGAGGGAAGGAGAGAGGAGAGGAGGGGGGAGAGGAGGGGGAGAGAGAGGGAGGGAGGAGGGGAGGGGGAGAGGAGGGAGGGGGAAGAGAGGAGGAGAGAGGGGGGAGAGGAGGGGGAGAGAGAGGAGAGGAGGGGGAGAGGAGGGGGAGAGGAAGAGAGGGGGAGGAGAGGGGAGGGGAGGAAGGGGGAGGGGGAGAGGAGGGGGAGAGGAGGAGGGAGAGGGGGAGG
This sequence comes from Eptatretus burgeri, assembly GCF_056783735.1. Classification (NCBI taxonomy): domain Eukaryota; kingdom Metazoa; phylum Chordata; class Myxini; order Myxiniformes; family Myxinidae; genus Eptatretus; species Eptatretus burgeri. The sequence goes on along the minus strand of NC_140964.1, from coordinate 20,384,630 downwards.
GGGAGAGGAAGGGGAGAGAGAGAGAGGAAGGGAGAGGGGAGGGGAAGAGAGGAGGGAGGGAGAGGGGGAGGAGGAGAGGAGGGAGGGAGAGGGAGAGGAGGGAAGGGAGAGAGGGAGAGGAGGGAGGGAGAGGGGAGAGGGGAGAGGGAGGGAGGGGAGAGGGGAGGGGGAGAGGAGGGAGGGAGAGGGGAGGGGGAGAGGAGGGGAGGGGAGAGGGAGGGGGAGAGGAGGGAGGGAGGAGAGGGGAGGGTTGGGGAGAGGAGGGAGGGGAGAGGGGAGGGGGAGAGGAGGGAGGGGAGGGGAGAGGAGAGGGAGGGAGGGGAGAGGAGGGAGGGGGGAGGGGAGGGGGAGAGAGGAGGGAGGGGGGAGGGGAGGGGGAGAGGAGGGGAGGGGGGAGGGGAGGGAGGGGAGGAGAGGAGGGAGGGGGAGGGGAGGAGGAGAGGAGGGAGGGAGAGGGGGAGGGGGAGAGGAGGGAGGGGAGGGAGGAGGAGAGGAGGGGAGGGAGAGGGAGGGGGAGAGGAGGGAGGGAGAGGGGAGGGAGGAGAGGAGGGAGGGGAGAGAGGGAGGGGGAAGGGGAGAGGAGGGAGGGGTAGGGGAGAGGAAGGGGGAGGGAGAGGAGGGAGGGGTAGGGGAGAGGAGGGGGAGGGGAGAGGGAGTGTAGGGGGAGGGAGAGGAGGGAGGGGTAGGGGAGAGAGGGGGAGGGGAGAGGGAGTGTAGGGGGGAGGGGAGAGGAGGGAGGGGGAGAGAGAGGAGGGAGGGGGAGAGAGGAGGAGGGAGGGGGAGAGGAGGGAGGGAGAGGGGAGAGGAGGGAGGGAGAGGGAGAGGAGGGAGGGAGAGGGAGAGGAGGGAGGGAGAGGGAGGGGGAGAGGAGGGAGGGAGGGGGAGAGGGGGAGGGGAGGAGGAGAGGAGGGAGGGAGAGGGGAGGGGAGAGGAGGGAGGGAGGGAGAGGGAGAGGAGGGAGGGAGAGGAGGGAGGGAGGGAGGGAGGGGAGAGGAGGGAGGGGAGAGGAGGGAGGGGTAGGGGAGAGGAGGGGGAGGGGAGAGGAGGGAGGGGTAGGGAGAGGAGGGGAGGGGAGAGGAGTGTAGGGGAGGGAGGGGAGAGGAGGGAGGGGTAGGGGAGAGGAGGGGGAGGGGAGAGGAGTGTAGGGGGGAGGGGAGAGGAGGGAGGGAGAGGGAGGGGAGGGGGAGAGGAGGGAGGGGGAGATGGGGGAGGAGATATGGGGGAGGGGAGATGAGGGAGGGGTAGGGGGAGGGGAGAGGAGGGAGGGGAAGGGGAAGAGATAGGAGGGGTAGGGGGAAGAGGAGGGAGGGAGAGGGGTAGGGGAGGGAGGGTAGGGGGAGGAGAGAGGGTAGGGGAGGGAGAGGGGTAGGGGAGGGAGAGGGAGAGGGGTAGGGGAGGGAGAGAGGGAGATGGGAGGAAAAGGGGTCGGTGAGGGAGAGGAGTAGGGGGAGAGGGGGAGGGAGAGGAGTAGGGGGAGAGGGGGAGGGAGAGGAGTAGGGGTAGAGGGGGAGGGAGAGGAGTAGGGGGAGAGGGGGAGGGAGAGGAGTCGGGGGCGAGGGAGAGGGGAGGAGGGAGGGAGAGGGAGAAGGAGAGGGGGAGGGAGAGAGGTAGGGGAGGGGGAGGGAGAGAGGTAGGGGAGGGGGAGGGAGAGAGGTTGGGAAAGGGGAGGGAGGGAGAGAGGAGGGGAGGGAGAGGAGTATGGTAGGGGTCGGGGAGAGGAGGGGGAGGGTCAGGGAGGGAGAGGGGATGTGTATGGGAGAGAGAGGGGAGCGTCGGGGAGGGAGAGGGGATGTGCACGGGAGGGAGAGGAGAGGGGAGAGGAGAGGTAGGGGAGGGAGAGGGGAGTGGTCGCGGAGGCGAAGAGATAGGAGAAGGGGAGAGGGGAGGGAGGGTCAGGGAGGGAGAGGGGAATGTGTACGGGAGGGAGAGGGAGGGGAGGGTCAGGGAGGGAGAGGGTAGGGGAGGGAGAGGGGAGGGCTCAGTGAGAAAGAGGAGAGGGGAGGGAGAGTGGAGGGAGAGGGTATGGGAGGGAGAGGGTACAGGAGGGAGTGGGGCATGGGAGGAGATAGGGGAGGGAAAGAGGAGGGAGAAGGAAGGCAAATAGGGAGGATTGGGTAGGGGAGGAAGAACCAGGATATTTTGCCCACTTTTTAGTAAAATACAACCTCCACCACAAAATGGTATTGGACCACCATTTTGTGGTGGGTTGTATAAATAGCTCAGAGCTTCGGCTCTGTTTGAATCCAAGAGTGCAAAGCAAAAGTCCATGAAATGTTGTTTAAATTGATAGATTAACTGAAACTTTTCCCATTACTGGGGACGGATACTTTTGTTAGCTTTTCTCATCATCAAGGATAGGTACTCGTGTGTGTGTGTGTGTGTGTGTGTGTGTGTGTGTGTGTGTGTGTGTGTGTGTGTGTGTGTGTGTGTGTGTGTGTGTGTGTGTGTGTGTGTGTGTGTGTGTCTGTGTGTGTGTGTGTGTGTGTGTGTATTTGTATTTGATATATATATATATATATATATATATATAATCATATGTTGATGTTAACATCATCTACCCTATTTTGAATTCTGTGCTCCATGATAGGGCATGGCCTGACCTCTGAATGTATGTGTACCTGAGCCGTTGTGTTTTATACGAGTAAAAATGGTTCAAAACTTTTATTTCTTCCAAAAATATTGTACGTCTCACATATTTCCCTTTCCTTGATTCTTTCTGCCTTTTTCTCCATCGTCCTCCTCAACCTGCACATCCTTGCCTTCCTCTACCCCATTCTGCTTGATTCAGCTAAATGCCCTCCTGAGGTTCTGTCAGGATTGTGCCGGTAAGTTGTTTTTATCAGTTTGTACCATGAAAGAAGAAGAGTGAAGGATATCAAGTCGATGGTAAACTTAAACTGTCACACCTTAACATCAAAACTTTATTTCAGTGATGTGCGGTGTTTCATTATTTAATAATCAGTAATGTACGCCATGATCATTACACAGGATGCCCCACTATCAATTCATCACTTACCTGTAACTGTCGAAACTGAATTCTGTAATGCTTCATTGTTTAGCAAAAGGAAGTTTTATTTTGATTTAATTCGAAGCTCAATTTTTTTTTTTCATCTGCCATACGGAAAATTCCACATTGTAAAGACACAAGTATCGCTCTTCCACGAGCCTCGATCATGTATACAATAATCCGTTTGTCAAAACGCCATCAAAGTGGACAGTCCACCTTGCTTAGTGAGCTTACGGTCAAGAACAATCGATATCTACCAGTGTCCCGCACACACATTGCCTCACCTTTTAATTCCATGTCACCTGCCATGCACAAACACTAACGCTCGTGTCCCCCACATCATGATGTTTTATTATTATTTCCGCAAGTAATGTCACATTAGCGTCCGATGATGACGTGCAGCAGGCCAAGCTACTGATGGATGCTGGCGGACTCACCTCGGCCTTAGCTACCGCCTGGATTTGTGGACCCTCCCGGCAGCTGGTGTGCCGCTCTTAGTTATTACAGTGAGATTTATATTTTGCGGTGATGTGTGATTAAATCACGTTTATGACATTCCGGCGCCTCACGGCCAGCTGCTTGCGAAATATGTGGACACATTTATTTGGGTTTTTAAACTCTATTCCTTTGCTGTTGCTTCTCATTCACCCATCTGTCACGCATATCTTTGGCCTCGCGGACTCGCCACCTATGACCCACCTGCAAACCAGAACCGCAATTGCCTCATGATGTTGGCTTAAATTGCATTCAAATCACACTGAGCTCATTATTTCTGAGATGTGTTTTCGAAATTAAATAATACTTTTGAGGTTAACTTGTCACTTTTCCCCTTGATGTTGCACGAGTGGGATCATGAACCACCTCTCTTTTTTTCATCAAAAGTAAAGGGTGTTTTCATCGAACGTTCTGAGACCAATTCTTGCGACGAGGCATTTTGTGCCGATGGAGATTAATTGACGATTTGAAGACACCACTTGAGATCATGCAGACAAAATGACATTCTGAGTTAAGACTCTGATCCTCGCGTGACACTGATGCAGTGGTGGCTTGTGTGCAAGTCAAATGACATTAAACATTGCATTCATTTTATTTACCTTTAATTACCGGCTTCTTAGTTTTAGCATGGCACGTCAAAAACAAGGCATCCTGCTCATAAATCAATTTCTGTCTCTTTCCATAAGCAACTGTCTGTTTTGTTTTATCATTTTATGGCAAACAGCAAAAGTACGCAAAAAGGTGTGCAGCATATTGTGGCCATGCGGAGACGACATTGCTGCTTGTGTTTATGCAAGTTGTCTGTATCGAGGATGTGTCCTCGTGGCCTCCTCTCATCCCAACAACAAGACGTGCAGGCTCCTCTGTGCAGGAGCCAATGCACAATCTCTCAAATCGAATCTGCAAGCAGGTGCTTCAATAGTGATGCGCGTGATCGCGGTGGGTGAAACGTGGTCGTATCGAAGCGAATGAGCTCTGCACAGAGTGACCACGGTAATATGCCAAGCAGTCTGCCTATTGTATCAGGATAGAGCTAAGCATTCCAGACGTTGCAGCGATGGCCAGAAATTCTTTTCGTCAACACGTCTCACTTTATCACGCTTTTCCTTCTCACACACACAGTTGGGCCTATTACCCAGCGTGAGCATTTTGCATTTGGTGATTGGTGTTTCCAGACAGTCGGGCAAGACTCCATCTGCCATGATGCGAGGGACTTCAATGCAATGGACATCTCAAATGTGGAATTATTTAGCATTGCCTTCGTGTGTACATCTTGTCATGCAATTGTGACGTTTGGCTTTAATTTGTGCACATGGAATCGGATTCCTCCCACAGCTGATGCGCTATATGTAACAGTCATTTATTGTGCCTTTTCTTGAATCAAGAGTTTGTAAATCTTAATTTGCAACATACAATCATGTTTTTGCTTTTTTTACTACCCGCTCATCACCGGCATTGAAGCACAGTGGCATGTAGGATCGGTCTATTTTCCAGATCAATTGAGTCTGGAAAAGCATTTCGTTAAAATTGTCTGGATGACCCTTTTTCTGGAGAAATTCCCCAGTGAAATTGTCCCAAGTCAAACGTAGTTAACCCCAGATCTAACACGGTACATTGCGCTCCCTTTACGCTCCCCCTTCCCTTCCAAATCTGATCCCTCCCTTCCATTTTCATCCCATGTCCCACACCTTCATCGACGACTTCTCCTTCCTGAACGGCAAATCCCTCGATCACCCTCACTTGGATAGCCCCCACACCATCACCAAATAAAGTGGTGACACTGCAGACATGCGCTCTGAGTTTGAGACAGGTGTAATACCTTGGCCAAGATCCAGCATTGCCAGTTCTTTTGCAATAGGGTTCTTACGGTCATCCATATTTGTACTCCTCGGAGTAACGGCCTTCTCCGTGGAGTCCTTTACTCTGCTCATTTGGCTTCGAGTGTAAAAGTCAAATCAGGTTACGTGAAGCGGAGCTATGTGGGCTCTTATTGGCGGCTCGGCATAAAATATATAAATAATCGCCTTGTCGAGCAAACAGGACGTTTGCCGTTGATCCTTGCAACGGTCTATAAGCTTTAATAGAATGTTCCGCAAAAGCATTGGGTATGAATGTCCAAAATGGATTAGTGAAAGATCGATAGCATACTGGTTTACCTCTGGCCATATTTACAAAAACGTTCAGGCTTTTCAGAGACATTCTGCACGTTCGGGTAGGTCTATGCAACCTTTTTGAGGCAATGCTTTTGTTTAGCTAAGTGAGGATGCAGGCGAAATAAAGAGAAAATCGCTCAAAAATAGGGGACAATAATAATATATGGTGATTGAGTGAGAAACAGATGCTTTCAGGAGACTACGAGAGGTAATCTCCTTTGTACTGTGCATATTAACAAGGCATAGAGCGCTGAGTTCACCCCTAATTTATTGTCCCTCTCAAAGGATGGCCGCCTTTTTCAGGGTTGGGTGAGGTAGGGAAGACAGGCCTGTCTTTGTGGGTAATCTAATAATAATACCTTTGTTTTACTCGTGTCAATAGTCATTTATCACCCAAAGCCAGAACTAGCAGGCCAGATGGGGTGGGTGACTGCACGGTGACGAGGAAGCCGGTGAAGACAAGTACAGTATTACAAAGGGGCAAGAGGAACATTGTGATTGTGTGATCACATGCTTGTGATTATGTCCTATAGTTGTGATTGGAAAATGTCACTGACATTTTTCCCTTCACCTGTCACCTGACGTAGAATTCTTCTTCCTATTTCGTATTTACAATTGCAACCAGGAAATCATCTTCTCGGAATATAGGATTGGAAGCTGCTGTCTGTAAGAGCATCTGTTTGTCATTTGGGGGGGGGGGGGCGGAGCGTCTTATTTTTTGTTAATCTTAAAACGTTATGTATGTGAGCTTTCAGGATCATTTGCCAAACCTCCAAATTTTGGCAACCCTTGAACGAAAATAAGAGTAAATATCCTGAGATCGTTACCTCCGTCACTAAAGGTGGGCAGAGTATGTTTTCACACCTGTCTGGTTGTCTGTCCGTCTGTCCATCTGTGAGCAGTATATCTCAAAAAGTTTCGGATGGATGTGGACCCAAGTTGGTGGACAGGTTGGATGTGTGACTGCGACATGATTCGATTTTGACGAAGAATCAGATACGAGAATGTTCTTCAATGATTTTGTTCACCATTGAGAGATAGTGCCAAAAACGATATATAGTGCAATATCTCAGTAAGTTACGGATGGGTTCGGACAAAACTTGGTGGACAGGTTGGAGTGGACAGGATGAGCCAATTAGATTTTTAATGAACATCCGGATCCGGAAAGAAGAATTTTTTTAATTTTTCAAGGGATTCTTCAACATTGAGCGATGGAGCCAAAAACTTTATGTCGCATGACATTTCAAAAAGTTGAAGATGGATTATGACAAAACTTGGTGGATGAGTTGAGTTGGTGACGAGAACAAGCCAATTCGATTTTGGTTTAGGTCCGAATCCAGATCCGGCCTATCAGTGGGATACAAAACGTAAACGTAAATCAGTGGGATACAAAACGATACAAAACGTAAACGGAATCCTCCGTCGTGCTAAGTCCTTCCTCGGCCCTCTTGAGCTCCTGACCACTTACAAAGCTTTTGTCCGTAGCCTGATGGAGTACTGCTCTCCCCTCTGGGCTGGTGCTCCTGCCTCCCACCTTTCTCGGCTTCACGCTGTCGAAACCAGGGCATTTAAGATCATCGGCATCTCCAGCAATGAAGCTGAGTCTTTGGGCCTCTCACTCAATCAACGCAGGTTGGTCGGTGGTCTTTCTGTCTTCTACCGACTCCTCTCCAGCCTTGCCCCCCCTGCTCTCTCTGCGATTTGTCCCCACCACATTTCCACAGGGCGCTCAAGGTCCGCCAACAACCCCCTTCTGGTAAAACTACCAAAATCACGAATCACTGCTCATCTTCACTCTTTCATTCCTCTTTTTTCCCGCCTTTGGAATAAACTTCCTCACTCTATTCTTTCCCATTCTTCCCTCCAGGCTTTCAAAACAGCTGTTCACCACCACCTATCTTCCCCCATCCAAATCCTCGATCTTTTCTACCCCCGATAATCCACCCAAGCCCACTTCCTTCATTTCTCCTGCTTTCCTTCCTGAAAGTCCCTGAAATGTCCATCTTCTCTTCGCCATGTTCCCCGTCCCATCCCCATCTCTCTCCCTTCCACAGTTCACCTAATGTGTCTGTACCCCACTGTTTTGTCCCTTCCACTCCCGCCCCTCTTGTCTCATGCCTCCTTGCTGTGAGTTGTGTGTTAGCTCTCATACGAGCCTCGACCAAGGTATACAAAAAAAAAAAAAAAAAAAAACTGTTCAGCCCGGCAGAGGCATGCGCTCTGCCGAGTGCCGTTCTAATTTCTGACTGAGATGCCTTGCATGTTCAGTTGACACATGGTTCGTAACTTGGTTAATAATAACATAAATGTGACTAAATTCAAAGATAAACAGGAGCCATCATTTGAGTATCGATAATTGTCGAGCATCACCACCAAGGACACTATCTACAGTCCAAACACAGAAAGGGTTCATTTGACCGCAACATCCTTGTGTCATCTCTACATCTTGTTGTGCACTCGTTTTGGGTATTTATCTTAGGTTAAATGTATGGCCTACATGTAATTTATCTATTAATTGATAATACACTTTTATTAAACAGAATTTAATTTACATCGATCTCATGTAATCTGCTGATTAGTCGAAATGGGGATGGTGTACCGGTGGGCCAAAAGCATACTTTTACAAAATCTACCATGGGATCATTGATATCCACATCATTACAACTGCCATTCTGGTGTGTACCAGCATGATGAAGCACCCGTGCTGGCAAACACCAGGATGGCAGTTTTTCGTTGGATTGACTCTGTCGATAATGAAACCGAGGCACGGGCATCTCAGAAATTAATAATTTCTGACTGGAGCAACCTATTCCTGCCCTTTTTTCACAAGATGTTTAGTCAGAAGGTCAGCCATCATTTTCATGGAAAACTGCAAATGTCACCTCAATCCACAAAAAAGTGCAAAAGCTCATTTGCTTAATTATCATCTAATTAGTGTGCTTCCAGTCATCTCAAAAGTGGGTGAGTCGGACTATTACCGAAGGAATTAATTTCTGCCTTGAGGAAGTATATCATGCACTTGGTTCGCCGTCTCAGCATTTCTTCAGTTTTGCCCATAATTTTTACCTCTGTCACCAAAGGTGGACGGAAGTTATGTTTTCATGCCTGTCTGTTTGTCTAGTTCTCTGTCTGTGAGCAGGATAATTCAAAAAATGATGGATGGATTTGGATTTGCCTGATGTTGGCTTAATGGATAAGGTGGTGGGCTTGGGATCCTAGGATCCTGAGTTCAAATTCCACTTGGCTGTTGAATTAATATGAGGTGGGGTTGACTCTGCCTGTCATCTTTCTGTGGTTGGCAAAATGAGTGCCCGCTTGCGGGTATCCTGTGTCAGAGTGGCGACCTCTCTAGGATTGTACCCAATAGCCAAGGAGACTGCTTAGGCAGCACCAACGCTTTGCACAGAGTATGGTCCCAATGGATGGATGGATTTGGATGAAACTTGCTGGACAGGTTGGGTGTGTGACATGGATGAATTGATTCAATTCTGGTGAAGATCTGGATCTGGATATTAGAATTTAAGTTTTTAGCTCACCTGGACTTTAGTCCTGTGAGCTTATGTGATTGAGCAGTGTTTGCAGGTGAGTTAGTTTGTCAGTGCGTCAGTCTGTCTGTAAACACTTCAATCATTATCGCTTGAACCAAACAGATTATTTTGATGAAACTTGGCCACAACCTTCATCACCTGTGATGTACCAAAGTTTATTGACAGCATCAAAATCTACACTCATTGAAAGGGTCTCCAGGGGGCATTTTTACCCCCCCCCCACCCCCTCAAAATACATATTTGCTCTTCTCTGAAACGACACACAATTTCGATGAATCTTTATCACAACCTCCATCACCCATGATGTACCAAAGTTTGTTCACAGCATTAAAAAATCAGCGTGTATGGGGGGGTCTTCGGACTGTTTGACCTCCCCAAAAATAGGTATTTGCTCACTTCTCTGAAACCACACATAATTTTGATGAAACTTGACCACAACCTTCATCACCCATGATGTACCAAAGTTTGTTTGCAGCATTAAAAAAGAAAAATCAGGATCTAAGGGGGTCTGCAGGAGGTTTGAGTGACTGTTGCTCCTGATCCAGATGAGCTTCAGGACATGTAGTCCTATTATATTTTCGTGATTCTTCACCAAGAAAGCAGCATATTTCAAAAAGTTATGGATGGATTCTGACAAAACCTGGTGGATGAGTTGGGTAGGTGATAGGAATAAGCCGATTAGATTTTGGTTAAGGTTCACGTGTAGGTCCGGCCTAACAGTGGGATACGAAACTTAAACTGTTTAACCTTGCAGAGGTATGCACTGGAGTTAGCCCGTCCCCCGCTCAGTGGAGATGGGGTTTTGCCATCACTTCTGTGTGTCTGTCCGGGCCGTAACTTTACCATTTGAGCTTTTGTCATCACAATTTCAACAAAGCTTTATTTTGAGAATATGGAGAAGACGAATTTAATAATTTGGTCAAAAGGTCAAAGGTACCGTTTAGCATACGGAAAAAGAAGAAGTTTGAATTCAAAGTGGACGGACTTTGCATTTTCAGATGCGTTCTCGTTCAATCTTACATTTGTTACTCAAATGAAGCTAACAGTTGAGTAATTCTTTTTAAACGAAGAAGCCGGTGATTTGACAGAATATTGTGTTGCGAATAGAGTGTGGTATGGCAACCTATGTCATGTTTTCTTTTCCAGGTTGTCATTGGTCAGTATTCTCAGATCGTCATCTATCTGAAGTATTTCATGTTATTTACCCCCTAAAATTTTTCCATCAGCAGGTCCCTCAAAAAAAAATCATCCTCGGCCCACCTATTTCATTGTAGCTTTTTTGCTCCTTACATATATTAACCACTGTATTAAATAATAATGAGTTCCCTTCATATGAGGTACTTCAACACAGGAGCCCATGAGGCCAATCAAAGCCTGCACAATGGTTGTTTGTCTATGCTCTTTCTTTTTAAATGCTGAATGTCAAGCAAGGAAGTAGCACGTACCATTTTAAAATTATTTGTTTGACTCGGCCAGGGTTGGGTTTGAATCACCGTCCTCCCAGATTCAGTCGATGCTCTAACTATTAATCCTGTCGCACACAAGCCTTAGCCGACACAATGCAACAAGATTGTCGAGGATAGCTTAGTCAACGACAGTTTTTGATGATCGTGTAATATGCGGCAGTTGACGAGCCCTGTCAACTACTCTTACAGCTAAATCGGCGACGATCATAAGCTTTTCACGTGTTCAACGAGGAGTTATCCGAGACACTCGTGTATAATGGTACAGTGTGTGGTGTGACAGGCTCCGACAATCACCGAAGCGGTGAAATATTTTGCCCAATTAGGCTTCATCTTTCAGTAGCTTCCTGCCATTGCATCACATTATCTGCAGCATCTTAAAAAAAAAAAAATTGGATCTTTTGTGAACCTCTAAGCCCAAAAAGGTATTCTGAAAGTTCAATTTGGTAACCTGAACCTGCCCTTTGTTTTCTGTTCTGTAAAACCTTCAGAAACAATAAAATAGTGATATTCCAGATATATTGTGATTTTAAAACGTTAAATGACAATAAAAGTGTGTGTGTGTGTGTGTGTGTGTGTGTGTGTGTGTGTGTGTGTGTGTGTGTGTGTGTGTGTGTGTGTGTGTGTGTGTGTGTGTGTGTGTGTCAATGCTTGTTTAAACAAGAAAGGCACTCGGTTGAGAGTGCATACTTCCGTAAAATCAGCTTGTTCTTGTCACCTACCCAACTCACCCACCAAGTTTTGTCATAGTCCATCCATAACTTTTTGAAATATCATGCCATGTATCGATTTTGTCTTCATTACCCATGATGTACTAAGGTGTATTGACTGCATCAAAATCTGCACTCAATGAAGAAGTCTACAGGGGTTTTTTTGACTTCCCCCAACCTCCCCCTCCCCCAACAAAAATTCAAAATGATTGCTTCAAAACTGTGCCCAAAATCATGTGACAAACACCATACAACAACATACTTGTTGAAAATATATTTTCGTCAAGTGACAAACAGACAGACAGACAGACAGACAGTGGTGAAAACATAACCTCTGTCCCCCTTTTGTGATGGAGGTAATTACAGTACTGCACTACATTACCAGTGGCCAAAACTCGCAGTTATTGTGATTTGCTCTGATGAAAAATTTCGAAAAACAACTAAGAAATACCACTCGTGAAGCACTCGCCACCCGTTGCTTCGCTGATGGGAACACCAAGAGGGGGGAGACAGACAGAGACATAATAAGACAAGCCGGTAGGCGGCGATGGGTCGCCAAGCATGGAAACTATAAGATATAGAGCAAAATGGATGTCATATAGCGAAGAGGGAATTACCTTCAGATTATGCATATCAAATCTCATCCAGTTCCATCTACTGATAACTACTCGCTATCCATTTGAATGAAAAGTACCGAAATTGCGGTTTGAAATCGGAAATCCCCAAAGTTCGAGGGGGTGCTGTGGGTGAACAAAGATCTAAATCGAAAATCCGGCTCGATCGTTTGTGCACAATGTATTCCAGACGATTAGTGTGAATTTTCATGACCATCCGACCATAACCCGAGGAGGAGTAGCATTTGGCGCGAAGGCACCTCCAGCTCTCGCATATTATCGATTTTTGCACTAATTGACCTTTGACCCCTGACCGAAGCGAAAACGGTCAATATGTCCTGAGGCAAAGTTGTAGTACTCATTGAGTACCATGAACCTGCAAAGTTTCATTTGTATTGATGCACTCACCTGGTCGCGAGGGGGCCTTCAATTTTCGCGCGTACCCTAATTGTTGGGGGCGCTGCGGGTAAAGTATTCCATATATCACAAAAACCGGAATATATTTGATAGAACATCACCTGTAGATCATTCGTTCCAAATTTCATATCCCTACGTGGGATAATGGCTTTCGGAATTGATTTTACGTGAACAGTACTGGATTTTGAAGGTTTTTTTGGTTGTTGCTGGGGAACCAAAGCGTCCCAAGCAACCATCACAATTTTCAAAGCACGAGGTCATAAGATGTACCTACCACCCGAGTTTGTTCGAAATCGGCCCACGTTTACTACCAATTATGCTGATGACAAACGAACAAACATCCAAACAAACAGACAATTACTGACAATAAGGGTCACCTATTTCGGCGACCCAACAATAACACCTGTCACTTCGATAAGATAAGAACAAATGAGAACAAAACTGACCTTGCCGTGATATTCAAAATCTGTCTCCTGAGGGATAAATCCAGAAATTATGGCTGAACGAAGTGATGGTGTCGATATTTATCCTCGTTGCCATGTAATGAGTCTGGGGTGTGTTCAGCTCCAAAGTTTCTTGTGAAGCACGCGCCAATTGGCTTAAGCACTCGAGCAGGCACTCCATTCGATAGCATTGATGAGAAACGGCTGGCTTGGCAGCGCCAGCTAGCTTCTTGATAACTGACCACACCTCTGGACATCTCAAAAGCATGCAGTGCATACAGAATGCCGACCAAAGGACAGTTTTCTTTGATTGAAAAACTTCAACTCTTTATCATGACTATTTTCGTTGAAATGAAAATGTATCTTGTTCAGTTTTCAACGTGTTGTTTTCGTTTATAAAATGTACATAAACTCAGTGTTATGTTGTGTATGAAAGTGGATGTGTACATTTCCAAACATAACTTTTATAGTGTTAGTGGACATTTCAAGTGTACATGGACATAACTTTTTTTTTAAGTGTACATGTACATAATAACTTCCAAAAGAAGAATTTAAAAAAATATATCTCTTGGGAATTTCCATGGCCTCCCGACTCTGTGTAATGAATTACATACATCTCAAATTTTTGTTTACTTCACATAATATGTGAATTACATGTCCATGCACATGTGAATTACAGTTTGTTTATAAATCCTCGGCTTTCACACTATTCAACCTTGAAAACTCATGTAAAAACAAAAAGCTTTATTTCTTCAAGACCACTATTATGTTTTTTTCCTTTGCATTGTGACAGTGTATATTGTGACGCCCTCTTTGGGCGATGTATATTAGACTGTTGCCACAATTGCTGTGAACAAAACATGCATGACCTCGTTTCCTCTGGGTGAGTTGTAATCAAAATGTACCTTTGTTTCCTCAAAACGGTACCTTTATTTAATGATAGAAGACGCTTTTTCCAGTCTTCAAATGTACACCAGAGGCCTGTGGAGCCTCAGAACTCTGCAGAGCGAACTAAATGGCGGTGATTCTGAACTGCTGGAACGAAAGGTGTGTCCTTGCTCATGGGCGGTGCTTGTGATGCTGGGGGAGAAGGGTAGAGTCGTGGCCTATGGAATCAGCGGCGCTTGTGGCAGAGATATAAATTGACCTTTACATATAAGATGGTGTCGTTTGAAAGATAATCGATTTACTTGGAGCAAAAATTCATGTCCGTTTAAACATAAAGATTCCTCTTTTGAAAGCACATCTTTCCATGATTGAAGATGAAGAAGAGGTGGAAAGGTGAGTTGAATGCAGTGGGATGTTCCCAGAGGGACGTATGCATATGGGTTACCATGAGGGATTCCAGAAAGATCAAGGCATGCTTGAACCTTCGACGGACTCAAAAAGAAAATGAACCCATGCATATATCTCATATCACAGCTCGATTACATTTCTTTTTGAAAACCCTGTATAAATGCTGGTTCAGGGATTTTTCCACGTGTTGTCAAATCTGCCATTGCTGCATCGACTTCATTGAAGCTAAATCTTCCGAACCGGATTTGTTGTGTTTTTCTGTCAAATCTTCGTTCCTGTGTTGCTGTTACATCCCATCCAATTTTCTGTGTTAAATCATTTCTTCTTGTGCTGTATTCCTTGAATTCGTTTGCTTGTTGTGAAAATCCAACTTTGGCCGCTCGTCGGATAGCAACTGTGAAAATTCTGTGCCCCTTTTGTCTCTTTATTCTTCGTTGTGCTTTATTCCCAAATATTTTACTTCTATCTCCTCAACGTTATCCTGTTTCCCCTTCTCGCTTCAGAAAAACATGAACAAACAAACAAAAAATAACGTTATTTTTCCACTCCACAACCTCATTCCCTTAAATTTCCTTCTGCCTATACTTCCTGTTGTCCATTCTTTTTCCTCCTTTTCTCACCATCTCTAAACTACATTTTCATTAAATAAAGGCTTCTTCCTTCTTTCTCTAAAATAATTTTTTTAACCCTTTAAAATGCTTCACTTTCCTTATTTCTCCTCATGAGTACTACATGTGTTCTTCTTCTTCACGAAGATTATTTTCCAAAACTGTCAACTTAGCGTGTGGTCCACCAACACCCCTCCTGCACCCACAGCACCACTTTTTCGTGGGCCTTCAATAAAACTTTCCGACAACCCCATGATCTCCATCTCTGTTTGTTTTGGAAATTTGTAATCAGCATCTCTCCACTTTCCGCTTCCCCCTGCACCCTCAATGCTTCATATTCCCCCTTTCTGCATCCCTCATCACCCCACACTCTCGATGCTACCCCCTCACCCCACCCACTCAAACCTTCACCATCCCTCTGCCTCCTCAAATTCTCCATCTCACTCTGCCCCACAAAGCCCCCCCCTCATCCAACACCCTCCCAGCTCCTACTCCCCTATCCCTAACTGTGTGGAGCTTAATCATCTGAGGTCTCTGCTCCAACCTCACATATCTCTCAATCCAGGCCACTGCTGATAAACCGGACATCATCTGTTTAACAGAATCCTCCTTCAAACAGGACGTACCTGACTCTTTTGTGTCTCGCCCCAGCTATTGTCTCCTCCGATGAAGTTGGCCTGAACCCTGCCCCGGTAACGGAGTTGTGCTTTACATCATTCACTCAATTTCGATCTCACTGCTCACGTACTGATCTTGGATCTCCAAACCCCCAGGAGTATCTTTTGTAGCGACTTTCCTTCTACTCGCACTCATTATTTGTCCAAGTTTCCTTCTATTTTGTCATTCAACCCTGCTGTTGGTGTTTCGCCCTCTCTCCTGTTGCTTTTGCTCTGTTGCATCCTGATCCGTTCAGTGTTCGAGCTCTTCAACGAATTTTGACCTTGTATGCAAAAAAGGAATTCCTTTATCTTTTAAAGCAAGTTGTTGAACACCCCGTGAGCTGGCCTTCTCTCCACCCAGGGCTTTACCCCCACCCGCTTCTTTCACATCCATGTTTTTCTTTGTTAGGCAGTGTATTAGCAGAGAAGCACACTGCTGGTATCATTGCCCAGGTTCCCGATGAAAATGTAACATCATTCTCCACACAGGTACATTAAAAATGCAATGAGTGATGTGTTGTAATTAGTTTTTTGACATGTTGTTTTTGCTCATATTAACTATTTAAGCGTTTATGTGTTTATCAAACCCTGGAATTCTCAGAAATGAACGAAGCAGCGGTTTAAAAAAACAAGCTCAAATGAGCTAAGATCCTCGTCCTCTTAATGATGACGTCATAAAAACGAAAATGACGTCATTGTGATGTATCAGTTTGCGATAAATTATCTGTGCTCATGCCCGGCTTGATTCCCGCAAACAAAATTCAAACACCTTGCCGAGTTTCGGAGATAATGGTGGAGGCGATTTCCATTAGCGGTGATACGACGTCAACTTTTTTCCTCGGAAGAATTTCCAAAATCGGAGATAGCTATTGCCTGCGCGTGGGCTTTCTGCATATACATGGCAAGTTTCACGAAGTTCCGATGAAAACTCTGGGTTGTGAAACAAAAAATGTCAAAAAATAGGAATGACGTCATGAAAAATTGATATGACATCATAGTGATGTATCATATGTGCGGTAATTCATCTCTGCTAATGCCCTGTACGATTCCCGCAAACAGAATTCAAAAAGCTTGCCTAGTTTCAGAGATAATTTTTTAGGCAATTGACATTAGCGGAGATATTTTGACGTCATAACTTTTTTTCTAGGAGGAATTTTCAAAATCGGAGATGGTTACTGCGCAGGGTATTTTTACATATATACGCCAAGTTTCAGGAAGTTTAGAGGAAAACTGTTGGCTGTGAAACAAAAAAGTCCACAAGAACAACAACGTGAGTAAGACTTTGAGATCCTCCACGAGCAGAGGAGGAGGAATTTTTATTTTATTTATTTCTTATGACACCATTGCACAGACCATTAAACTGGAGGACATAACCAAAATGTTTTATGCTATGTTGTAAATTTGTCGATCCGAAATTTTCATGAAACCCCACCACGTCTGACACTTCTTCTTCATTCAGATGCAGCACAAGGATGCTGGGTGGCATCATTTTGGCTGAGGGGATGGCTGTGCCACTGATACAATGCTCTCTCCTGGTTCGGTCAGGAATTTGTAATTTAGCCACGGTGCCGGAGATAGCTTGCCGACTCTTCACAAAGGATACCTTGAGATATTTAACGTACACCAACGAATGCTGGCAGACGGGGCGCCCTTTTAACGTCCATCCGAGGGATGGCACACACATTTATGAATCGCCAAACAGTTTGAAGACAGGACAGCTGGAAATTTCATCACGACAATCTTAACTGATGACACGTGATGCTGAAGGACACTCAAGGTGTGCTTGTACGTCGAAACGATGTACCTTTCATCGGTTACATCCCACCAGTTCGTTCTGGCTTACCCTCAAAGGAAACATTTGCAGTCCCATTTTAAGATAATGGAATAAAGGTCCCATTGATCTGCTGATGACCTTGCCATCCACATACTTTAAATGCCAAGAGCATTACGGCGATCCAGGTTGACCAGGTGCAGATTGTATTCCATTGTTATGACAACTCTCTTCGGTTTGTCAGAAAATTCTGCTGTCCGGTGTTGTTCAGGCATCTTGTACATGGATTTGATTTGTGGTTTCAGAGCTGGACTGATGTATGAACATGTGTGCGTCGATGCCTGGTATCTGCTTAATGGTTAGGGTGGTGGGCTTGGGATCCGAGGGTCCTGAGTTCAACTCCTCCTTTCCGTTGAATTCATACCAGGTGGGGTTGACTCAGCCTGTTATCCTTCCGAGGTCAGCAAAATGAGTATCAGCTTGCTGGGGTGATTGAGGAATTTGAGTATCCTGCGTTGGAGTGGCTACCTGTCCAGGATTGTGCCCAATAGACCAGGAGACTGCTTCGGCAGCACCAACGCTCTGCACAGAGTATGGTCACAATGGATTTGGAATGGTGTGTCCATGAAATGGCAGCCATTTTCACATTTACTTGCCGGGTCAATTGTGTAGCAACATGATGACGGTGATCATTTTTCTTTCATCATCTTTTTATTCGGAAGCTGATGTTACCCGAGGGCTATAAAATCCCATTCACCTTTCTGCTTTTCCTCTGCCTTGACTTGTATTTTTAATTTTCTCTTTCTTTCTTCAATTATTTCTCTTCTTTTGCTTTTTTCAGTGAAGGGGTTTTGTTTTTTTTCCCCAGGAAACGTTGAAATTCTGATGTTTTTATATCAGCCATTCAGTCGTTGCTTATGATACTCGTAAGTTCAAGCACTCCCCTCTTTTGAGCTGTCTTTAGTAGTTTTCAAATTATTTTTTTGTTCATCACTAATGCAGGTTTGGACAGGTGCAGATTGTATCTTTCACCTGAGGTATTTCCCATTGTGACGAGAGCAAAAGACGCTTCTTCTTATCCCTTTGAAGAATGTTGCTGGAAATTGGTATTCTCAAGCATTGCCTCTCCTGTTTTCAGCCATATTTGATCCATTTCAAACCTCCAAATACAGCCTTACTGTATCCTTTACACTCTCACGACTTTCTTTCATAAATACTTCATTTACCTTTAATCTTTTTTTCAACAGTTACTTTGGAATGGTGTGTACATGAAATGGTCCCACAGTTGACTGCATGTCAGAGCAGAAACTCCACCATTAAGTCCAATGAACTGTCTGGAGAACATCGAGATATAATTGTGAGGAGGCATAGCTCTGGGGAAGGGTATAACGTCGCTAGAGGAGAGGCATTGCATTTGGGTCCGTTTGTTTATCTGTCTGTCTTGGTTAGTTGTTACTTGTAAAAATCGAACACCCTTTAAAGCCCCGAAGATCCTTTAAGACCCACTAGACTGCAAAGACCCTTAAGACCCTGTAGACCCTATGAGGACCCTTCATACCCGAAGACCTCAGAGACCCTGTTGGACCTTTTGTCCGAGGGCCTTCTGCAATAACAGTTGAGGTTCCCAGTCATAATCAAAAGCCCCCCCCCCCCCATTGGTAAAACACCGCATTTCCAAGTGAAGAGGGTACAAAATAGAGTTGTTAAATGAAATTTATCCTTCTGTTTTTATTATTTTTTATTTTGCTTCGTTCTTTATTTTACTGCTCATCTTGGTCATTGACATAGGGAAAAGTCCCACGTGGTATCGAGAAAAGTCCCACGTGGCAAAGAGAAAACGGTGTCCATGACAACAATTTCACCCGATTATTATCAAATGGGATATTTTTGTGATTTTATTATTGCCAAACCTCAATAATTTTTCAAGATATCAGAATGAAACTTACACAGCTTATTTGTACGTATGTGGAGTATATGAGCATAAAATCTGGTCAAAATTGGTCAAAGATCAAGGTCAATGCCATCCAAAACATATAAAACACCCATTAGGTGGCAATTAGAAAATGTGTCAACCAAATTTGTTATGTACAACACATTCAATCATGTAAAACAAGTGACAGGTCAAATTTTCCAAATAACCAAATTGCTGTTTCCATGGTAACTATTGTTTGTTTGGATTTCGCAAGTATTGTGCAATGCATGACATCTTATTTGTTTGTTTGTTTGTCCACACAGAATGTGCTATCATAGGCCACAAATGCCATCTAGCGGTAGCCAGTAGTACACGTTATCTTTTTTTCAACCAATTACCTTGAAAATGTATGCACAATTTGAATGTGTCTTTAAAACATATATAGTACAATTAGAATAAAAGTATGTCGATAAAACCACACAAACACAGAAGGTGGTTGGAGGTTATGTATTCACCCCTGTTTGTCTGTTTGTCTGTGAACAGCATATCTCAAAAAGTTATGGACGGAAACTTGGTGGACAGGTTGGGTGTGTGACAAGGCCGAATTTATTAGATTTTGGTGACAATCTTGAACCGGACATGATTTTTTTTTCAATTTCAGAAGTGATTCTTCATCATTGAGAGATCAGGCCAAAAACGATACAGTGTATGCATAACATTTCAAAAAGTTGTGGATGGCTTATGCCAAAATTTGGTGGATGAGTTAGGTTCAGTGCCTTCAGAAAGTATTCACACTCCTCAACTTTTGTCACATTCTGTTGTTACAGCCTGAATTAAAAAATGAATTAAATTGTTATTTTTTGTCACCGATCGACACAAGATACCCCATAATGACAAAGTGAAAACATCTTTTGATAAATTAAAAAAAAATAATGAAAAATGAAAATCCGAAACTACTTGCATCAATAAGTATTCAACCCCTTTGCTAACACACTCCAAATTGAGCTCAGGTGCATCCAATTTCCTTTGATCATTCCTGAGATATGTCTTCAACTTGATTGGAGTTCACCTGTTGCCAATCCAATTCATTGGACATGATTTTGAAAGAAACACACCTTTCTTTATGAGGTTCCACAGTTGACAGTGCATGTCAGAGCAGAAACTCCACCATTAAGTCCAATCAACTGCCTGGAGAACATTGAGATATAATTGTGAGGAGGCATAGATCTCGGGAAGGGTATAACGGTAAAACATTTTGAGAGTGTTGAAAGTTCCGAAGAGCACAATGAGCTCCATCATTCAGAAATGGAAAGAATATGGAACTACCCAGACTCTTCCTCGAGCTGGCCATCCAATCGAACTGAGCATTTTGGCAAGAAGGGCCTTGGTCAGGGAGGTGACCAAGAACCAAATGACAACTCTGACAGACCTATAGAGTTACTTGGCTGAGAGTGGAGAACCTGCCAGAAGGAAAATGATCTCTGCAGAACTTTACAAATCTCGGCTTTACTGGAGAGTGGCCAGAGGGAAGCCACTCCTGAGAAAAGGGCACACGACAGCACGCCTGGAGTTTGCAAAAAGGCACATGAAAGACACTGTGAACATGAGGTAAAATATTCTGTGGTCTGATGAGATGAAAATTGAACTCTTTGGCCTGAATTCACAGCCCTATGTCTGGCGAAAACCCAGCACCGCTCATCACCCATCTAACACTATCTCTACCATGAAGTATGGTGGTGGCACATCATGCTATGGTGATGCTTTTCAGCGGCAGGGACTGGAAAACTAGAGGGAACAATGCATGGAGCCAAATACAGCAAAATCCTTGAGGAGAACCTGCTTCAGAGTATGAAAGACCTTAGACTGTGCTGAAGATTTACATTTCAACGGGACAATGACCGAAAGCATACAGCCAAGGCAACACCGGAATGGATTCAGAACAAGAACGTGAAAGTCCTTGAGTGGCCCAGCCAAAGCCCAGACTTGAATCCCATTGGGAATCTGTTGATAGACTTGAAGATTGCTGTTCACCGATACTCCTCATCCCCCTTGACAGAGCTTGAGCAAATTCGTGAGGAAGAATGGGAGAAAATCTCCAAATGCAGAAGTTTAAAGCTGATACAGACATATCCAAGAAGACTCGAAGCTGTAATCGCTGCTAAAGGTGCTTCCACAAAGTATTGACTCAGGGGGTTGAATTCTCATTGATGCAAGATATTTAATCTTTTCATTTTTGATTAATTTGTAAAAAATTTCTCAAAACATATTTTCACTTTGTCATTATGGGGTATTTTATGTAGATCAGTGACAAAAAATTTATATTTAATCCATTTTTTATTTTGGCTGGAACACAATAAAATGTGAAAAAGTCAAGGGGTGTGAATACTTTCTGAAGTCACCTATAGGTGACGAACAAGTTGATTAGATTTTGTTTCAGGTCCGGATCCAGATCTGGCCTATCGGTGGGATACAAAATGTAAACTGTTCAGATTGGCAGAGGTACCTGCTCTCCTGAGTGTCATTCTAGTTATAAAGCCTCCCCCCTGCAGGACAGGGGAAGGCTTGTTGCTGTTGTAAGGTTTCTTTCCACAGTTGGTACCCCCAATTTTTAGTGGTACCCCAGAGTTTCTTAGACACGACCATGGAGAAAAATTTTATTATCTTCTTCCTGCACTCTCAATACTCCAAATTTCCAAACTGTATTAATTTCCGAGCTGTATCTCGGATCCAGCTGGGACTTTCGGAATGAAAATTTCCATCAATAATGGGAATAAAAAGTTTGCAGGAATGAGATGATTTTTTTTGACCTTGACCTAGACCTATTTTGAGGTCATGACCCAATTATAGACATTTTAACATTTTTCACCATCACCTGACTAAGGTTTATCCGATCAGAAGGAGATTGCCCTTTCTAAATAGCCCAGAACAAGGCGCATATACGCTTAATTTACATCATACATCTCAGGCATAAAGGCCAAGGTCAATTCGTTCAATTTTGTCAATACGGAATTTTAAAGACTGGTTGTTCTTCTCAGATGTTCTTGCAACATAATAGCGAACCTTCACTAAAGTTGTGCACCTGCTATCTGACTTGGGTGCACAATGTACCTTTTTTTGGATTGTGATCAAATTAACAAAAGCACCTTCTTGATCATAACTTGAATCATTTTCCTCTGATATTTATGAAGTTGAGATTTATGGATAGATTGTTGATGGTGACACATTTCCTTACGTGTACACTCTATCCCTAAATGTTGAAGGTCAAGGTCATATGGTGGTCCAAAATAAATATGATCATCATTGGATCACGGTCCAAGGGCAATCCACAGGCGATCACCGATTTGTAATTATTTTTGTTTTTACCACCACCAACTCGGATGAAGAAGTTACTGAAAATACGGAACATGACCACTACCCCAAAATCCGATAATTTGTTTTCCATAGTGTTTAAAATGGGAGCTGACAAGATGACTTTGAGGTATGCACACTTACATCTAAGTCATCTAGCCTGGGTTTGATTCCCGACCCAGCTATAAATAATCTGTCATCCCGGTGTTCCACAGGCAGGGTGATTCATCAATGTGTGTGCCATCTCTCGGATGGACGTTAAACGGTGTGTCCCATCTGACATTATTAGTTGGTGGCTGTTAAAGATCCCATGGTGTCCTTTGCGAAGAGTAGGAAAGCTATCGCCAGGACTATGAACAAATTCCAAATTTCTGCTCTAACTACTCGCATATCAGGCCTGGCCAGCCGGTTCATGAAGCCAATCAGGCCAAGCTTCCCCTGGTCGACCCCACAATGAAGGTAGGATAATAGTGACCTTTAAAGAAGAAGAAGAGGAAGAAAATTCAAATGCATCAGTTGTCAATTTTTCGCCTGGCGTCAATATTATCTCAAACAGCACTCTATCACCAGGGTGAGTAAACATCCACTTCAGCTATAAAATGTATTTGCCCCTTTATAACCCCTCATCATGTGCTTATTTTATAAAAGCTGAAACAAAATAATGACACAAAATATCAGAGGTCCTCAGTGGTTATGATGAGTATCATGAAGGCAGTGATAGTGACATACAGGAAAGGTCAGCACTCCAGCCATTCTTTGTATTTATCTCTCAGGAACAACATCGATACATCCTGACATTGACAGCTTGTCAGAATAATTGACATAGCAATGACAGTTCAGCGATACAACCTCTCCTAATGGGGTTGGAAAATTAAAACCTAAAATCACATTTTAGGGTATAATGGTGAAAAGGCTAACAAGTGTGCCAGCGCTCAGAGAGTGCAGGGCGCCATTTTACGAGTGTTCTTTGCTGCATTTGTGGAGGCAAATTAAAACCGGTTTTTATGTCCTTGTTAGTGCAGCAAGGCTGCAGGCCAATGGAAATTTCCAAAATAATTGCTAACCTCCTCGACTGGGTCCATTACCCGCCCCACCTTCGCCAACATGAACAGTTGTTCCTGAAGAATTGAACACAGGTGATCTGTTGAACAGGAAGCCATATATCATTGATGGTTTCGTTAATTTTTGTTTTTCCAGCCCAAGGCAGAGATGAAAGATTGGGAGAAGAAGATGAGATTAGAAAAAAATATCGGGGAAAATAGACATGCCTTTGGAAACCAAATCTTGAATAAACAAATATTTCTTTGTTCAAATAAATATTGTTGGAGAAAATTCCCATGTGACAACAGAGTATTTATTGAACTGAAAGTACATTATGAACGTTCTACACAAACTCCAAAATCTGTGTTTCACCCCAACTTATCCATCCTGTGTTCACCATTTTTATGACTGCTCACGTTAGACCTTGTATCCCAATTCATCATTCATTACAATTTGTTCTTTCTCTTTCATGTTGCTGGAAAAGTGGTAATCCACAAAGTCCTGGAGTGAGAAAATTTAATCAGGAAGACAATAATAAAATTCTGTACAGTGGATGTGTATTTATGTAATTGGCAAAGTGTAACTGCAGAAAATGCCTGAAGTTCAGTATAGTCAGTGTTCGGTTGCATGAATGTTCACTAAATGTATGTGTTCGCAAAATATTCAACAAATGTTTATGTTCACTAAATATTGACCAAATGATCATGTCCCCAAAATGTTCCCCAAATGTTAATGTCTGCAAAATGTTCCCCAAATATCCATGCCCCCAAAATGTTTGCCAAATGTCAATTTTCACAAAATATTCACCAAATGTCAGTGTCCCCAAAATGTTCACCAAATGTCCATATCCCCCAAAATGTTCGCCAAATGTTAATGTTCATAAATATTCACCAAATGTTCGTGTCCCCAAAATGTTCACCAAATGTCCATGTTCACAAAATATTCACCAACTGTCAGTGTCCCCAAAATGTTCACCAAATGTCATTGTCTGCAAAATGTTCCCCAAATGTCCATGTCCCCAAAATGTTCACCAAATGTCCATATCCCCCAAAATGTTCGTCAAATGTTAATGTTCATAAATATTCACCAAATGTTCGTGTCCCCAAAATGTTCACCAAATGTCCATGTTCACAAAATATTCACCAACTGTCAGTGTCCCCAAAATGTTCACCAAATGTCATTGTCTGCAAAATGTTCCTCAAATATCCGTGCCCCCAAAATGTTCCCCAAAGGTTCAAGTCCCCAAAATGTTCACCAAATGTCCGTGTTCACAAAATATTTGTCAAATGTCCGTGTTCGCAAAATGTTCACCAAATGTCTGTGTTTTCAAAACATTCACCAAATATCCATATCCCTAAAATGTTCACCAAATGCCCCTGATCACAAAATATTCATCGAATGTCCGTGTTCGCTAAATGTTCACCAAATGTCTGTGTTCACAAAATATTCGCCAAATGTCCATGTCCCCAAAATGTTCACCAAAAGTCCGTGTTCACAAAATATTCGACAAATGTCTTTGTCCCCAAAATGTTCACCAAATGTCCGTGTTCACAAAATATTTGCCAAATGTCCATGTCCCCAAAATGTTTGCCAAATGTCATTGTCCACAAAATGTTCCCCAAATATCCATGCTCCAGAATGTTCCCCAAATATCCGTGCCCGCAAAATGTTCACGAAATGTCCGTGTTCACAAAATATTCGCCAAATGTCCATGTCCCCAAAATGTTCACCAAAATCCGTGTTCACAAAATGTTTGACAAATGTCTATGTCCCCAAAATGTTCACCAAATGTCCAGGTTCACAAAATATTCGCCAAATGTCCATGTCCCCAAAATGTTTGCCATATGTCAATGTCCGCAAAATATTCCCCAAATATCTGTGCCCCCAAAATGTTCACCCACCGAATGACTGTGTTCAGAAAATATTTGCCAAATGTCCATGTTCCCAAAATGTTTGCCAAATGTCCATGTTCCCAAAATGTTTGCCAAATGTCCATGTCCCAAAAATGTTTGCCAAATGTCCATGTCCCCAAAATGTTTGCCAAATGTCATTGTCCGCAAAATGTTACCCAAATATCCGTGCTCCAAAATGTTCCCCAAATATCCATGCCCCCAAAATGTTCCCCAAATGTTCATGTCCCAAAAATGTTCACCAAATGTCCATGTCCACAAAATATTCACCAAATGTCATTGTCCCCAAAATGTTCACCAAATGTCATTGTCTGCAAAATGTTCCCCAAATATCCGTGCCCCCAAAATGTTCCTCAAATGTTCATGTTCACCAAATGCCCATGTTCACAAAATATTTGTCAAATGTCCGTGTTTGCAGAATGTTCACCAAATGTCTGTGTTTACAAAATGTTCACCAAATGCCCCTGATCACAAAATATTGTCGAATGTCCGTGTTCGCAAAATGTTCACCAAATGTCTGGTTTACAAAATATTCGCCAAATGTCCATGACTCCAAAATGTTCGCCAAATATCCGTGTTTGCAAAATGTTCATCTCAAATATCCGTGTCCACAAATTGTTTGTCTCAAATGTACACATCGTGATGTTCATATCATAGATGTATTCATTCAAAAATCACAAATGGCCAGCACCAGATGCAGAATTTAATGTTTTGATTTTGTGGTGCATAAGCCACCACATAACAGTGAAAAATTACTGAATGTGATAAAAGGGATAAAAAAAGAGTAATGTTTATCGCTGATGAGTTCACCACAACCACACTGTTAAAATTTCCATAATTCATAAAAGTCACGACTTTGTCATAGTTTTTTTGTTTTTTTTAATCTTCCTTGCCATCGAAATCTATCTATCTATCTATCTATCTATCTATCTATAGATTACGAAAACCCTCATCTTGTATGTATGTATGTACGTTCCCAAAATACAGCCAAAACGGTACACGATAGCGCAAAATTTTTCTGCTCACCTTACTCACCATTCTCCTGCGGTGTGCAGTATTAAGTTTCATTCAAATCGGGCAACGAAAAAATTATGAAAAAATCAATTCCTGATTCAGTCAAGTAGTCCTCGGGAGAATTTGATAAATGCAACCTCGGTGGTATAGTTCGCTGGAGCTATCTTTATTTTTTCTTGCAATGATTTATTTTAAAATCTCAAACATTTAGTATAGACAAAGAACGATTAATTTTTCAGCATAAAATAAACATTGCCATTTTGATCTAATATTTCCATGTTCATCAATTAATAAAATTGTGTTTGGAAGTCTACGCACAATAATTTCTTCGACTTTCTTTTCTCCATTTTTTTTTCTTCACATTGACTCCCAATATATCAAGTTTCGTTCAAATCGGGCAACGAAAAAAATTATGAAAAAATCAATTCCCGATTCAGTCAACTACTCTTCGAGGTTATTTGATCAATGCAAACAACCTCAGCGGTATAATTCACTGGAGCTATCTTTTTTTTTTTTAATCATTTTGTTATCAACCGCTCTTACAACTGGAACCCAGCAGGTTCACTGATCATCTAGTAAACTAGTATATTACTAAAACTCGTCGTGTGTGTGTGTGTGTGTGTGTGTGTGTGTGTGTGTGTGTGTGTGTGTGTGTGTGTGTGTGTATATATGTGTGTGTGTGTGTGTGTGTGTGTGTGTGTGTGTGTGTGTGTGTGTGTGTGTGTGTGTGTGTGTGTGTGTGTGTGTGTATATATGTGTGTATGTTCCCGAAATACAGCCAAAACGGTACACGATAGCACAAAAATTTTAGGGCCACCTTACTCACCATTCGCCTGTGGTGTGCAGTGTCAAGTTTCGTTCAAATTGGGCAACAAAAAAAATTATTAAAAAATCAATTCCCGATTCAGTCAAGTTTTGGTATGAGGATCCATAAAGTGCAAGGATAAACCATGGAGAATGTGTTGATATACCTCGAGAAACCGGTTGGCCGAACGATGACTCCTGAGGTAAATGCTCAAATTTTCTTCAAGTTAAAATTTGACCACTAAATAATATTAAAATTTTGTGTATTTTTTTTCATCAACCGCTGTCACAACGGGAACCGGTTCACGGGTCGTCTAGTCATTTAGATTTTTAGTTGGTTTTCAGCAGTCATTATCTCGAGGTCTTTGTCCTCGATTTCATATTTGTTTTTAGTTTTTTGGGATTTTCTTCATTAGCTTGTCGCTTTGGGTTGCTCTTCTCAATTGCTGCATTTGTCCTGTTTCCTTTCTCGGTTGTTCTCTTTGTGTCATTAGTCTTTGTTTCCATGATAGTGCTTGGGCTCTGTCTGTCGGTCCTGGTTTGTTATCCTTATGGCATTGTTTGCTTGTTACATTTTCTTGAATGAGCAGTGCTGCTGCAAAGCACACAGTATAGATTTCATTCAAGGGGATGATTTTGGTGTAATTCTTCTGAGTGCTCAGTTGGTTCTCCTCTCTTGCATTTTGTCCGTTGGTTCTCCTTACGAGTAATCTCATCTCCTCTATTTTGATGGCAAACTCTTCTTCTTCTCTGTGCTGCTTTTTTGTATACATAGTTGAGGCTTGTGGAAGAGCTAGAATTTGTCCACTGAACGGTTCAGGACACAATGTAACAAAAGGAACAGTTGAGAGAGGGGAGAAACACCAACAGCATAGTTGAAGGCCAAGATAGACGCAGATCTGTACAAACAATTGGTGTTGGGAGGAATGAGGAGGGGCAGAAGGAGCATGCATCGGGAAGATAAGATAGATACAGAAAGAAACTGGACTCTGGCTATTTGGAATGAGGAGGGATTGGAGTTCATAAATGAGGAAGAAAAAAATCTTGATTTTGGATTGCAGACAATTTGAGATGTCTGTGAAGAGTTGTCTTATGTACCTGGAAGGAAGAATGAGATTGAAGAGAATGTGAAAGTTGGTTCCACAGGTGGGAGAAAAGAGGAACGAATGAGTAGAGGTGAACAGTGATCCTGGATTTAGGTAGTTTAACCAGAAGGGGGTTGATGGTGGACTGTGTGTGCCCTACAGGGACCTTGGGGTGGACAAAGCACCAACAGGGTAGAGGGTACAACACCAGAAAGGAGATGGGAGAAGACAGAGAGATCACCAACCTGTCTGTGATGGGATCGTGATAGACCCATAGCCTCAGCTTCATCGCGGGAGATTTCAATTTTATTGAAAGCCTTGATTTCCACGGCATCGAGCAGAGCAAGGTGTGAAGCACGGGAGCCAGCCCAGAGCAGAGAGCAGTACCCCCCATCAAGCTGCAGATTAAGGCCATGTTTGTAGATCGGAGTTCAAGTGTTCCCAGGAAGGATTTTGTATGACAGAGGATGCCCAGTCAGCAGCTACCTTTGTTGACCAATGTTGAAATATAGTATGCCCAAGCAAGATCATGGCTGATAATGAGACCCAGTAGTTTGAGTAACTGGACTTCCTCAAGAGGATTGTTAAGAGAGAAGATGGGGGGGTTTGCTAGACGGTCCTTTTGGAGAGATAGTGAGAGCGTGAGATTTGTCAGGATTGAAAGACATATTCCAAGTGTTTGATCATCTTAATATTTTGTCAAGGTCTGAAGGGAGGGAAGTGGATGCAGCCTTCCTGTCTGATGGATGAGAGGGTGGAGTCGTGGCAGAGTTTGGAGTCATCAGCAAATTGATAAAGAGGATTTCCAGAGATTCGGAGAGATCATTTATGAAGACTCAAGAATAGGACTGGGCCCAGAACACTGCCTTGAGGCACTCCAACCTTGTCAGGGAGAGAAGATGAAAGGATTCTGTTGAGAGCCACACATTGGCTATGAGAATAGAGGAAGTCAGTAATCCAAGAGTGGAGTTGTGCTTGGACACCATAGGTAGAGAGTTTGGAGAGTAAGGTTGGATGCCAGACTGCATCAAAAACATGAGATATGTCCAGGGAGATGTCCCTGATCTCATGTCTGACAATGAGGGCATCCATCCATTTTTGGGTGAGTGGAAGCAGCATATCCAAGGTGGAGATCCTGATCTGAGAAGAGGTTGGTGGAGAAAAGGAAGGATTTCATATTAACTGCGATGATGGATTCCATGACCTTGCTGATGATTGGAAGTTAGCTGATGGGTTTTTTGTGAAGGGGATCCGTTTTTGAACCTTTTCGAATAATGCAGTGATGTTGGCGGATATCTAAGCAGATGGAAGATGACAGGATGCAAAGGTCAGAGTATATGGAAAAGAGCAGTGGAGCAGGATTTTAGGACACATGAGCTGATGCTGCCCGGTCCAGTTGCAGAGTTTGAGTCAAGGGTTGAAAGAACCTGCTCTACCTTTTCAGGTGCAGAACACACAGAGTACAGGAGCAGTTGGGTATGACAGGGAAGGATGGGTACCGAGTTAGGGGTTTGAGACACAAGATTTGGAAGCAAACACAGAATTAAGACATTCGACCTTCTCATGAGCAGAGTTGGCTGTGATGTCATTTGAAGAGAGGGAAGGGATGGAGGGGGAGCATACACCAGAGACAGACTTAACAAGGTGCCACCAAGTTTTGGAGGAGGGAGACAAGTTTGGAAGTTCACTTTTGAGGTTGGACAGATGTTGTTTTCTGGCTCTCTTTAGAGTGGACACACACTTGTTGCGGACTTTTTGGAAGGCACTGAAATTGCCTTCGATCAGAATTGCATTCCAGGAAGAGAAGGCAAGTTGTTTCAGAGCACCTGCCTCACCACAGGATTCAGTGCACCATGGGTTGGAAGAAGGGTAGGATAATTGAAGACTAGATTGGACGAATCTATGAGAGAGAGGAGAGGAGAGAGAAGGTTTCTGTGGAAGAATTCCCAGGCTCATTTAACACCAGGGACAGTGGATATGGAAGACCAGTCCTGAAGAGAGATGGCTGCTTGCAGTCACTGTCAATCTGCTTGAGTGAAATGCTGGACTTGCCGGCATTGAGGCAGCTCTCTCAGAAAAGCCAGTGATGTTGACTTCCACAAGCACATCATTAGATGAACCAATTGGAATAGAGAAAGAGCAGGAGACATTTGTGGGAAAGTTTGTCATCACAAAGACCAGAAGGGAGGATTTGCCATG
This sequence comes from Eptatretus burgeri, assembly GCF_056783735.1. NCBI lineage: Eukaryota > Metazoa > Chordata > Myxini > Myxiniformes > Myxinidae > Eptatretus > Eptatretus burgeri. The sequence continues at coordinate 20,354,133 of NC_140964.1, read as the reverse complement.
GGGGAGAAATCTGGGTTGGAAAGTTCACAGATTGAGTCAGTCCCATGAAGTCACAGAAGTCTTTTGTTGAAGTGCCACGGCTGATGAGAGAGGTCGCAACACCAAGCCAAGTTTCATGGTGACAATTGAAATCACCACATATGAGGAAGAGAAAGTTGGGTAAAACACACATCTGAACAAGAGGTGAGAGTGGAGATTAAGTTGCAGCCAGAGGTACTCCTGGGGAATGGTAGGTCGAAGATCAGAATCTGGACAGTGAGAAATGAAGTTATTGTTGTGAAGTGCAACTCCACCGCCAGGGCATGTTTAAGGCCTTTCAAATTGGAGGAGACAATAACTGGGGAGAGAGACGAAGGAGTCAGGGACGTTCTGTGGAAGGAAGGACTCTGTTGAAGAGATGATGTCCGGTTTATCGGTCGTGCCCTGGATTGAGAGAGCTGTCAGGTTGAAGCTGAGGTCCTGGATGTTTGAGGTCCACACAGTTAGAGACGGTGTGAGGAGGCATTGGGAGGGTGCAGTATGTGTGGTGGTGGGGGGGGGTGGAGCTTTACATGGGTAAGGTGATGCTTTGTGGGGGGGGGTGGGGATGGGGAAGATTTGAGTGTGTGGGGTTGCCATGGAAGGTTTTGAGTGTGTGGGGTGCTGGTGAAGGTTTGTGTGTTTTTTGGATGAGGGGGAAGCTCATCATCATCCTCGTGTCTTCCTCCTCTTCTCTGCTCAGTTGTTCTCTCTTGTCTTCCTCCGCATTATCATGTCCCATTCTTGCTCTTATCCCTTCTGTCTGTGTCGGTGTCATGTGGTTTGGGTTTGTGGATTGGACTTCTCTCTCCAGGGGTAGGTCTGCGTCATTCCGCTCCATTACACTTAGTCTCCGTTGCTGGACCTCTGGTGCAAAGTCGTGGTCCAAGCTTCGGCCGAACTGCACAGCCTCTACCTGTGCCACTGCAGCCAGATGCCCCCTTGTCCACCCCCCCCCCAATCCCCATTCATCTCTCCACCCCCAGGGAGCCAAGATCTCCGTGTGTGTGTGTGTGTGTGTGTGTGTGTGTGTGTGTGTGTGTGTGTGTGTGTGTGTGTGTGTGTGTGTGTGTGTGTGTGTGTGTGTGTGTGTGTGTGTGTGTGTGTGTGTGTGTGTGTGTGTGTGTGTGTGCGCGCGCGTGTACGTACAGGCACATATTCAGACAATAAACTTCCACTTGTAGAACATTGAACAAATTGTGCATCGGTTATTTGACACCATTTATATTTATTACGTGATGGGTTTGTAACTCTCCTGCATGTGGAAATACAATGCGTGCTAAGACCTGAAATACTGATGTTAAGCATCATTGCTTTACCTCTGGGATAATGCAAAAACAAGGTGTGCGAAGAGAGACGTCCGTTAATGCTGAAACGTGATCTGGATGCTTGGAAGCATTTCAACATGAAATTGGACACACCGTCCTTTATTTCCTCCTTTATTTTATTTTTCTTTTTTTGTTTACAACATTGGAAGTCTTGGAAGAGCTCTTAAGATCTGCTCATATTCATTTTGTCTCTTGACCCCTCACATCTAAGGTTCAATCACTGATGGAAGTTCCTTTCATATGCCTCTCGTGAAATTCTCCAAATGATCGCAGCGAGACAAATAGGGCATGGTTCCAAGTTACACTGCAAACATGTGGGTGGAATGATGGCTGAAGGGGGTGAAACATAAAAAGGAGGAAAAATTTTGTCTGTGGAAAGGGACGCGGAAACACGCTGACAAACGGGGCAATCCCTCTGGCCGCCAAGATGGCCGGTGAAAAATGTTCTCTTGTTGTTTGTGCTGTCGTCCCAACCTCTGTGATTAATGGCTTTGACAAAGCTGCAGAGCGCGGATATTATCTGCTCGGCGCTTAGCTGGTGGGGGCAGCTGGACACTGGGGTGTTCAAAACTGCCATCATCCGCAGGGTAAAAGGTGGCGGATGATTTATTTATTTTATTTTTTACCCCCATTCTTCTTAATAATTATGGATTCCTTCCGTTTGTTCTTTTCTTGAGTTGCATATTCCTCCGTTGATCGTCGGTGCAGCTGAAAACAGTGTCCCTCTTTGGAATTGGTTGTGGATTCAGAGGACAGTCGACTGCACATCATCTTTTGCTGTCCAAACCTTTTGTTTTCCTCGGCACTGGTTTGTCATCCGTAAAGCCACAAGATAACTAATTTCATTGTTTTATCCATTATGATGATTCTTTCTTATGCAGCACAAGACTGTAAAGGTACGATCATTTTCTTGGGGTGCAGCTGTGCCGCTAATGTGGTGCCCCCTGTAGGTTCGAGCAATCTTTAACGCTCGCCCACTCTTCCTGAAGCATACCATGGGATCTTAACGTCCACCAACTCGTGCTGACACACTTTTTTTTAACATTAATTTGATGGATGGCACACAGATACACACACACACACACACACACACACACACACACACACACACACACACACACACACACACACACACACACACACACACACACATTGATACCTCACCCTGGCTGCTAAACACCAGGATGACAGTGTATAGCTTGGTCGAGATTCGAACCCAAGCTGGACATCTCAGAGTTGAGTGTGCATACTTCGAGGTTTTCCTGTCAGCCTTGTTATACACCTGTCACTCCGTCACGACACCGAATTTACCATTGAGTATTTCAACCAATAACTTGAATCTTGACTTGTTTTCTATTTTGATGACATCATTTCTCTTGCAGTCTTCGGCAACCACACTTTCATTTTGTGGTTTTACAAAAACATGAGGCACACATTAAAACGTGGACTTTCACTCCCAGCCAACTTTCATTCCCAACCGGATCACAACAAACTTTCATTCCCAACGGCATGACAACCAACTTTCAGTCTCAACCACATCACAACCAACTTTCAGTCTCAACCACATCACAACCAACTTTCAGTCTCAACCACATCACAACCAACTTTCACTCTCAATTACATCACAACCAACTTTCACTCTCAATTACATCACAACCAACTTTCACTCCCAGCCAACTTTCATTCCCAACCGCATCACAACAAACTTTCATTCCCAACGGCATGACAACCAACTTTCAGTCTCAACCACATCACAACCAACTTTCAGTCTCAACCACATCACAACCAACTTTCAATCTCAACCACATCACAACCAACTTTCACTCTCAATTACATCACAACCAACTTTCACTCCCAACCACATCACAACCAATTTTCACTCTCAACCACATTCCAACCAACTTTCACTCCCTACCACATTCCAACCAACTTTCACTTCCCAACACATCCCAAACAACTTTCACTCTCAACCACATCCCAAGCAACTTTCACTCTCATCCGCAACCCCACCAACTTTCATTCCCAACAACATCACAATCAACTTTCATTCCCAACCACATCGCAAACAACTTTCACTTGCACAAACATCACAACCAACTTTAACTTGCACCAACATCGCAACCAACATTCACTCCCAACCGCATCCCCACCAACTTTCACTCCCAACCAACTTTCACTCCAAACCACATCACAACCAACTTTCATTCCCAACCACATCAGAACCAACTTTCACTCTCAACCACATCACAACCAACTTTCACTCTCAACCACATCGCAACCAACTTTCACTCTCAACCACATCACAATCAACTTTCACTCTCAACCACATTGCAACCAAGTTTCACTCCCTACCACATTCCAACCAACCTTCACTCTCAACCACAACCCAACCAACCTTCACTCTCAGCCATATCGCAACCAACTTTCACTCTCAACCACATTTCTACCAACTTTCACTCCCTACCACATTCCAACCAACTTTCACTCCCTACCACATTCCAACCAACTTTCACTTCCCAACACATACCAACCAACTTTCACTCCCTACCACATTCCAACCAACCTTCACTCTCAGCCATATCGCAACCAACTTTCACTCTCAACCACATTTCTACCAACTTTCACTCCCTACCACATTCCAACCAACTTTCACTTCCCAACACATCCCAAACAACTTTCACTCTCAACCACATCCCAAGCAACTTTCACTCTCATCCGCATGCGCACCAACTTTCATTCCCAACAACATCACAATCAACTTTCATTCCCAACCACATCGCAAACAACTTTCACTTGCACAAACATCACAACCAACTTTAACTTGCACCAACATCGCAACCAACATTCACTCCCAACCGCATCCCCACCAACTTTCACTCCCAACCAACTTTCACTCCAAACCACATCACAACCAACTTTCATTCCCAACCACATCAGAACCAACTTTCACTCTCAACCACATCACAACCAACTTTCACTCTCAACCACATCGCAACCAACTTTCACTCTCAACCACATCACAATCAACTTTCACTCTCAACCACATTGCAACCAAGTTTCACTCCCTACCACATTCCAACCAACCTTCACTCTCAACCACAACCCAACCAACCTTCACTCTCAGCCATATCGCAACCAACTTTCACTCTCAACCACATTTCTACCAACTTTCACTCCCTACCACATTCCAACCAACTTTCACTCCCTACCACATTCCAACCAACTTTCACTTCCCAACACATACCAACCAACTTTCACTCCCTACCACATTCCAACCAACCTTCACTCTCAGCCATATCGCAACCAACTTTCACTCTCAACCACATTTCTACCAACTTTCACTCCCTACCACATTCCAACCAACTTTCACTTCGCAACACATCCCAAACAACTTTCACTCTCAACCACATCCCAAGCAACTTTCACTTTCATCCGCATCCCCACCAACTTTCATTCCCGACAACATCACCATCAACTTTCATTCCCAACGACATCGCAAACAACTTTCACTTGCACAAACATCACAACCAACTTCAACTTGCACCAACATCGCAACCAACATTCACTCCCAACCGCATCCCCACCAACTTTCACTCCCAACCAACTTTCACTCCAAACCACATCACAACCAACTTTCATTCCCAACCACATAACAACCAACTTTCACTCTCAACCACATCACAACCAACTTTCACTCTCAACCACATCGCAACCAACTTTCACTCTCAACCACATCGCAAGCAACTTTCACTCTCAACCACATCGCAATCATCTTTCACTCTCAACCACATTGCAACCAAGTTTCACTCCCTACCACATTCCAACCAACCTTCACTCTCAGCCACATCGCAACCAACTTTCACTCTCAACCACATTTCTACCACCTTTCACTCCCTACCACATTCCAACCAACTTTCACTTCCCAACACATCCCAAACAACTTTCACTCTCAACCACCTCCCAACAAACTTTCACTCTCAACGACATCACAACCAACATTCACTCCCAACCGCATCCCCACCAACTTTCACCCCCAACCACAACCCCAACAACTTTCACAACCAACCAACTTTCACTCCAACCACATCACAACCAACTTTCACTTGCACTACCATCGCAACCAACTCTCACTCTCAACCACATCGCAACCATCTTTCACTCTCACCCGCATTCCACCCAACTCTCACTCTCAACCACAACACAACCATCTTTCACTCCAAACCACATTGCAAACAACTTTCACTCCTAACCACATCACAACCAACTTTCACTTGCACGAACATCGCAACCAACTTTCACTCCCAACCACATCACAACCAACTTCAACTTGCACCAACATCACAACCAACTTTAACTTGCACCAACATCGCAACCAATGGTCACTCCCAACCGCATCCCCACCAACTTTCACTCCCAACGAACTTTCACTCCAAACCACATCACAACCAACTTTCACTCTCAACCATATTTCATCGAACTTTCACTCCCTACCGCATTCCAACCAACTTTCACTCTCATCCACATCCCAACCAACCTTCAGTCTCAACCACATCGCAACGATCTTTCACTCTCAACCACATTTCTACCAAATTTCACTCCGGACCACCTCCCAACCGACTTTCACTCTCAACCACATCGCAATCAACTTTCACTCTCAACCACATTGCAACCAAGTTTCACTCCCTACCACATTCCAACCAACTTTCACTCTCATACACATTCCAACCAACCTTCACTCTCAACCACAACCCAACCAACCTTCACTCTCAGCCATATCGCAACCAACTTTCACTGTCAACCACATTTCTACCAACTTTCACTCCCTACCACATTCCAACCAACTTTCACTTCCCAACACATACCAATCAACTTTCACTCTCAACCACCTCCCAACCAACTTTCACTCCCTACCACATTCCAACCAACCTTCACTCTCAGCCACATCGCAACCAACTTTCACTCTCAACCACATTTCTACCAACTTTCACTCCCCTACCACATTCCAACCAACTTTCACTTCCCAACACATACCAATCAACTTTCACTCTCAACCACCTCCCAACCAACTTTCACTCCCTACCACATTCCAACCAACCTTCACTCTCAGCCACATCGCAACCAACTTTCACTCTCAACCACATTTCTACCAACTTTCACTCCCTACCACATTCCAACCAACTTTCACTTCCCAACACATACCAATCAACTTTCACTCTCAACCACCTCCCAACAAACTTTCACTCTCAACGACATCACAACCAACGTTCACTCCCAACCGCATCCCCACCAACTTTCACTCCCAACCACATCCCCAACAACTTTCACAACCAACCAACTTTCACTCCAACCACATCACAACCAACTTTCACTTGCACTAACATCGCAACCAACTTTCACTCTCAACCACATCGCAACCAACTTTCACTCTCAACCGCATTCCAACCAACTTTCACTCTCAACCACAACACAAGCATCTTTCACTCCAAACCACATTGCAAACAACTTTCACTCCTAACCACATCACAACCAACTTTCACTTGCACGAACATCGCAACCAACTTTCACTCCCAACTACATCACAACCAACTTCAACTTGCACCAACATCACAACCAACTTTAACTTGCACCAACATCGCAACCAACGGTCACTCCCAACCCCATCCCCACCAACTTTCACTCCCAACGAACTTTCACTCCAAACCACATCACAACCAACTTTCACTCTCAACCACATTTCATCCAACTTTCACTCCCTACCGCATTCCAACCAACTTTCACTCTCATCCACATCCCAACCAACCTTCAGTCTCAACCACATCGCAACGATCTTTCACTCTCAACCACATTTCTACCAAATTTCACTCCGGACCACCTCCCAAACGACTTTCACTCTCAACCACATCACAACAACTTTCACTCTCAACCACATTGTAACCAAGTTTCACTCCCTACCACATTCCAACCAACCTTCACTCTCAACCACAACCCAACCAACCTTCACTCTCAGCCATATCGCAACCAACTTTCACTCTCAACCACATTTCTACCAACTTTCACTCCCTACTACATTCCAACCAACTTTCACTCCCTACTACATTCCAACCAACTTTCACTCCCTACCACATTCCAACCAACCTTCACTCTCAGCCATATCGCAACCAACTTTCACTCTCAACCACATTTCTACCAACTTTCACTTCCCAACACATCCCAAACAACTTTCACTCTCAACCACATCCCAAGCAACTTTCACTTTCATCCGCATCCCCACCAACTTTCATTCCCAACAACATCACAATCAACTTTCATTCCCAACCACATCGCAAACAACTTTCACTTGCACAAACATCACAACCAACTTCAACTTGCACCAACATCGCAACCAACATTCACTCCCAACCGCATCCCCAACCAACTTTCACTCCAAACCACATCACAACCAACTTTCATTCCCAACCACATCACAACCAACTTTCACTCTCAACCACATCACAACCAACTTTCACTCTCAACCACATCGCAACCAACTTTCACTCTCAACCACATCGCAATCAACTTTCACTCTCAACCACATTGCAACCAAGTTTCACTCCCTACCACATTCCAACCAACTTTCACTCTCATACACATTCCAACCAACCTTCACTCTCAACCACAACCCAACCAACCTTCACTCTCAGCCATATCGCAACCAACTTTCACTCTCAACCACATTTCTACCAACTTTCACTCCCTACCACATTCCAACCAACTTTCACTTCCCAACACATACCAATCAACTTTCACTCTCAACCACCTCCCAACCAACTTTCACTCCCTACCACATTCCAACCAACCTTCACTCTCAGCCACATCGCAACCAACTTTCACTCTCAACCACATTTCTACCACCCTTCACTCCCTACCACCTTCCCACCAAGATCCACTGCCCAACACATACCAAACAACTTTCACTCTCCACCTCCTCCCAACCAACTTTCACCCCCTACCACATTCCAACCAACCTTCAATCTCAGCCATATCGCAACCAACTTTCACTCTCAACCACATTTCTACCAACTTTCACTCCCTACCACATTCCAACCAACTTTCACTTCCCAACACATACCAATCAACTTTCACTCTCAACCACCTCCCAACAAACTTACACTCTCAACGACATCGCAACCAACGTTCACTCCCAACCGCATCCCCACCAACTTTCACTCCCAACCACATCCCCAACAACTTTCACAACCAACCAACTTTCACTCCATCCACATCACACCCAACTTTCGCTTGCACTAACATCGCAACCAACTTTCACTCTCAACCACATCGCAACCAACTTTCACTCTCAACCGCATTCCAACCAACTCTCACTCTCAACCACAACACAAGCATCTTTCACTCCAAACCACATTGCAAACAACTTTCACTCCTAACCACATCACAACCAACTTTCACTTGCACGAACATCGCAACCAACTTTCACTCCCAACCACATCACAACCAACTTCAACTTGCACCAACATCACAACCAACTTTAACTTGCACCAACATCGCAACCAATGGTCACTCCCAACCGCATCCCCACCAACTTTCACTCCCAACGAACTTTCACTCCAAACCACATCACAACCAACTTTCACTCTCAACCATATTTCATCGAACTTTCACTCCCTACCGCATTCCAACCAACTTTCACTCTCATCCACATCCCAACCAACCTTCAGTCTCAACCACATCGCAACGATCTTTCACTCTCAACCACATTTCTACCAAATTTCACTCCGGACCACCTCCCAACCGACTTTCACTCTCAACCACATCACAACAACTTTCACTCTCAACCACATTTCAACCAACTTTCACTCCCTGCCACATTCCAACCAGCTTTCACTCTCATCCACATTCCAACCAACTTTCACTTCCAACCACATTCCAACCAACTTTCACTTCCAACCACATACCAATCAACTTTCACTCTCAACCACCTCCCAACCAACTTTCATTCCCAACCACCTCCCAACCAACTTTCACTCTCAATGACATCCCAACCAGTTTTCACTCCCAACCACCTCCCAACCAACTTTCACTCCCAACCACCTCCCAACCAACTTTCACTCTCAACCACCTCCCAACCAACTTTCACTTCTGACCACATACCAACCAACTTTCACTCTCAACAATCTCCCAACCAACTTTCGCTTTCAACCACCTCCCAACCAACTTTCACTCTCAACCACATCCCAACCAACTTTCACTTTCAACCACCTCCCAACCAACTTTCACTCTTAACCACTTCCCAACCAACTTTCACTTCCAAACACATCATAACAAACTTTCACTTCCAACCGCATTGCAAAAACACTCCACCCCAAGGTCTTTGCTCAGTCTCCTGCTTGTCATCAGAAATAACATACAGTTCAGTATCTACATTTCTTGTATTGTTTTTTTTTTTTACCTCAGTCACCAAACGAAGACCGACCTTTTGGTTTCAGCCCTGTTTGTCTGTCTGTGAGCACGATATCTTAAAATCTTGTGGATGGATTCAGCCAAAACTTGGTGGACAGGTTGGGTGTGTTACAAGGACAAATTGATTAGATTTTGGTGAAGTTCCAAATCCAAATCCGACCTCTCAGTGGAAGGAATGCAAAACACAAACCGTTCAGACTGGAGGAGATAGTTCTAGTTTTAAGTGTGAACATGTTGACGTGTGTGTGGCTTGTAGATATTTATCTTTCCGTTTTTGAAACCTTTATTATTCAGCTCTCTTCCTTCACTGTACTGACAACTTGGCCACTCATGATGTCATCCCCTCTCCGGCTCTCCATCACCCCACATATTTTCCTTTTCCAGACAGGTCCAATAACCATCTTAACTGCACCTCTATCATGAAATTTCCAGCGACAAAGTTGTTGTGCATACTACCTGTCCCGATAACTGTCCAGATCGCTCACAACTTGGATGTGGACATATGTGAAGTTACTTTGAGGCCAGTCCAAGTTCCATTGTACAACATGTAATGCGGATTTTCGTAAATATACAAGGGAAAACGTAAATACTTTTTACTTGTTTGGGTTCCTTCTGATGACTCCAATGCAGGACTGAACCTATTTGTTCTAACATTTGATTTGAATTTAATTTATTTTAATCCCATTCTAAATTCAATTGAATGATATATTGAAAAACGTCATGGGTCAGGGTCAGGTGTCCGATCGAAGCGGGACGTCTTGTTGGTACCCAGTCATCACTGCCAGCAGTTACAAGATGGCAGTTCCAGCTATGTCTCTTATTAGTTATGCAACACCAAGCTGAGGGTCTGCAATGTCTGATTGCTCTTTTTCGTGTTTCAGTTATTTGTTCCTTGTATGCCTGCATCCTTGACGTATTGCCAATTTGTGTGTGTGTTTGTGTCAGCTGCCCTCAGTTTTCTATGTCTTCCATGAGCCTTGACCTCTGCATGTTGAAATGACAGGTGACTTGATGACGTCATTTAAAACGAAAAATTTGATTGGGAGATACATTTTCTCCCCACCTTCTTCCTTCCTATTTCGTCTGCAACACATTGATGCAGGCAGCATCATTGGCTTGGGGTTAAGTTGTGCCGCTGATGCAGTGCCCCCTTTATGTTAGAGCAGGAATTTGGATAATAGCTCGCCCACTCTTCGTGAAGTAGTACGTGGGATTTCCAACGCCCACCAACTAATGCTGGCAGACCGGACGCCCAGTTTAACTTCCTTCCGATGGACGACACACACGTCGATGCCTCACCACGTATGCGAGACACCAAGATAGCAGTTTATATCTGGACCGAGATTCAAACCCTTGGAAAGCAGCTCAAAGACGAGTGTGCACACCTCCAGGCTATTTCTCCCCACCTGGCCTCGCTCAACGGATGACGATCTCATGAAAATCGAGAATAATCACCTGCGATTGCTCATTATTACAAGACACTTCGTCATGAGATGACTTTGGCGTTGAGATTTGAGCAATATTTTATCGCTCCTAATTTTACAACTTCAGCTCTTCAACATTATCCTTGAGCAAAATATCAAAAAGCTTTTTGTGACTCAGCTGCAGTCGAAATTAGTACCTGTACGTGGGAGTTGTATTTGGATCTTTATTGCAATTGAAAATGTACAAAGATACTGCCAAGGCACAGGAGAGGGGTATCTGGCCCAACAGGCTTGTGCTACATCTATTTCCACCAACTGCAATGCCAACTTGAAAGCATCTGAAAATGTAAAGCCCATCCGCGTCCGATTTGTACTCGAACTAAACTTGCTGAAAACGACAGTTGAAAACAATTCTACAATTTATTCATTTGTGTTCTTTTTTTATTTTTATTTTATAGACCTTGTCGAGGCTCGTATGAGAGCGAACACACAACGCACAACAAAAGGGGCAGAAAATTATAGAGGTGGGAGAGGGAAGGACAAAACAGTGGGGGAACAGAGACATTAGGTGATCTGTGGAAGGGAGAGGGATGGGGTGGGGGAACATGGGGAATACAAGATGGACATTACAGGGACTTCCAGGACCTTACACAACAGGGAACATTTGGGAAGGAAGGCAGGGAATTTGAAGGAGGTGGGTTTGGGGTGGATTAACGTGGGGAGAAAAGATCGTAGTTTTGGATGGTAAAAGGTATGACGTGGTGGTGAATAGCTGTTTGTAAGATCTGGAGAGAAGAATGGGATTGAAGAATGTGGGAGTTTATTTCAAAGGCGGCTAAAAAGAGAAATGAAAGAGTGAAGGTGAGCAGTAAATCGTGATTTTGGTCGTTTTACCAGAAGGTGAGATGCAGGAGCACCAGTTCAGAGAGGAGAGCAGTACTCCATCAGGCTGCGGACAAAAGCTTTATATGTGGTCAGCAGCTCAGGTGGGCTGAGGAAGGACTTTGCACGACGGAGGATTCCCAGACTTTGACTGGCTTCCCAGGATTCCCATGAGTGGCTTTGGAGGCCAGGTTGGAAATGTGACTTTCCCAGGAAAGATCATGGCAAATAGTGAGACCCAGAAGCTTGAATGAAAGGACTTCTTCCAGAGGATTGTTGAGAAATGAGATGGGGAGGGTTTTCCAAACAGTCCTTACGGAGAGACGTCGTGAGAGTGTGAGATTTGTCAGGATTGAAAGACATGTTCCACGTGTTGGACGAATTTGTGATTTTATCCAGATCTGCAGTGAGCAAAGAAGCCACTACTTGCCAATCTGAGAGATGACAGATGGTACGGCAGAGGATGGAGTCATCAGCAAAAAGATAAAGAGGATTTTCCAGAGAATCTGAGAGATCATTGATGAAAACCACAAAAAGAACATTGCCCAAAACACTGCCTTGAGGAACTCCAGCCTGGACAGGAAGAAGGGATGAGAGAACTCCATTTCGGGCCACACGTTGGCTGCGACAGGAGAGGAAGTCTGCGAGGCATGAGTGGAGATGGCCTTGGATACCATAGCAAGAGAGTTTGGTGAGCAGGGCAGGGTGCCAGACCGTGTCAAAAGCACGCGATATGTCTCGGGATATGGCTCTGATTTCATGTCCGGCATTGAGTACAGATACAGAGTCCAGGGACAGTTGGGTGCAACTCGGTAAAGTGGGTACAGAAAGCAATGGGTTTTGGACACAAGATTTCGATGCAAACACCAAGTTTAGGCATGGAAAAATTGAGGGAACACTCTGAAACTCGAACTTGTTCTGTAACTTATCATAATAAAGTCATGTACCAAGTTTCAGTTGAATATGTTAAATGGTGTGGGAAAAAAAAAAAAAGAGTCTGAAAAACCACAGGTGGGGTGGATGGACAGATGGAGAGCAAACCTATAGCCCCCTCCGGTGAATCCGGGAGGGACTAATAAAAGGGGATTCAAAATGAGGAGCCCCCTACCAAGTTTATCTTTGGACCTACCAATGAGTGTTTTTTTTTTGGCGGGGGGGGGGGGTGGCTGGGAGGGGAGTGGCTTGCATGTTTGGACATCTTGAAGAATTAGAATGAAAAAAAAAAGTAACAATAAAAGTGTGAATGCACATTTAAGCCTCAGTCACATTTGCTCTACGGCTAGAATATGACGGCCGTACCCCCCCCTGAATTGACAGACGGCCGCAGAATTTCTGAGGTGGCCCGACGCCGTATGGCTATCTTTTACAGGCCGTAGGGGTTGCCGTGGAATTATAGCGCGGAGTTATAACTTTTTTTCATTTCTACGTTGGCTGTAGCAATTCGACAAGCCAAGCTGTGACGTAGATGTGTTTCACGTCGACCGTACGTTGGGCGTAGGGTGGGCTTGCGTTATTAGTGTGGCTGCCGTAGGCTCTTATCAATGAAAAATGAATTTTGCCAACCCCCCAAAAATTACGGCGGCCGCAATATTTCCACAGTCGCCGTAGGGTAGTCCTAAGGTGTCCCTGTGTTCAACGTACGGTGGCCTTGCGCTGTGTGACTACCTGCGGTCAATGCAGGGTCGACGCACGGTTCCCCTACGCCTACCGTGCGTCCTATGTATGGCCTCCGTGGCAGTCTGCGTCGACCGTGCGTCCACCGTGCGCTACCGCTCGAGATCGGAGTATAGGTGTTTGCCTATACGTACTCCGAACTGGAATATTCAGTTATATATATATATATATATACATAATAGTTATAGTATATTCAGTTATATATATATACTGGTATATTCTGAACTGTTATATTTTTATTTCAGTAAAAAAAGAACTGGTATATATGCCCACTCGTTACCGTCCGTCTGGCCGCACGTTCACCTTAGGGCCCCCCTGCGGTTGCCTTGCGGGCACTTTGAGGCTACCTTGCGTCTGCCTTGAAAATTCTATGGCCGCCGTAGGGATGCCCTAAGGTCACCGTGAAACATCAAATCAAAGACCGTACGGCACCCCCACGTTTTCGGTCTCCACAATTTCTAAATACGCCGTGCGGCTCCCCGAAAAATAAAAACGTATGTGACTGCTACATTGTGTGACCGTGGAAATACTGCGGCTGCCCTATAATTGCTAGTGGCCATAGATTTTGTAGACCCTTCGGCCACCGTGCCAAATGTGACTTCGGCCTTACATGTGGTTTATGAATGCAACAATAAACTTTGGCACCAAGAAAAAGCTTCAAATTAAAAGGACCCACTTTTATCAGTTAAATCATTTCAAAGAAACTTGGCAAAGGCGAACGGATTAAATGCTCAGAATGCATCACAGCAAAGAGCATCTACCATCAAAACTTGCAGGGGCTACACTTGCCAGGTCATCACTAATGGCTTTGAAATTTGCACTTGCACTCCCCACTCCCTCCCCATCTCAACTTTCATTCGTGATCGACATCCATGCTCAGAATAATGTGTCCCACATAGCTTTGTGAAGATGGTACACTGTGTTTGTCCCACATTGTAATCACCAATCGGAGAGTCGTACCTGCAGCATTTATCGTTTTACGACTGAACTAAGTGCTAAGCAGTTGTGGATTGAACAAATACGGTGATTTATCGCTTAATTATTCTTTGTCTTCTGTCTCTTCCATTTATAAAGGGTGAGGATCCAGCAGGATCAAGCTGTTGCCCTGCTTTGATCACGATACTCCCCCACTTCCACATATTCTCAGTCAACTCTCTCCACTCTCGAACCACCCCCACCTTATTGGTATCACACCTCACATAATCTTCCGATCTCAACCACAATCTTCCTTGCTCCCTCAACCTAACCACTCTCTTTACCATTCTCTCTTCCTCTATTGGCTATCCGCACCGTGTCCAACCCACTTCAGCCGGCTTTTTATCAATCTACCCATCAAGCTCATTCTTACATCGATCTCCTCCCTCAGTTCATCCATCCTATTTTGATCCACCCTCTTCACCACCCCAATCCTCCTGACCCAGTTGTTCTCGCAAACCTGCAGCCTCTGTTGTTGTCTCTCTGTCAGTGCCACCATTTTGAAAGGTATGCCGGCATCGCACAAGAACCAAAACTTTCCCTTTCAATTATCTTGATATCTTTCTGTCTGCTCTTTTAAGCTACCAAAACAAATTCAAAATCAGTGCGAAAAGTTGATGTCATAGAAGTTAGGTATTCACCCTCTTATTCCGTGTACTTCTAAGCCAAGGTAATCCCCATACTACATTAAAAAGTAAACGAGGAAAGAAAAATATTTTATCGATTTTATTTATATATATATATATATATATATATATATATGTATATATATATATGTATATATATATATATATATATATATATATATATATATATATATATATATATATATATATATATATATATACATATTGTAGATATATATATATATATATATATATATATATATATATACATATTGTAGATATATATATATATATATATATATATATATACATATTGTAGATATATATATATATATATATATATGTATATATATATATGTATATATATATATATATATATATATATATATATATATATATATATATATATATATATATATAGTTATGGTTTTGGGGGTAGATGCAATGATTTAATAAGGAAACTTAGCATTGTGTAGGGTTGCTTGATCCTTGGATGAATAGAGGCATCTCGATGTCACAAGTTTAGGAATCTGTGAGCTTAAGTGTTACGTGTGGTGCGGTGTTAATTAGCCTAGGGAGTAAAAATAAGTTCCCCAGTACGTGATTGCCCTCTGTGATTTTCCCTGTGTTTTTTTTATATTTCAAGCCAAGCAGTAAAGCTGGGAAACGCGTCCCTGAAATGACAACAAACAGGAAGCCCCACCTTCCCAGGTTTGGGGCAGCAGGCCTCGCCCTGGAGGCGGAGGATGTGGAGCACCAGGAGGATACTGGGGATTGCAAGACAGGAGAGACTGGTGCATCACACGGGTGGATTGTGGAAGGCTATCGTCTGGAAAGGATGGGAGATGGACAGAGCACACACACGAGGTTGGTGTGAGGACCGCACGAGGAAGGTGACACCTTTGGAAGAGGAAGGCTGGCACGTTCTTGAGCCTGCATGTGAAAAGCTGCTTGTGGATTGCCTGGTGTACGTCTGCCCGGCTTTGAGTGATGGCACCATTTTGCCTGCGTGTGCACATGCTGTTGGAGGGCCTCCATTCCGGGTTCGACCGGGATCATCTGTGGCCCAAGCTGAGTACCAGTGTATGACAAAAGGGGGTTTCTCTTTTCATTTTGTCACCCTTTGTCTGTATTTGTCTGGGTGCACGGCCTCGACCATATGAGTTATATATTTATTGTTGGTATTATTTCCTTTTGCTTTATTGTAAACTTTATTGGAAATATTTGTGCATGTGCATTAAATGTGGTTATTTTGAAGAAACTATTCATCCATTTGTAGTGGGGTTCATGGATTAAACCTCCCATGTAACCCTTCCATTCCCAGTACTCCTCCGCCATCCTCTATCGCCCTCCGCCATGCGCTTTGAGCACATGTTGAACTCACCATCGATCAACGTATCCGACTCCGCTTAATAAGGAACCGCTCGGAAATCCCGGGAGGTTGTCGGTGTTAACCGCCTGGCTCCGCCAAATTTGGGTCATGAGGTTAACTTGTGCCGGCCACCCCCACGACATTTATGGAGAGTGAAAGTTTATGGAGAATTTGGAATGAAAATATGGAGAGATTGAGTTTTAAGGAGAATCAGGAAATGATGTGAAGGTTTCCACTGGTGACTTTCGCAGATTTGGCATTTGTAGTTTCGCCTTTCTGACATCATTGAAACATTCCCTACCTTACTTCTGTTGGAGTCAGCTGCAGTCAGTTTTTTTTTGGACAAGTACTTCACAAACTGGCTCTCCATACCTGACGTTCAACCGAAAGTGTCACAGGAATGTGGAATTTATTGGTTCATGGTTTAGCATTCGCTGTTTCCGCATTGTCTGTTTGCATTTGGATTCTTCTTCTTCACCAACGAATACGAACATTTTGTATTTCAAAAAACCCTAGCGTTTTTAACCATGAAGCCTTGTGTTATGATTAATACGCCAGCGCACTATTCGAAAGCCATTTTTTTCTAATGGAAATTTTATTTATTTTATTTATATATATTTTTTTATTTTTTTTAATATATATATATATATATTTTTTTCATTTTTATGGAGAGCCACTTAGTGCATCCTGAAGCTGAATGTTAGTTCTATGTATATGTAAAGTTTCATCAAGATCGGTTCACTGGTCTAGGAGCTTATTCGTTACAAAAAAAACAGACGGACAGACAGAAGGACTGCCATTTATATAGTTGATGTTGTACACCTTTTGCATTCTCCCTTACCCCTCATCATTACCTGCATCCCTTATTTGTCCATCTCCATCTACTTTCTCCTTCCGCCCTGCTGTCGGTGATTTCTCCTTTTTCCTGCTGTTCCCTTTGTTGTGTTGTGTCCTGATCTGTTATGTGTCATCGCTATTCCATCAGCCCAGAGCATGTATCTTGAAAAAGAAATAAATGGTACATTGAGCCAAAACATCTGGCATATTAACATTAAAAACGGGTATGTTATAATTTAACCTTTAATAAACTCTTGCTGAATGGTTTTTGTGTTTTTTTTCAAATATAACCAGTTAATAGCGAATTTCATTCGTTTATTTTAAAGCACACTTTTGAATATCGACGGCAACACAGTTTATTGTGCAAGATTGTGATGGTGGAGGCCGTACTTTTGGCAGCGCATCAGGGACGTTCACATTCAGTCATGAATGTTTCTATGAATAACAACCATTGTGCGACAAACCCTCTTTCTGGTCTCTATATAGTGCAAAAATCGAAACCTTGACATTCTTCTTCTCCATCTTTTGTATGCAGCGCATGGTTGTGGGTTATGGGTAGCATCGTTTTCTGGGAGTGTGGTTCTGCTCTCTGTAGGTGAGAGCAGGAATTTGGAATTTGTTCAGAGTGCCGGTCGTCATTATTTCAGATGCAGCCTGCCAATGCTGGTTGCATCATTTCCAGGAGCATGGGTGTGCCACTGATGCAGTGCCCCTTGTTTCCAGGAAGCCGGTACTCATTTTGCCGACCGCGGAAGGATGATGGGCCGAGTCACCCCACCTGGTGTTATTTAATGGAGCGACAGGGGCCCAAAATCAAGACCCAAAGATCTTAAGTTAGTCACCTTAACCTTTAAGCCAACACCAGGCTGTGGGTGCCGGCCATAGCTCACCTACTCTTCGTGAAGTACACCGTATGATTTTTTTTTAACGTACATCTAGTAATGTCGGCAGATGGGTCGCCCAGTTTTACATCCATCCGGGGGACTGCAGACACATTCCATGAGGAACCATGGGAATATAACCCGCATCATTGGGTTTTGGCGAGGCAAGAAGGCTTTACACATTCCATGACCGAGCCACTCACCGCTTTAGAGTTTCAAAAGGAAATCAGCATTCGGCAAGACTTTGTTATCCTCTTTACAAGGTGGCATGAACTTTCACCAAAGATTTTGTTTTTTATTACCGATTTGGGTGTTTAACGGGAAATAAGCTTTTCCCCGATCAGAATTATCTGCACGTAGGAGTAACGGTCACTCATGACCATTCGGACATCATATAAGAAACAATGTTTGGCAAAGTGATCAGGAAATAAATCTTTCATCCCGAGTCAAGAGAGTATGGGAGTCCTGACATTGCTGCCACTATAAATGATGTCTTTACCATCTCAAAGAGATTGTAAAGTTATCATATTGTGATTGAATCATGATTACAAAGTGACAATTTTGAAGAAGTTGCTCAGAGGTTTGACCATGAAATTTATAGCGAAAGCAACTCCATAATCGACATGATGACATAGTTTATTGAATGCTGCATCGGATTTCCTTTTCTAACTGTCTGAGTGACAATGCAGAGTTTGGAGGCAGCCATGCTTTTCCATTGTGGTTTCCAGATAGGCTGCAAATGGCATGTGGCGATCGATTCACAGGAAGTCATGGATTTTTTTTTTAAGGCAATCTGTTTCGCTGCCGCTATGAGCCTCGGTTTCATTGTGCATACACATTAAATGCATTCCTGCTAATTCTCCACCTCACTTGTTTTCACAATGAAATGTTTTTTTAAGCAAATTAATGTCTCTGGACAGGATGGCTTCGAGGTACGCACACTCGCCTCTGAGCTGTTCAGCTTGGGTTGGAATCCCGACAAAGCTATAAACTGTCGTCCCAGAGTTTCACAGGCAAAGTGATTCATCAATGCCTGCGTCATCCCTCAGATAGACGTTAAGCAGGTGTCTCATCTGCCAGCATTAAGTTAGTGGATGTTAAAAATCCCACGGTGTCCTTCAGGCAGAGTAGGTGAGCTATCGATGGAACCCTAAACCAATTCCACATTCTTGCACTCTCGGTTGAATATCCCATCTCAAAATGGTGACCCGTCCAGTATTTTAACTCTAGCCAAAGAAACTGCTTCTGCAGCACCAACTGCTCTGCATAGAGCATGGTGCATGACTTGCACGTCTGAAAAAAACAAGGTTAAAACAACAGCGAGAATTGCTCGGCAGTACGTGTCCCTCCCGACGTGATATTTTCTAAGTCAAAAAGGGGCATAACTCTGTTGAAAATTACCAAAACGCTCTGAAACTCTAACTTGTTCTGTAACTTATCAAAATAAAGCCACGTATCAAGTTTCAGTTGAATATGTTGAAGGGGATGGGAAAAATTCTGAAAAACCACAGGTGGGATGGATGCACAGACAGATGTAGAGCAAACCTATAGCCCCCTCCGGTGAAACCAGGAGGGAACTAATAAAGGGGTATTTGTTCATCGAGGGGTATATTCTTTAAATTAGCAACAAACAAGTTAACCAATTGACTGTAGGCCTACATTTGTAACCACTGTTGTAAGAGTTACCTGTCTTATTGTGATGCTGATGAGGCTTCCAGACTAGCAGAGGCATGGATAGCAGCCTCTCAACAAAGGTAGGTAATTTTTAAACATGACCATTGCTTTGTTTTTTCTCTTGAAGATACATTATGATTCATTCAGATCATCCAAAGCTATATGTGTACACTCACTTCACTCACTGTGTGAAATATCGTCTAATCAGCCCCGGGGCATTCCTTGTTAAAATATCCTCCTCGCAACAAGGTCACCACAAGTGTGGTTTCTGCTGTCAGGGCTCATTAGGAACCTAAAATTAAACTACTAGCTTTGGGCGATAAGAACAAGGAAGAAAAACTTGCTACGTCAAATCAAGCAATTCCACTCACGACAACTGTGGTGCCACCAATTGCCTTACCAGCAACCAATCATAATTGGGAGACTTGTTTGAAATCGCATCGTGTGATGGAGTACGCAGAGGCACGATAGAGTCAGAGTCCTAGTATTTCATCTGGCCCTTAATGACACTGTGGAGTTCAAGGCTAAAATATGACAACGCAGGATCTGCTACTTGTCCCTTGCACACATGTTGCGAGCCTTTTGGATTGCCTTTTCTTGAGTTGGCGAGGGATTTGTGCCTTCTGCGCTCTCAGCGTTTTGTGCTTCAAGAGTTTCAAACAGTATAATCAACATCATCAAAAACTGCATCAGCTTGCTCCTCTCCACTTGTTCTTTCCCTTCTTGTCCATCTTTGCAGTACACACTTCCGATCTCCAGGCAATCGTGCCATTTTGTCTGACATTTCAAGACAATTGAAACTTTACGAGTCACTTTGTGTGTGATTGTGGTTTCCTCAATTTTACCTTTCAAACCATGTTCTTCTGTGACGGACGAGCTTTCTCAGTCAACTGTTTTTGCAGAGTCAGTTTCATCAAGTGTATTTGTTATTGGTGATGATAAGCCTGGAGTTGGCTTAACCTTTAAGGTGTGTGGCTTCAAATCCTGATTTTGATTATGAGGGTCCTGATTTTGAGCCCCTGTCGTGCCTTTAAATAACACCAGGTAGGTTGACTCAGCTTGTCATCCTTCCGAGGTCAGCAAACTCACAGCAAACAAACAGCTCACTGGAAACAGGGGCACTGCATCAGTGGCACAGCCACCACGCTCCCAGCATTGATGCAACCAGCAGTAATGGGCTGCATTCGAAATTTTAATTATTGGTGATTATGTAAAACGAGACAGGAAATCGTGATTCTTGGCTTTAACGTATAAATCGTGTTGATATGTGCTTTTTGTAATGATCATTTTGCCTTGCTAGTGAGGCTGTGAAACGGTGCTGACCCTGACTTGGTTAACTCTGCTACCGAAAGTGGATGGTGGCTTTGTTTGCACCCCTGTTTGTCTGTCTGTCTGTGAGCAGGATATCTCAAAAAGTTATTGATGGATTCGCACAAAACTTGATGGACAGGTTGGTTGTGTGACGAGAATGAATTGATTCCATTATGGTGAAGATCCAGATCTGGATACTTGAATTTAAAAAGTGATTCTTCACAATTGAGAGATTGGGCCAAAAACGATACATGGCAATGGATTTCAAAAAGTTGCAGACGGGTTATGACAAAACTTGGTGGATGAGTTGGGTAGGTGACGAGAACAAGGTGGTTAGGATTTTGGTTCAGGTCCGGATGTAGAACTGGCCTATCAGTGGGATCCAGAACAAACTGTTTGGCTTGGCGGAGATATGCGCTCCACCGAGTGCTGTTCCACTTATACCTTGCGGAGATCTCTTTTCAAAAGTTGGTGTCACCCATCACGTTCTACGGAACATGTATTACGGGGTTGTGTACAAACATTGCTCGATACAAGACAGTCTGCATACATTTTAAGACTTTATAAAGCCCTTGAACTCTCATAGTAGCTTCTTACCTCCACCCTGTGTACTTTTTTTCCCATTTTCAAATCCACCGATTTGTCACAATTAAATAGAACAGAACATGTCTGAATTTTCCATTGCACAAAACATGTCATCAATTACATCACACACTGGCTATAACTTTGTCTCACCTGACACCAAACACATGTTTTCACCACAAATTGAGTTCAAGTTGGATGGTGTTTGCCCACTTTAAGGAAGAATTAATCAAGATAGCAGGAATATTTCATGTCATAAAATCAATGGCTATTAAATGTAAATCCTTAAACATCACCGATTTAAAGATCATCACTGACAAATGACCATGTCTTCACATGTCGTTTTGGCCGTTTTCCTGTCTGTCATCCTGGAATGGATGTGGAAACTGAAGAACAGTTGCTTGGAAGGTGTAACCTGCATTATATCAACTCAAAGTAGTAAATACTTCACTTTCACATTTATCTTTCCCGAAATTTGTTGTTAGTGCTTCAATCAGGCATTAAATTTGTCATGAAAATGTCGCAGGTGCAATTAAGTGGTTCCAGCAAATCTAAGCTTGAAGCACAAAAAAAGCTGAAAATGGAAGTTTTAACAACATGATGCAGCTCCCCAACTCTCAGAGTGTACAGCGACAAGAACACAATGAGATGAGTAACACGACAAGAACATGATGAGATGAGCGACACGACAAGAACACAATGAGATGAGCGACACGACAAGAACACGATGAGATGAGCGACACGACAAGAACACAATGAGATTAGCGACACGACAAGAGCACGATGAGATGAGCGATACAACAAGAACACGATGAGATGAGCGACACGACAAGAGCACGATGAGATGAGCGACACGACAAGAACACGATGAGATGAGCGACACGACAAGAACACGATGAGATGAGCGATACAACAAGAACACGATGAGATGAGCGACATGACAAGAGCACGATGAGATGAGCGACACGACAAGAACACGATGAGATGAGCGACACGACAAGAACACGATGAGATGAGCGACACGACAAGAACACGATGAGATGAGCGACACGACAAGAACACAATGAGATTAGCGACACGACAAGAACACGATGAGATGAGCGGCATGACAAGAACACGATGAGATGAGTGACAAATGTTGACAAGAAGATGGAAAGACATTCAAACACGGAGGTTTATTAAAACCACCTCTTTTGTGTAACTCGCTTCTTTTTAAGTGTTGCGGCACTTTCTTTTAAAGTTTTTTTTTATAGCTACCAAGACTCATTTAAAAATTATTTACAAGACTCTAGACTAAATACTTCCTCGGACGTTGATTGAAGTATGCAAACCGCCATGGGAAAACGCCTGGTGTTGGCTTAACGGTTAAGGTTGCTGGCTAAAGATCATCGGCTCTTGAGTTCAAGCCCCTGTTCCATTCGTTGAATTAACACCAGGTGGGTTGACTCAGCCTGTTTATCCTTCCAAGGTTGACAAAATGAGTACCAGCTTACCGGTAATAGGGGGAATTGCATCAGCGGCACTGCCGTGCTTGCAGAAAATGATGCCTCCAGCAGCCACAGGCCACATATGAAATAATAACCACCATCTGAAGCAATTTTTTTTAACCTGTCAAAGGGCAGAAGAGCTACTTGTGAGCCACCGGCCATCCATATCTGGTGTCCAACTGTGTCTGCGGATATCCTCCTGCAGTTGGGTACCTCTTTCTCAGCGGTTGGTGGTAGGATTCGCACTCTGGCCACCGTAAAACACTTCATTCTGCAAAACATTAAGAAAAAAACACAAACAAGCAGTCATAGACTGGTACTTACGAAATCGTCAACTTGACCTCTGACCTTGTCTAATAAAAGCTGCCTACAGAGAAGGTAGCGACGCAAATCAGAAGTTTCTACGATGATTCTGTACCAAACCATCAAAAATCAAATGTTTGACCTCACTGTGACCTTGACCTTTGACCGATTTTGACCAAAATCTAATCAGCACTAGCCACCATCCTCCTGAATCATGTGGTGTAATTTGATATTGGTAGCTTCTTCCGTTCTCGAGTTATCGTGCCTACAAACAAACACACACACACACAAACAAACAAACAAACAAACAAACAAACAAACAAACACACACAAACACAAACAGATAACGGAAGTCATCAATATACTTACGAAATCTAAAGATTTCGTAAGTAATAAAACTGAAAACCCACCGGTGGGAGTACCTCCTGTGCAGCTGCAATTCACAGGACAGCTCACTGGATGACGGGATGGGGGCAAAGCCTTCGGGATCCCCATTAATTGATGATAGGAGAAAAACCATGGAGAAAACTTGCTGTTTCTGGTTGTGGTAGTGTAATGCTGAGGTGTCGTCCACCAGACGGCAGTCTCCTCAGGTTAGCTTAAGGCAGTCCCTTCACATGGGTTCCTGGAATATCCTCACTCTAGGAGAGGATGATCACCTGTCTCTGCAGTTATCTGAGCTCCAACATTTGAATATCAATATTGCAGAACTCTCTGAGGTTCAGACGTGATTGTGGTGAGATAATGGCGGGTGCTTACACCCACAACTGGTCTGGTCACTCTGATGGTTACCATGTCTGTCCCTGAGTTGGCTATGGATTAAATTTTGATATTGTGTTGATAAATTAGTGTGGTGTTGATGTGGTGCAGGCAAGATGGGCCGAATGGCCTCCACCTGTGTCGAATTTCCTTGTGATTCCCTTGTGACCATGCCCAAGGAGTTGCTGTAGCTGCGTCCAAGAAGCTGACTCCCATGATAATTGAGGTAAAGGCGCTGTCACACCTTGACGTTTTAGCCAGCAATGGCAACGTATAAAAATGTATGTAAAACGTTGGCGTACGCTGAAGTTTTGAGGTTTTTAAAAAAAGTTTTGGTCATATTCATAACGTGTTGGTCGTATGCATAACATATTAGTAACAGGCACAGAACGTTTCGTTGTCTTGTAGATAACTTATACCAACGAATGCCTAGCATGTTGTCGGCGTTCACAACCTCTGCCCAACGATAGTTTAACTTAGGCATAGCACGCTGCACGTATCGCGCCGAACTCGTGGCGTAGCCTGTTAAAAACCTGTCGCACGCCGATTTAAATCGTAACCGCCTGAGAATTGCAAGTGTCAACATCGCAGTCACACCTTGACGATTTAACCAGCGTATGCTGACCTATGAAAAATGCATCCAAAACGCTGGCACACGTCGAATACGGTATGGGTGAATTGTGTATACGTTAGGAACACGCTGAAAAACAATGAAGTACGCTGTCTTATTCCGTGGTACGTCAAGTTCGTCCTGAAAGTTCAAGCATGCTGAAAATTTTACGACGTACTCGACGTATGGCTCACAAGTTCCGCATAGGCTGGCATAAGTTCTCGGCACACTCCGCGATCGTTGTCACACGTCGGACACACGTTACTTGTAAGTTACTCATAAATCAAAGCACGTCGAGGTAATGTTTAGCATACCATAAACTTAATTTTGAACCTATGAGCAACGTGCTTTGAACCGATGTGTAACGTATCTCAAACGCACATTGTCGAATGCAGACGAATTTGGTTGACGTCTTCCGGACGACCACAGAACTTACTGAACGTGTTTCTAACTTACATCTACTGTATAATGGCGATTTGGCAGCGTTTAGGGGAATTGGAATATAAAAATGGGCTTCACAAGAGGAACCCGTCAGTGTTCCAGACTCCCTGTTGAGTAGATGTCAATGTCAGTAGTATCAGTAGGAGTAGTATTAGGTGAGCGTGTCAGTAGTAGTCGTAGTAGTCGTAGTAGTAGTATTGGTAGTCGGTGAGCGTGATGGGGAGGGTGTGGGTGATGATGGATCCTCGTTGCGTCCACTTTGCAGGAAATAGGAGACTACTTTGCACCATTGTTCGATGTTCTTTTCGGCTAATTTTTTTTCTTCTCATTCCCACGATGAACTATTTTTTTGTTTCAGTTTTTAAAGTATTCAAAACGACTTGGACAAATGCATAATGTCCTAGTAATGAACACAGAACGCTTCGATAACTTATAGATAAGTTATACCAACGATTGATTAGCGTGTTTTAGGCGTCCATAACCTATGCCCAACGATAGTCTAACGTATGCATAGCATGGCAGGGTATCGTCGACGATTACGTGAGGTTTTCTATTCATAGGCTGCAACTTCACTTTTAATAAATGCCGGGTCACTCGCCTATTGTTTTTTGACGCTGGTGCTCGGCAATTGAAATCGTTTCCATTGAACGAGTTAAATCGCTTCCACTGGACTATTGAAATGATTTACACTGAACGATTTAAATAAATGCCTGTCACTCGCCTATTGTTTTTGGACGCTGGTGCTCGGCAATCGAAATCGTTTTCGTTGAACGAGTTAAATCCCTTCCACAGCACTGCAGTCACGGCACCAACAGCAGCAGGCTCAGTGCCAGCCTCATGCCAGGCTCAAGCGGATCCCTGGAGAAGGTGTACTGCTTGGTTATCCTTGGACCCACTCTGGCTCGCAGCTCGTCGAACATCGCTGGGGGCATTCGCATGAAGTTGATGAAGGATGCATGGTCCTCGTTCCGGAGTTCCACCATGAGCTGGTCATATATGCCGTAATGGCGTCGCCTCCCAATCCATGGTCTGACCCAGTTCCTTCTCCTCCGTTCACCTCTTCTTCTCCCGGCTCTATTGGCACGCAACTGGTGCAGCGTCAACTCGATGAGGTCATGTTGATGTTGGAGGACAGGTAGGTATTGTCATCTCAGCCTTGCCGGATCCTCCATCTCTCGGAATGACATGGGCATGTACTCACCACGGTCTAAAAAAAAGACGGGTTCCTCCTGTGAACCCCATTTTTATGTACCATTTCCCCTAATTGCTGCCAATACGCCATTATACGGTATCTGTAAGTTAGAAACGCGTTCAGTAAGTTCTGTGGTCGTCCTAAAGACGTCAAATACATATACATACGCATTTGTGCGTATTCCATGCTTTACAAATAATTCCCAAGCACGTTACTCATAGGTTATAAATAAGTCACGGGTACCCTCAACATTACTTTGACGTGTTTCGACGTATGAGGAACTTTCAAGTAACGTGTTGCGAAGTGTCAACAATGTTCGTGTAGCGTGCTTACAAAACGTTACTCATAGGTTAGAAATAAGTTTCGGTAACGCTAAGCATTACCTTGAAGTGTTTCGACTTATGAGTAACTTACAAGTAACGTGTGTCAACGATCGCATAACGTGCCTACAACTTATGGCCAGCGTAGCGGAACGTGTGAGTCATACGCCAGCATACGTCGTAAAATTTAAAGCATGGAAAAATTTGAGGACAACCCAAAAGTACAACGTTGAAAGCCAGCATACTACGATGTATGGCAGTGTTTTTCAGCGTGCTCTTAACGTATACAAAACGTACCCATAACGTATTCGACGTGTGCCAGCGTTTTAGACAAATTTTTCATAAATTGGCATATGCTGGCTAAATCGTCAAGGTGTGACAGCGGCTTAACACTGGTTAATGAGGTTACAATGGGACTGAGGATTTGTTACTCTCTGGTGTGTCATTTTCTTGGTCTCTGAATATGTACTGACTGAAGGCAAGTGATTTCACTGTGAAGCAGACATTCTATGCTGTGCTCGAGTTTGTGGTTGATCACTGCCCCAGGCAAGATGCTCTTGTAGTCTTGGAAGATTTCAATGCATTGACTGGCACTGACAGGGATGGTTATGCTGCATGAGTTGGTACCTTTCGGTCTGGAACTGTGAACCAGAATAACACTGTTCCTTGACTTCACAAAACGTCGTGGACTCAGGGTGGCTGGTTCGTGGATTCAGCGCCCACAGGCTCATCGCTGGACTTGGCATTCCAGTACTGGTGGTGTGGCAGAGGAGGTTGACCATGTACTCATTGATGGTCGCTTGAGGATGTTCCAGAACTGCAGCGTCTACCAGAGTGCTCAGTTCCTCAATACTGACCACAGGCTTGTGGTCGCAACTGTAAAGTAACAGCTCAAATCCAGGAGAATGGTACGATCACAGCCTCAGCTGATTGTTGGCATACTCAAGGATGAGAGGGTTGCTGAGGAGTTTGCCAACACTTTGAGTGGGGGGTCTGGGTGTTTTGGGAGATCCTGAGGCATTATGGAGTGCCTTCAAGACTATCATCATTGATGTTGTCGGTGGTTGTCATGGAACCCATCATCGGGCAAAGAAGAACTTTGTCTCCCAAGGGACACTGGATACCATTGACCAGAGTCACAGGCCCAGGCTTAATGGCATAGCCGAGCCATTCAGGGATCAGGTGTAAAACTGTACATTCACTGAGGGCAGACAAGGAGGCCTATGTGTGAAGAATTTGTGAAGCGGTGGAGCATCTCCTGTGGTCAAGTGATTCTCATCCTGCTTACAGAAGAATCCATGCATTGTGTTCCTCCAATCCTGTTCCTCGATGTATTGCCGTTGGAGTGGAGGGTGGTGAGCGCTTGAGAGAGGAGTTTGAAGCAAAGGTCGGCTTGGCTGGTTACTTTGAGTGGCTGTGCCAGGCTGTCCCACCAGCTGTTGAGTTGGATGTCAGGGGTGTTACAATCCCTATTTCTGACCCTTAAATCAACTATGAGCCAACTTTGTTTGTGGAAACACAAGCTGTGATGAACTCGTTGAAAGGGGGTAAAGCTCCTGGGATCTGTGGCATCCATGCTGAACTTGTCAAGGCTGGTGGAAATGCTGTGCTCGTATTGTTGCATGTAGTTTTGTGCTCTTTTTTGAGCACAGGCATCATCCCAACTGACTAGAAGAGGGGCCTTGTTGTCCCTCTCTGGAAAGGGAAGGTTGATCGCCAGGACTGCAACAACTACCGAGGGGTGATGCTGCTCTCAGTACAGGACAAGGTCTTTGCTCAGATATATAATTATTGATAGAGTTCACTACCATATGCTTGTAGGCCAGCGGTATAGGTCAGATTTTTTGGTACTTAATCAACCGACTTGACACAAAGCTACAAGAGGTCTCATATGAAAGATGGGGATCTCAGTAACTCATTTTGCCCTGTTGTCCTCATTTTTTGGTGTGCGGCCCGTGAAATATTCACACCTGAAGCATACCCCCATTAGAAAATTTTGACCATTTCCGAAAATCAGTGAATTAGCCATAACTTCAAAGCAATGCGCCCTATTTTTACATGATTGGTATTGAAATGTGCAGAATGAATAGGGGAATACTACTAGTTACTTTATGGAATACTTCTAGATAAATATATGTACATTTGAGTGCTTTTAATAGAAAAAAAAGACGTAATTTCTGAACCGCTAACTTCGAAAATCATCATCTACAGAAACAAACATCTGCCAATTGTCATTTTTTCTTTATTTTATATGTGTTCAGTTTACCATATCAATATAATGAGAATATTTTGAAACAAATTTCAACTAGCAAATTATGCGATATAGTGACTGAAGTTTGCACAAGCGATGTGATAACTATATGTTAAGGCCCGGTCACACCTTGACGTTTTAGCCAACGTATGCCGATTTTTGAAATTTTTTTTCTAAAACGCTGGCGCACGTTGAATACGTTATGGGTAAGTTTTGATAACATTGAGAGCACGCTGAAAAACACTGCCATACGTCGTTGTACGCTGGCTTTAAACGTTGTACTTTTTGGTTGTCCTCAAATTTTTTCATGCTTGAAATTTCACGACGTATGCCGGTGTATGACTCACACGTTCCGCTACACTGGCCACAAGTTGTATGCACGGTCTGCGATCGTTGACAGACGTCAACACATGCTACTTGTAAGTTAATCGTAAGTTGAGACACGCCGAGGTAATGTTTAGCGTACCCGAAACTTATTTCTAACCTATGATTAACGTGTTGTTGGCACGTTACGCGATCGTTGCCACACATCGACAGACGTTACTTTTAAGTTACTCATAGGCTGAAAGACGTTGGTATAATGGATCGTCCTTGCGTCAGCGTCCACGGCCATGGCCAGGACACTTATTTGCAGCATTCTTCAAACTTTTCTTCGGCATGACGAAGATGTTCACAAAACGATGTCTAGCTTGGCTATGATTCCAATTGTCCATCAGCAGCGTCTATTTAAAATAGTCGAGTTTGAGCGTTTTAACACGTTCAGAAGAAACTCTTCAAATTTCCAAACCCCAGCGTCAAAAAACAAAGGCGAGTGACAGCAATTTAAATCGTTCATTGTAAACAATGAAAATAGCTGAGTGGTACTGTTTAAAAGTCGTTGAGTGTAAAAAAAATCCAATTGTTGAGCGCAAGCGTCTACTTTCAATAGTGGGGTTTGAGCGATTTAGCACGTTCAATAGAAACGATTAAAATTTCCGAGCGCCAGCGTCAAAAAACAAAGGCGAGTGACAGCAATTTAAATCGTTCATTGTAAACAATGAAAATAGCCGAGTGGTACCGTTTAAAAGTCGTTGAGTGTAAAAAAATCCAATTGTTGAGCGCAAGCGTCTACTTTCAATAGTGGAGATGCAGCCATTTAAATCGTTGAGTGGCAGCCGATGAATAGCAAACCCCACGTCACCGGCAAAGATAAACTGCCGCACGATATGGATAAGTTAGGCTATCGTTGGGCATAGTTTGTGAACGCCGGCTTCACGATAATTATTCGTTGGTATATCGTATCTAGAAGTAATCAAAGCGCTCTATGCACATTATTAGTTCATTGTGCGTTTGTCCAACCCGTTATGAATAGACCAAAATGGTAAAACAAGCTATAGCTCATTGTTGAAAAAGCCCCATAAAAAATTAGCCACGAAGAACTTCGAACAATGGTGAAAAGATGTCTCATACCCGTGGACACGCGGACGCAAGGACAATCCATCATAACCCACACCCTCCCTCTCACACTCACCTACTACTGCCAACATGAACAAACTACTACTAATACTGATACTGATACTGATACTGATACTGTTACTGCTGACATGGACATCGACTCAAAAAGGACTCAAAAACACTGTTGGGTTCCCCTTTTATGAGCAGCATTTTTATATACCAATTCCCAAAACCGCTGGGAACACGTCTTTATATGGCAGTTGTAAGCTAGAAACACGTTCATTTTTTTTTTTTTTTGTCGACCGGAAGACGTCATTGGAATACGTCTACATACGTCGATGTGTGTTGGGACTACGTAAAGAATTGGTTCAAAGCACGTCAAACACAAGTTAGAAATAAGTTTCGCGTAATAAAGACATTACCGCGACGTGTTTCGACTTATGAGTAGCTTATAAGTAGCGTTTGTGGACGTGTGTAAGCGTCCGCATATCGTGTGTAAAACTTATCCCCATCGCATGCGGAACGTGTGTCATACGCCGAGTACGTCGTAAAAGTTTGAACATGTTTGAAATTTCTTGACTTACTCTACTTACTACGACGTATGATAGCGTACTTTAGCGTTCTACTCACGTATACCAAACTTACTCATTCCGTATTTGACGTGCCCCAACGTTTTAGACACATTTTTCTTAGGTCGGCATACGCTGGCAAGATCGCCAAGGTGTGACCGCGATGTTGACACTTGCAATTCTCAGGCGGTTACGATTTAAATCGGCGTGCGTCAGCCTTTTAATAGGCTACGTCACGACATCGTCGGCGATGCGTGTAACGCGCTATGCCTAAGTTAGACTATCGTTGGGCATCGGTTGTGTAGGCCGACAACAGGTTCAGCATTCGTTGGTATAAGTTATCTATAACACAACGAAACGTTCTGTGTCCGTTACCAATGCGTTATACATCAGACCAAGTCGCTATGAATACGTCCGAATCTTTAAAAAAAAACATCAAAAGTTCAACATAAGCCAGCGTTTTACATACATTTTAATACGTTGCCATCGCTGGCTAAAACGTCAAGGTGTGACTGGGCCTTTACACCAATACACATTGTTCTACGAGAAATGAACTAAAACATATATTTTGAGCGAGTGTCCTCGATATGTTCAACCATCACTGTCCGTGTCATTTTCGTCACCATGTGACGGTTCGTTGCCACACTGCCTGTCACTGGTGGCACACATGCACTCGTTAGTGCAAGGCAAACTGTCTTGTGAGCAGCTGCAGCTGTTGGTACATGGTTCACTACCACGGCATGAACACACAAGACCATCTAACATCTCCGCTGATGTGGGTCCATCAAACAATGTGGGATGCAGCACACATTCTCCTTTGTACCATCCACGACCCTCTGGTGTCGGAATTTCTGGATTTGCCAGGTGGGCATTCATCCATACTCGGGTTTGGTGAACGGATCTCTTCACATGTTCGAGAAAAGCTGGTTCGGACGGAAGAAACTTATGCACTGGGACATCTTTGGTCGCTGCGAGTTTCTCCTGAAGATCATTCAAATTTGTGTTTGCATCCATATGTATTTCCTTTGAGAATCATACATGGCACTGACTAAATGTCTTGAAGCAGCCACTGCCTCCAGGAGATCGTCGGTGGCGAGGACTTCAAGGTGTGGACCATTATTCTGAATATGCAGTGTCTTCATAGCTTTCCATGCTTTCTTTTTACCATAGCCGAAGAATGCTGATACAGAGTCACATCTTGTCAGGGCATGAAACGCAGGAAGCCGGGTACACATTTCTGGAAGCAAGCTGTAACATATCTGATGGACCGGGATAAGCTTGCATCCTGCTGATGTTCTTTTCTCTATCCATATTTTGGCAGTGTCCCGCAACTGTTGAAAGTAGTGGACTGCTAAGACAAGCACATCAGTGTCTGCTGATTTGATCGTAATGGACCCACGCACATTGTTACGTCTGAACTCATCATCGGCATGCTTCACATGAAGAAATATCCGAGAATCTGCCACTTCCTGCATTGATGCGAGTTGACTGTCATGATACATTCCTGCAGATGAAAGGCATGCTGTAAGCGAACCATCAGATAAGCCACCAGCCAAATAGATCCGCTTTTCTTGGTGATCTGTAAGTTATTTTGCTGCTGGTGCATGTTGCGTGACGTGACTGCAGATGAAGTGTGCCAAGGTGGATTTGTTTGATGATAGAGCCATGAATTTCATCCATTGTGGTACTGGGCGTCCAGCAATGACTTGGTAGCGTGGAGGAAGAGGGCTCTTTGTCTTGTAGTTTATGGGAAATTATGTGATTTTCTGAAATGGTCCAAATATTCAGATGGGTGTATCCTTCAAATGTGAATATTTCATGAACCGCACACCAAAATATGATGACAACAGGGCTAAATGTGTTGCTGAGATCACCATCTTTCATATGAGACCTGTTGTAGCTTTGTGTCAAGCCGGTTGATTAAACTCCTAAAATATAGCCCTTTATCGAGGTTTACCACTGGCCTATTGAGCACCAACACCCAGAGCAGTTAGGCTTTACACCAAAGAGGTCAATGATTGACCGTTTTCTTGCTCTTCAGATTCTCACCAAACAGACGAGAGCAGGGGCTGCTCGCAACCGATGTTGATCTCCTCAAAGCATTTGATTCCGTGAATTGGGATGCCCTCTGGAGCATTGGCTCTTAACCTGGGGGGGCGTGAGTAATTTCCAGAAGGGGAGCAAGCCCGGAGGAAAAAAGTAGAAATTTCTCTAATTATTTTTGGAATTCTCTTAACAAGTGTTTGCATAATATCGTGATGAACATAAAAAAAACAAAAGTTGCCTTTAATAATTTTCGTTTTCTATTTGTGACTCGGCCTACCATTTTCTGTATTAAAATGAATTTTAAAATTTAAAATTTGTTTAAATTTAATTTTAAAATTTATATTTTATTTTAATTTTAATATAAAAGTTTTTTTCACAGATTTGCAGTACCCATTTCAAACTAAATAATTCACAATGAGTGCAAAAAAGCGGAAGTATCTTGACGAATATATTCGATTTGGATTTGTGTCCCTCCAAAAGGGTGACGCAGAGGTACCCCAATGCGTAATATCCTTCAAGACTGAGCAATGATGGCATGCGGTGCACACGCTTGGAACACCACTTAAAGACAATGCATCCTGCTCGAGCTGCCAAACCCAAGGCATTCTTTGAAACAAAAGGCAGTCCTTGAAGCAAGCTGAGATGGACAGCAGTGGAGCATTTCAGCAATAGACTTCAAAGGTTGTTGAGGCTTCCAATGAGATCGCCATGTTGATTGAAAAGAGCAAAAAGAGCCAGAACATCTGAGAGACTCATAAAACCAAGTGTGCTGCGTGCAGCAGAGCTCGTTCTGGGAAGGATAGTGCAAACAAGCTTTCCCAAATCTCTCTATCATACGATACCGTCAAGAGAAGGATCGATTAAATGTCTCAAGGCATCAAAGATCAAGTTCTCGACCAAGTAAAAGGTTCTCCTGCATTTGCCATCCAGTTGGACAAAACGACTGATGTTGCTCTGTGTTCTCAGCTACTGATGTATGCTTGTTTCGTGTCAGGCAATAGTGTAAAAGAGGAAATTCTCTTCTGCCAGCCCAGGGAAAGTTATACAACAGCAACAGATATTTTTCAAGTGCTATCAAACTGCTTCCAGGAAAATTAACTTCGTGGGACTCGCTGGTAGGGATGTGTACTGATGGAGCTTGGTTTGCAATCTGGTTTCATAACTAGAGTGAAATCAAAAAGTCCATCTGCTATAGGTCTGCACTGTATCCTTCATCGTGAAGTCTTAGCATCCAGAACTCTACCTGCTGAAATGAGGGATGTCATGAACCTGGCTATCAAGGTAGTCAACTTCATCAAAGCTGGAGCCTTAAACAGTCGTCTCTTCAAACAGCTGTGTGTGCATATTGGTTCTGAACATCAAGCCTTGCTTTTCCACACAAACGTACGATGGCTTTCGAAGGGAAACATGCTTGGACGGCTTTATGTACTACGACAAGAAGTGGCAACATTTCTAGATTCACAGCAGAAAGCAAATCTCCATGACAAGTTCCAGTCTGAAGGATTTTTGCTATCTCTAGCTTACCTGGTGGACATCTTTGAAGCGCTGAATGCCATCAACCTCAAACTCCAAGGGAAAAACATCAACATAATCATGCACCATGACGTCATTCGAGCATTCATGGCCAAACTCGACGTCTGGAAATGTCGAATTCAGGATGGAAATACAACCAATTTTGCTAACTTGGATTCTGCTCTCATTCACAGTTACCTTGATTCTTCGTTAAAGAAACAAATAATTCCTCATCTGACTGAATTTAAAGCAGAATTCACCAGATACTTTCCAGATATAGAGGAGAAGCAAGAAGCCTGGTAATTCATGAGGAACCCATTTCAATGTGAAGAGGCTGATATTTCAGACGAAGTGCAAGAGGAGTTTCTTGAGTTAAAGTTCAACTCCTCGGCTGAAGAAGACTTCAAAAAACTGTATCTAGAGACGTTCTGGGTCACGTACCTTCCTGTTTACCCTTTGATCTCACATCAAGTTCTTCGGATTCTGACAATGTTTGGATCGACGTATCTTTGTGAAGCTGCATTTTCCATGCTCGTTGCTGTCGAGACCAAGTACAGAAACTAGATGAACGTTGAAGGGGACTTGCGTTGTGCTCTCTCTGGCATTCGACCACGCATTCAAGATCTGGTAGCTAAGAAGCAATGTCAAGTACCTCATTAAATGTCATCTCATTAAATATGCTGTATATATATATATATATATATATATATATATATATATATATATATATATATATATATATATATATATATATATATATATATATATATATATATATATATATATATATATATATATATATATATATATATATATATATATATATATATGAGTGTTGCTGACACAGAATTATTTGTTCAATAAAAAGACTAAAAACAGGCATTTTTTCAGTTTTTCCTTTTAATTCAGGAGGGATTTTTAATCATTTGGTTGAAGATGTGAGGGGGGGGGGTGGGCGTGGAGGCAAGGACCAACGACTGGAGGGGTCGTGGTATTAATGTGAAGAACCACTGCTCTGGAGGATTCTCGGTCTTCGTGGGGTGCCACAAAAACTATTCGATCTGACTTCCACCTTTGTTTGTGGAAATGCTGTGAGGTATGAGGTACTCTGGTACTGAGAGTGCTGTGAGGTGTGGTGGTTCCATCTCTGACTTATTTCCAGTTGTTACTGGAGTTTGTGAGAGGTGTGTATTGGCCCCCATGCTTTTCAGCAGTTGTCTGGACTGGAATCTGGGGAGGATGTTGGAGAGATCAAGCTGCGGTGCATCGTTTAGGAATGTCAAGATCTCTGACCTTGATTTTGCAGATGATTCAGTCATCTTTGTGGAGACTGGCTATCCTGATGGGAGCCTTCCATGTGCTGAATGAGGAGTCAGAGTCATTGGGATTATGGGTCTCCTGGGTCAAAACTAAGATCCAGGCTTTCAATGACATTTTGGATGCTGCTATCTTGTTTGTACCTGTTTGGGGTGAGAATGTTGAGGTCACAGAGAGATTCACTTACCCTGGCAGTGATATTCATGTTTCCCCATGTACGCCAGAGGTCGATAGATGTCTGGGTTGGGCCTGGGGAGTCATGGATTCACTGGATTATGGGGTGTGTCACTGTGGGTATCTATGTAGGAGGGTGAAAGTCAAAGTCTTTAAGTCCTTGATGCTTCCAGTCTTGCTCTATGGATGTGAGACTTGGACTCTGACCAAGGATGTGAGCAAAGATTTAATGGTACGAGGTATCTTCAGAAAATCCTTGGCTATTGCTGGTCAGACTGTGTGTCCAACAAGCATTTGTTGAGAGAGATTCAAATGAGATTTCTTACCTGTATAGTCGGTTAGCATCAGCTGTGAGTGTATGGACATGTGGTTTGTTTTCCTGGCGCTGATACTGCTCATCATATTCTCTCAGCGAGGGTGCCTCATTAGTGGAGGAGGCCAACGGGCCAACCACATTCCTCGTTGCAGCAGGTTGATCGGAATCTCAAGGATATGGGGATTGGCCAGACATCTGCCAGGTGGATGGCGAGATGGAAGCCCCTGGAGTACTGGCGGAAAGTGGACATGGTGACTCGCTGCTCTGGTGCATCCTTCCTTACCTGAACTGAGTTGAAGAAAGGAGAAGTTCACGTTTCAGACATTAACCTTTTGTCAGAGCAAAAATGGTTCACAGGTTTTGACTCAGATAAAGGGTTAATGCCTAAAATGTCAACTTACTCGTGCTTCTCACAGTATTTATCACACGTCGATCAATGTTCTGTTGACTTCATCTACTGTTCTACCTGTCCGCTGACACAGATCGATTCCTTTACGAGCAAGACTATTCTTTCTCAATCCATGTGCTTGTTATCCAAAATTAGTGAGGCAACCAAGAGATCAGTAGTTGGTTTGGGGTATACAGTTATCAAGCTGCACCATGCATATTAAGTGTATGCATATCTCCTGATAATTAATCATTCTTCACAACATATTGGCTTTCAAATTTCCACAAACCAGAAGTATATTTCCATGATCTGGTGAGGTTTAACATTTACTATCAAATAAAGAAGTAAAAAAAGACAAAATATCATAGCCCCCGTTGTTTTAGTAATATCGTTGTGTGGAGGTAAAGGGCGAGCCCATACTTATATTCAACTAAAATGGCCTCCATTCGACCAGTCAGCCATTTATGATCATATTGCAAAATAAAGTTAGGAGCAAATGTATGCCATTGTGTATTGTGCTTGTGCCAAGTTTGAACAAAATTGTGCCATGCATGTCTGAGAAATAGTCGCAGACACGTTTGAGTTACAAAATGGCCACCAGTCGGCCATCTTGGATCTGATGTTGGAAAAAAAAGACGTGCTTATGAAGCCATCATTCGTTATCTTTGTGCCAAGTTTAAACAACATCGGTAAATGCATGTCCAATAAATGGTTGAGGATGTATTCAACATCGGGTTTTTTGCAACTAAAATGGCCGCCAGTTGGCCATCTTGGATCAGATCTCGGAACAAAAGACGTGCTTATGTAAGCCATCATTCATTATCTCTGTGTCAAGTTTGAATAAGATCGGTAAATGCATATCTGAGAAATGGTTGAGGAAGTGTTCAACACTGAGTTTTTATCTACAACTAAAATGGCCGCCAGTTCGCCATCTTGGATTTGATGTCGAAAAAAAAGGCATGCATATGTATCCCATCATCCGTTGTCTTTGTGGCAAGTACAGATAAAATCGGTCCATAATGTCCGATATATGGTTTCGAGACGCACACATGCACTCACGCACGGACATGAAAATTGAGACCAAATTCATAAGCCCACGTTTTGGACCAAGTCCAACGGGGGCTTATAAAAATAACAAGGAAGTGATGGTAGGAGAAGAGCAATTTAGAGTTATGCCAGGCATGAGCACTGTGGACACCATTTTTGCCCTTCGCCAAATGGTGAAAAAGTGTTGAAGGCCAGAAGGCTCCACATTTGGTATTTATTGACTGAAAAGCCCGATGATCGAGTGCCTCGACAATAGTTATGGAACTGTTTGAGAGAGAGATTCATGCCATCATAGTATATGAAGCTCATTCGGGATAATATGTACAATGGGTGCTCTTCACAAGTGAGGGGCCATGTTGGAGTAACAAATAGATTCTTGGTGGAAGTAGATGTACATCAAGGACTGCATTGAGCCCATTTTTGTTGTTTGTTATTATGATGGATGTTTGACAGCTGATGTGAGAACACAGGCACCATGGAGCATGTTGTTTGCAGACAACATCATATTGTGTGCTGAAAGGAAGGCAGATGTAGAATTTAAATTGGAAGAGTGGAGGAAGGAATTGGAAAATTGGGGCTTCAGGATAAGTTAGTCAAAGGCAGAGTACATGAGATATGTACAGTGAGTAGTGAAGAGGGAGAGAGAAATGGAGTGGTGATGCAAGCGGAAAAGATCAAGGAGGTGCAGAAGTTAAAGTACCTCGGGTCAGTGGTGCAGCAGGACGGTCAGTTAAATGGGGAGATGAGATGGTGGTGAACAGCTGTCTTGAAGACCTTACCTGGAGGGAAGGATGAGGTTGACATGAATGTGGAAGTAGGTTCCACAGGCAGGAAAAAAGAGGAACAAATGAGTGGAGGTGAGCAGTGATCCTGGAATTTGGGAGTTTCACGAGAAGCAGGTTGTTGTTGGACCGTGTGCGCCCTGCAGATACCTGTTTGGGGGTGACAAAGTACAGATAAGGCAGAGGGTGCAAGACCAGAAAGGAGGCGGAATAATAAGACAGGGAGACCAGTGACCTATCGGTGAGGGCAAAGTGATTGGCCCATCCCATAGACTCAGCTTCATCGTGTGAGATTCCAATGATCTTGAAGGCTTTTTTCGTCACAGCATCAAGCTGCGCAAGTTCTGAGGCAGGGCACCAGCTCAGAGAGGAGAGCAAGACACCATCAAGCTGTGGATGAAAGCCTTATAGGTGGATAGAAATTTATCTGTGCCAATAAAGGACATTGTATGACTGAGGATGCCCAGTTGGCAGCTGGCTTTGCAGACCAACTTTCAAATGTGGTTTGCCCAAGAAAGATCATTGCCGAGAGTTTGGTCTCATTCCCAGCCATGTTAAAAGAAATATGTGACTTCAGAAAACTCACCTGCCATTGGGAAGAATATGTGACACTCTCTGGAAACTACATGAACAGATAACATCTGTACTGAGTTTTGCTGGCACAGGAACAGTCTTCCACCGTTTGAGGAAAAGTGTTTTGCCATGAACATTTCACAAACTTTTGTTGGCCAAACATTTGTGAGCTTAAACATGTGTGAATGTATACTTTGCCAAACTCTAACTCGAGCAAAGTTGATATTTTTCAGCGTTTGCATGTTGCCTGTCAACACATGATAAAATATTTAAAAGTAAAGCCATTGAGAGCCCACCATGTTCATAAGCTCTTCAACTACCAGTTGACAGAGTGGCAAATATATATTTTAATAACTGTCATTATTAAGTTTTTAATTAAAATTGCTGTTGCACCTTGAAAATGCCTTACCTGGGACACATTTTAAAAGCAACAAATAAAATCAAAATGACTGTGAACTAATCACAAGCTGATTGCCTATTCTTACTCTTTTTCACTTGTGGATACTATTGTGTCCAATAGGCAGGCATTCCATTTGTCAATTATCCAAAAATACTTGTAGTTTTCCTTTCAATTACTGGTATGTCCTGCTCAACCAAAGAGGGAAGTACAATACTATTTCACACTTCCTGGCATTGTTTTTAAAAAATGTTTTGTCAAAAGGTAATTTAATAGCCATTTTAAGGAAAATCCTGATCATTGGAGAGCAATGTGATTGTGTTGCAAAACAATTTACACATCTGGGTGAGAATTTCATGTCCGGCAAAATAATTGTTGCCAGTCAGAAACTCTAAACTGCATAAAATTTACTCTGACGTATGATATCAGAAAGTGGTATCTTTTTCGGCTTTTGTCTTCAACTAAATGCAAAAAGCAAACTGAATTTAGGAGTGCCAAGGGTACAGAACAGCAAAGTAGGGTTAAGGTACCCACCAAAGTCAGAGATGACCTGAAGGCTCCTCTTTCATTAGCATATATCACTTGGGTTTGGGGGTGCGCCAATACTATCTCCAGATC
Organism: Eptatretus burgeri; assembly: GCF_056783735.1. Classification (NCBI taxonomy): domain Eukaryota; kingdom Metazoa; phylum Chordata; class Myxini; order Myxiniformes; family Myxinidae; genus Eptatretus; species Eptatretus burgeri. The sequence continues at coordinate 20,313,556 of NC_140964.1, read as the reverse complement.
AAATGTTGTTGATTTCTTACCCCCAGCAAACTGGTACTTGTTTTGTTAAACTCAAATGGGTGACAGACTAAGTTGACCCATCTGGTGTAATTTTTGGAATGGCTAGGGTTTGAACTGAGGAACCTCAAGATCCTATACGAACCACCTTAATCACTTAGCCATCACTGGGCATTGCAGGGCAGCAAAGAGAGCAGAAAATATCAACGCTATTCACGGTCGGTATACATTGTACAATAAAAATTGCATAGCAGGCACAGTGTGGATTTGACTCTGTAAGGTATAAGTATCCATTACAAAATTACATTTTCGAAGTACATGCAGTGCATTGTTCCTCGAATAAGTGATCTTTTCTGTCTTAGGATTGACTTTAAACTTTTACACTTACTTTCTATAGGTAAGAATATTGGAGATCAGGACTACAACCCTGAATCATCCATTGTATCGCCAGCATATACTGTTGGCGCAAAAGCTTAAAATATCTACATTCATGAAATATCCCTATTTATTCATTCAGTCACACTGTAGTCTCTGGAATTTTTCTTCATTTCACCACAATGGAGAGTTAAAGTGTGAAAAACAAAGCCTAATCTTCAGCATCATCACACACACACACACACACACACACACACACACACACACACACACACACACACACACACACACACACACACACACACACACACACACACACACACACACACACACACACACACACTAAACCGTAGAATTCATGAAACACATTACCACACGCAGCATTCAAGTTGAATACTTCAATTTAAATAAAATAATGATTTTAAAGATCTTTTTTTTCAAATTCCAGAACTTTTGTGCTATTGAAACAGTCTTATACACCACCTGATTTTACATGTCCAAGTATTGTACTGCAAAACAGAAGGGTTTTGAAAATGCAAAGAAGGGGATTTGTATTACAGTGTTCAAGTATATAAATCAATTTAAATGAAATAAAGATTGTAAAAATTTGTACAAATAAATTAATCCCAGAATGTACGCCGTTTTACCACCATTGACACAGTGGCTATTACATCACCATATCAAACTCGTTACATTAGTCATTCGTGTCTGTTGTTTGTGTCCTTTTATGAGGTCCTTAAAACAGTAATTTTCATGTTTGGAATGATTTTCAATTTTCTTTGACTGCCTGGCAGGCAGACAGAGTAAAAAAATTATCTCACTCCTCTCTGTGCATGTGTGATCGGAACAAATTCAGAGTACTGTAAAATTCAAGTACTGTAAAATGGCAGGTTTGTTTTCTGATTCATGTTCAAAATACACCATTTAATGTAAATCAGTTGTTCCTTGATCATAAACTGACATTTATAGACAGACATATTGACATGAACCAATTGCTTAACCCCACCTTCCACTTCACGTGCATGGGGTATGAAGCACACACTTCTCATTCACTTAGCCCTCCCGTCTTTTACAAATCCTCAATAATTTTCCTGCTCTCTGTTTTTATGCCTCCATTGCCAAAGACATTATATTTTCGGGTTGTCCGTCCATGTGTCCGTCTGTCCATGTGTCTGTCTGTGCATTGCTCCGTCCATCTGTGATCATTTTTTGTTGGGGCAATAACTTATGAACCACTGAAGGGATTTTGGTTTTACTAAACTTGGTACAAATGTTTACTGTGTTGCAAAGTTGAACCCATTCGATTTTGGGTTCGAAGAGTCAAAAGTTCATGTAACCTTCGATTGAAAGTAGTAGATTTTAGTTACCACGATAACTTGTGAATTGCCAAAGGCATGTTCAACAACCCTATTATGGGTGACTCCTGTATGATGCAAATATAAGCAGATAAGATTTTTGGGTCAAAGGTCATGTGACCTTCAGCTGAAAGTAGAAGATTTTCAGAACCATGCTAATTTATGAATTTAATTGCCATTTAAGGAATGATCAAAGGGATTTTAGGATCTTGATCAAAATTGTCATAACAGACTGGAATATGAAGATTAACTGATTCAATTTTGGGTTCAACTGGTCAAAGGCCAATGGTCAAGTGCCCGTTAATCTCTAATCTTCCCCCATCCAAAACCTCAATCTTTTCTACACCCGTTAATCCACCTCTTTCAAATTCCCTGCTTTCCTTCCTGAAAGTCTCTTTTGTGACCATCTTGTTTACCTTGTGTACCTCCACCTTCCATAGATCTCCTCATGTCTTTGTTCCCCACTGTTTTTTTCCTAACTACTCTCTCTCTCTCTCTCTCTCTCTCTCTCTCTCTCTCTCTCTCTCTCTCTCTCTCTCTCTCTCTCTCTCTCTCTCTCTCTGTCTCTGTCTCTGTCTCTGTCTCTGTCTCTGTCTCTGTCTCTGTCTCTGTCTCTGTCTCTGTCTCTGTCTCTGTCTCTGTCTCTGTCTCTGTCTCTGTCTCTCTCTCTCTCTCTCTCTCTCTCTCTCTCTCTTTCTCTCTTTTTCTCTCTCTCTCTTTCTCTCTCTCTCTTTGCCTCTCTCTCTTTTGCCTCTCTCTCTTTTGCCTCTCTCTCTTTTGCGTCTCTCTCTTTTGCCTCTCTCTCTTGTGCCTCTCTCTCTTTTGCCTCTCTCTCTTTTGCCTCTCTCTCTTTTGCCTCTCTCTCTTTTGCCTCTCTCTCTCTCTTTTTCCTCTCTCTCTCTCTCTTTTGCCTCTCTCTCTCTCTCTTTTGCCTCTCTCTTTTGCCTCTCTCTCTCTCTCTTTTGCCTCTCTCTCTCTCTCTCTCTCTTTTGCCTCTCTCTCTCTCTTTTGCCTCTCTCTCTCTCTCTTTTCCCTCTCTCTCTCTCTTTTGCCTCTCTCTCTCTCTCTTTTGCCTCTCTCTCTCTCTCTTTTGCCTCTCTCTCTCTCTTTTGCCTCTCTCTCTCTCTTTTGCCTCTCTCTCTCTCTTTTGCCTCTCTCTTTTTCCTCTCTCTCTTTTGCCTCTCTTTTTTCCTCTCTCTCTTTTCCTTTAATTTTTCATGTGACCTTGAATTGAGAACAATGTTGACATCTAATGTGGGTGAAGGCATGTGCATTGATGCATTCACGTCAAATTCTACTTTCTAGTTAAGCCTCCCCAACAGTTTATACGAGTATTTTTTGCAGGGTTTGTTTCTATAACTAGCAGCCCTAATTTTTCAAGGTACCCCAGGATTTGTTGGACCCCCTTGGAGTACTAAACCACCATTTTTTTTTTGTTTTGTTTTGCTTTTTTCCTTCTTTCACTTTCAATTTCCGAACTGTATCAATTTCCGAGCCGTATCTCCGAGCCTGCTGGGACTTTCAGAACGAAATTTCACATCAATAATATGAATAGAAAGTATGTGGGGTGGACATACTTTTTTGACATTGACCTATTTTTAAGGTCATAACCTAATTATAGATACTTTGAAAATTTCCACCATAACTCGACTAAGCTTTGTCCGATTGGACCAAAATTATCCTGTCGAGATAGCTTAGAGCAAGGTGCATTCAGGTGAATGTACATCATACCCCTCTGGGTTAAATATCAAGGTCTTACACCCATAGGAGTATTAAACCACCATTTAGGTTTTTTCTTCTTTTTTCTGCCAATGTGTGAAGGCTTTGGGAATTCAATTTTGTTCAATAATGGGAATAAGAAGTATACGAGGTTGACATTATTTGTCTTAACCTTGACCTAATTTTAAGGTCATGAACCAATTATACATATTTTAACATTCTTCACAAAAACTCGACTGAAGTTTGTCCGATCAGAACAAAATTACTCCCGATAGATATCCAAAGCACAGAGCATTTAAACTTGATTTACATCATACCCCTCCAGGTTAAAGGTCAAGGTCTTTTACACCCTTATGAGTACGAAACCACCATTTAGGTTTTCTCCCTTTGTCTGCCAATGTCCAAGCTATAACTTGCATCCGGTGGGACTTTTGGAATGAAACTTTGCATCGATAACGGGAATAGAAAGTATGTGGGGGATGACATTATTTTGACTGTGACCTAATTTTAAGATAATGACCCAATTATTGACATTTTAACATTTTCACCAAAACTTGACGAAGATTTGTCAGACGAGAACAAAATTATCGTCGCAAGATAATCTTGGGCAAGGTGCATTTGTGCTTGATTTACATCAAAACCCTGAGAGTTAAAGGTCAAGGTCAAATGTCTGTCTAAAAAATATAAAAAATCACTTCTATTGTTTTTTTGTCATTGCTCAATTTTGCCATGCGGAATCTCAAAAACCGCTTGGCCTTCTAATATATTTTTGCATCATAATAATGCACCTGCACTGAAGTTGTGCACCTGATATTTCATTTGTGTCCTTGACCTACTCTTTTCAGATTGTGACCTAATTAACAAAGAACACCTTTTGATCATAACTGGAATAATTTTCCTCTGATTTTCATGATGTTGAGTTTTATGGATGGAATGTCCACGGGGACACATTTTCTAAATTTTCACTCTATCCCTAAATATTGTAGATCATGGTGATATGGTGGTCTGAAAAAAATATGATCATTGTATCGCGCACCAAGGGTAAGTCACGGGCAATCGCCAAATAGAACTCCCCCAGCCGCTTACCCTTGGCTACTGCTTTGTGATCGCAGATATCTGCTTTTATTTTGATTTTATTTTTATCTAATAGTGCGGGCCCGTAGGTGCGTGCCAGTATGTCCAGCTTCGTTCCTTCGCTCTCGTAAATGACGACTGGATTGGGGAATTGTTTCAATGAGATCGGACCAACCGTATCATAAATGGCCATAACTTGGGAAACACCTGGAAAACATACTCAGGTCCCCAGCGTCAATTGTGACGTCATATTAAACGAAGAAGAAGAAGAATTGTGACACCACCTCTCTCGTCCCCCCCACCTCTCTCTCTCCCCTCTCTTGCCCCCCTCTCTCCCCCCGAGTCTCACCCCTCCTCTCTCCCCCTCTCTTGCCCCCACTCTAACCCCCCTCTCTCACCCCCTCTCTCACCCCCTCTCTCACCCCCTCTCTCACCCCTCTCTCACCCCTCTCTCGCCCTTCTCTCTCGCCCCTCTCTCTCGCCCCTCTCTCTCGCCCCTCTCTCTCGCCCCTCTCTCTCGCCCCTCTCTCTCGCCCCTCTCTCTCGCCCCTCTCTCTCGCCCCTCTCTCTCGCCCCTCTCTCTCGCCCCTCTCTCTCGCCCCTCTCTCTCGCCCCTCTGTCTCGCCCCTCTCTCTCGCCCCTACTCTCTCGCCCCCACTCTCTCGCCCCCACTCTCATCCCCTCCTCTCTCGCCCCCTCCTCTCTCCCCCTCTCTTGAATTGTGACGCCTCTCTCTCTCGCCCCCTTCTCTCGCCCCCTTCTCTCGCCCCCTTCTCTCGCCCCCTTCTCTCGCCCCCTTCTCTCGCCCCCTCTCTCGCCCCTCCTCTCTCTCCTCTCTTGAATTGTGACACCCCTCTCTCTCTCGCCCCTCTCTCTCTCGCCCCTCTCTCTCTCGCCCCTCTCTCGCCCCCTCTCGCCCCTCTCTCTCTCGCCCCTCTCTCTCTCGCCCCTCTCTCTCTCGCCCCTCTCTCTCGCCCCTCTCTCTCTCGCCCCTCCTCTCTCGCCCCTCTCTCTGTAAATGTATTCACAAATGTCTACCAAGCACAACAATTAATTCAAACCTTGGGAAAAAACAGCTTTCAAACCCTTGTGAAACAGCTGTTTCCCTTGGGAAAATTCAAACCTTGGGATTACTTAATAATTTGAACAATTAATTTAAACCTTGGAAAAAAACAGCCTTCAAACCTTGGTAAACACTCGGGAAACAGCTGAAATGGATGAAGAACGATATCAAACCTTGAAAAGGCACATACTCAGGTCCCCAGCGTCGATTGTGACATCATACCAAACGGAGAAGAAGAAGAATTGTGACGTCAATCGTGCAAAAAAATAATAAAAATAATAAATAAACATTAATTGTGATGTCATAGCACCGTGTCTTGTCATTGGTTGACAGATAAATGGCCGTAACTTGGGAACCGCTTATCCGATTAATATCAAACCTCGAAAAGGCACATCCACGGGTCCCCAGCAATATTCCTGGCAAGTTTCAATCCGATCGGACCGGCGGTCGTCGAGAAACTGCGGTCGCATACAGACACACACACACATACAGACACACACAGACAGACAGAGACAGACAGGCAGACAGACAGACGCGCACACACACATTGCTGGAATTATAGATAGATGTTACCTCTCGTTTGCCTCCTATCAGCTCTTCACCTCTCTTCTCTCTTTCCTCTTCCCTTTTCCTCTTCTCCCCTCTCTTTTCTCTATTTTTTTGTTTTTAATTTTTGCCTTTTTAATTGTTGTAGTTTATTTATTTATTGTCAATCTTCTCTTCCATTTTTTTTTCTGTTTTGCTTCTCGTTTGTTTGCCTTATTCTTCCTTTTCTCTCAGTCCCAGCCCCCTTGACTATTAACTCCTGAAGCCTGAACCTCTTTTTAATGAGTTGTCAAAATGATTAATTCGCACTCCATGTGCACCATATTTGATGGAGCTGTGACGTACAAATCTGTGCCTCACTCCCACTCTATATCAGCCTTCACTCCTATCCTGCCTCCCTCATTTGTGATGAGGAGCAAACACCCAAAATGACAGGTTCTCCTCAATTTCCATGGTGGTTATCATACTTTGTTCAAAATTTTGTTAATTCAATTATTGCTTCATGCTGGTTTGATATTTATTGTCACTATCTAGGTGTCTTTATATAGTTGTTGTTTTTTTTGGTTTGTTTGCTTTTGCTTGTCCACACTGAGAATTATTTACTCGTTTTCAGCTGTTTTTCTCAATCCCCACGTTTGCTTATGGTATTGTCATCAACTATCAATACCTCAATAACTTACAACTCAACCATGTACAAGTGTTAACCTTAACCTCATACCTCATATCACAAGCCCTAACCTTATGCTATGAGCCTTAAGTTTAAATACCATATATTTTACATTTCAGAAACTATCAAAATATTTACATAGCCTACCATATTAAATACACCTGATTGCCATCATCAACAAACTTGTTTCTTCTTGCTAAAATATGGACAAGTTCAATATTAAGATCCTGCTCTTCATAAAAATCCCTTTTGCAAACTTATATAAAATAACTAATTGCATCCTTTTATCATCCTTTTCAACAAAATATTCAAAATGTCTTGTGAAATCCTGAATTAAAGGTTTTTGACCACACTCTTGTGAAATTTGACGTTACCTGGTGCCAGCACAGTGATCGACTTTGGAAGAATAGTATATTATGGATCACATTTCAACTTAAAAGCAAGTGCTCATTAACATTGGTGGTTCCGATAAACTTATCTTCAGAACATGGCTTAATCCCCACAACATGCAGCTCACAAGTTAATTACGATTTTTTGGTGCTTGGTGTGATGTTTGTCAAAGCTTTTCCATGCAGGTTAGTTCTTACAAATAAAATTTAATAATTTCATGAATTTGAACCCAATACTTGCAGTACAAATGTGCAAAATACAGCATATTGTCGTTTATATATGACCACCCTTGGGATATTGTGCTACTTATATAAATCGTGTCGAGCCAAAGTGAATTGCAGCTTGCTAAGCCAAGTTGGTGCCATTGCAGTCTATTCCCAAGGTGAACACAAAAGAGTGTCATGGGGACAGCACAGAGTCCAGAGGAGAACAGCTATAGACTGGACAATCGGCACTACTGTAATATATTAACCCTGCCCCCCCCCCCACCTGAACCCTTCTGCTCCCCACATTCCACTCTCGTCTTTCAGCCCCAAAACTGCCACTGTAACTCGTGCAATAGCACCATGGGGCCTACTATCTCATGCCTAGACAACACGACAGTGCACCTATTGCATTTGCCTTGAAGGGCCTCACGGGGCGCATGTGAAGTAGATAAGTAGAATGGCTTCTGGGCACCTACATGGAAGTTGAATGATCTCGAGTCTTGCAGTTCATGGAGTTTTGCATCACAATTAGTGCTGGAAATCTTTAGATGCTTTATCACCTTCTTTTTGTGGCATTTTCAATAAATAGCAAGTTCTGTTGACATTTCTTATAACTATCTTCTCTTAAAACATAGTCTTCTTTATTACTCATGAATGATTAAGGTAGTACAAAAGGTTAATGCATAAAAGTTTACCACCAGGGTAAGTTTCAGGATTTTGTTTTCCAGGTCACATCCCAGTTGTATGTTTAAGAAAGAATGAAAACAGTTTGCACAAATACCTTGGATACCTAAACAGAGTTTCTTGGTTGTTGGAGAAATATAACCAATGATAACAAATAATATCACGCATCATTTATAAAATAAAAACGATCAATATAAATTCATTCCATCCAAAATGCAGACTCAACCATGTGTATTGCCAATAATATCGTCACAAGTTTTAGCAACAAAATATGCAATCCGATTAAATTTTGACCAATTGTTCCAACTGACTCAAAGTTAAAAGTAGTTTGCGAGTTTGGTGATTTTGTGGTCCTTGCACTGCACTTATGTTCTTGGATAGAGAAAACACGGACCAGAAAGGTTGGAGATGCAGGTTCGAGTGCAGGTTTCGAACCTGTAACCTTGGTCTCCTGAGTGCTTGGATGCTGCCCAAGCTGAGCCCACCCCTCGGCCGTCACCGTGACGGCACCGGCAGAAGATTTATAACGCTGACCGCTCCTGCGCGCTAGAAGCTAATGACACGGGCAGTAATATCATTGATTTGTACGAGCGGCCAGCGTCGACCATTTATCACAATTTATGCCTCGAGTTGGTTGCGACCAGTAGCGAGTTCGGGTGGCCATCGTGAAATGGATCGAGAGAGATCGCCTGCTGCTGCAGTGGCTGCCTTACCATCGCCTGCAGTACCCAAATGCGGCTTGGTCCAACCAGCGTGGAGATGGATGAATATAGAGGAACCCAAT
>NC_140964.1:20294696-20297196 GCF_056783735.1 Eptatretus burgeri | reverse complement strand
GACAATAAAACGGATTTCCATACCGGATCGGTCGAGGCCCGGGTTACCAACGACCGCCACCGATACCGTTGGTCAGCAGGGTACCGGTGGAAATTGTGCTACTGCTGGGCGAAGGAGGAGAAGGAGACGGGGAAGGCGGGTCCAAAGGCAGTGGGAGAGGGGGAAGGGTAGAAGTGTGGAGGTGAGAGTTGGAACTCTGAATGTTGGGACTATGATTGGCAAAGGACGAGAGTTGGCTGGTATGATGGAGAGAAGAAAGGTGGACTTGCTGTGTGTACAAGAGACCAAGTGGATGGGGAGTAAGGCTAGGAGCATTGGAGGTGGTTTTAAACTGTTCAACCATGGTGTGGATGGGAGGAGAAATGGTGTCGGGGTAATCTTGAAGGAGGATTATGTCAAGAGGTTATTGGAGGTGAGGAGAGTGTCGGACCGAGTGATGAGTGTGAATTTGGAAATTGAAGGGGTGATGATGAATGTCATCAGTGCATATGCCACACATATGGGGTGTGAGATGGAGTATAAAGAAGATTTCTGGAGTGAGTTAGATGAAGTGGTGGAGAGTGTATCCAAGGATGAAAGAGTGTTGATTGGAACAGATTTCAATGGGCATGTTGGGGAAGGGAATAAAGAGGATGAGGAGGTGATGGGGAGGTATGGTCTCAACGAGAGGAATGTGGAAGGGCAAATGGTGGTAGAGTTTGCAAAAAGAATGGAAATGGCAGTGGTAAATACGTATTTCAAGAAGAAGGAGGAACACAGGGTGACGTACAAAAGTGGAGGAAAGTGCACACAGGTGGATTACATCTTAGGCAGGGGATGCAACCTGAAAGAGATTAGAGACTGTAAGATGGTGGCAGGGGAGAGTGTAGCTCGACAGCATGGATTGGTCATCTGTCGGATGATTTTGGAGGTGAGGTTGAAGAAGAGAGTGAGGGCTGAACCAAGGACCAGATGGTGGAAGCTGAAGGAGGAAGACTGTTGCGTGGAATTTAGGGAGGAGGTGAGACAGGTGTTGCATGGTGGTAAAGAGGGGTGGGATGATTGGGCAACGACAGCAGAAGTGGTGAGGGAGATAGCTAGGTAGGTACTTGGTGTGACATCTGGACAGAGGAAGGAAAATAAGGAGACTTGGTGGTGGAACGAGGAAGTACAGGAAAGTATAAGGAAGAAGGGGTTGGCAAAAAATAAGCGGGATTGCCAGAGAGATGAAGAAAGTCGGCAGGAGTACAAGGAGTGGTGGCGCAAGGCAAAGAGAGAGGTGACAAAGGCTAAGGAAAAGGCATATGGCGTGCTGTATGAGAAATTGGACACAAAAGAAGGGGAAAAGGATTTGTACCGATTGGCAAGACAGAGGGACCGAGCTGGGAAGGATGTGCTGCAGGGAAGGGTGAAAGAGAGGACGCAAATGGGAATGTGCTGACAAGCGAGGAGAGTGTGTTGAGAAGGTAGATGGAGTACTTTGAGGTGCTGATGAATGAAGAAAATGAGAGAGAGAGAGAGAGAGAGAGAGAGAGAGAGAGAGAGAGAGAGAGAGAGAGAGAGAGAGAGAGAGAGAGAGAGAGAGAGAGAGAGAGAGGTAGAGAGAGAGAGAGAGAGAGAGAGAGAGAGAGAGAGAGAGAGAGAGAGAGAGAGAGAGAGAGAGAGAGAGAGAGAGAGAGAGAGAGAGAGAGAGAGGTAGAGAGAGAGAGGTAGAGAGAGAGAGGTAGAGAGAGAGAGAGAGAGAGAGAGAGGTAGAGAGAGAGAGAGAGAGAGAGAGAGAGAGAGAGAGAGAGAGAGAGAGAGAGAGAGAGAGAGAGAGAGAGAGAGAGAGAGAGAGAGAGAGAGAGAGAGAGAGAGAGAGAGAGAGAGAGAGAGAGAGAGAGTTGGAAGAGGTGGAGATAGTGAATCAGGAAGTGGGGTGGATCAGTAAAGATGAAGTGCAGACTGCTATGAAGAGTGGAAAGGCGGTTGGCCCAGATGATATAGAAGTGTTTCGGACAGATGGCAGTGGGGTTTTTAACCAGATTGTTTCATAAAATCTTGGAAAGTGAGAGGATGCCGGAGGAGTGGAGATTAAGTGTACTGGTTCCGATTTTCAAGAACAAGGGTAATGTGCAGAGCTGTGGTAATTACAGAGGGATAAAGTTGTTAAGCCACACCATGAAGTTGTGGGAAAGAGTCGTGGAAGCGAGGTTGAGAGGAGAGGTGATGATTTGTGAGCAGCAATATGGGTTCATGCCAGGAAAGAGCACCACTGATGTTTGCTTTGAGAATGTTGATGGAGAAGTATAGGGAAGGCCAGAAGGAGTTACATTGTGTGTTTGTGGATTTAGAGAAAGCTTATGATAGGGTGCCAAGAGAGGAGTTGTGGCATTGTGTGAAGAAGTCGGGAGTGGTGGAGAAGTATGTGAGGATGGTACAGGATATGTTTGAGGACAGTGTGACAGCGGTGAGGCGTGCGGTAGGAATGACAGAGCGGTTTCAGGAAAAAGTGGGATTGCACCAAGGATCGACTGAGCCC
>NC_140964.1:20284696-20289696 GCF_056783735.1 Eptatretus burgeri | reverse complement strand
TGGATTGTCCGTCCGGTGGGCGACGTGCCGCGATTCGAGTTACGTGGCCGTCAGCACGCCGGCGGGCGCGAAGACCGCAACACTGGTGTCAGGTCGTGCGATACAAATTCATCGCCCTCCTCGCGGCACTGGTACCGGAGAACAGGAAAACAGGCTCTCCTGTCTCCGGCTAAATTCACGGGAATCGGTCCAGGGGTGAGAGAAGCGACCCCCGATTCCCTCCAAATTACGAGCGAGCAAATTAACCCTTCACGAGAAGCAAGATGGCGTCTCAAGGCGAGCGGGAGCCGGGGGTATTAGAAATGTATATGTGTAATAATGTAGAGTCCATGGCCCAGGATGGAATCCCCGAGCAGGAAATGTTGATTGTGCAGGAACACGGACTCGCCCAACTGAACCCAGGGCCCGAGGTGGGTGCGGCAGCGGCCGCGGTGTATGACACCTCCCCCCCCCCTCTCCACCAAAACCCTTCCCCAACCCCTGCCGAAATGGCTCACTCAAGCGCACCCGACATGGCCCAGCTATTCACCATGCTGGCACAAATGAATGCGGAAATGAAAGGCATGAACGAAAAGATGGATGCGAATATGAATGAAGTGAAAACGACGATGGATGCGAATACACAGCAAATGAAAAAAGAAATGAAAGAACTACGGGGTGAGACGCAGAACATGGGCCGAAGCCTGCAGGCGGGCATGAAGGCCGTGAGCAGGGAACTTAAAATGGCGACTCCACGTGTCGGAACAAACGAGCTGGAAGGGGGTGCAACGGCTGACAGGCCCGCGGTGGAGGCGGGTAAGGAAAAAGTAATTCGGGAGACAAGAGACGAGGTGAAAGTAATTGGGAGGGAGAGAAAAGAACAATTAATACGGAAAGCAAGGATGAGGTACGCGGAGATCGTGAAAGAGCAAGGAGTGAAAAACAGGGAAGGACGGGAGCGACTTAAAGAGAAAGCAAGGTTGACCTACATAAAGATAAGGGAAAGACGCCAGAAAGAAGCAGAGACCAATAAACACGATGAAGACGGGGTAAGTGACGCGCACACACACACGGAGGTAGTGGAGGACAATGGGGGTGAGCTCGCGGAGCGTGTTGGGACCCGGTGCGAGCAGCGGGATGGCCTCCTCCAGGAACGAGGGGAGGGAGTATGCCCCCTTGAGGTGAGTCACGACCAGGTGAGTTCGGTCGTGCTTTGCGAGGTTGAGGGGACGAGTGCTGTGGACAGGTGCACGGAGAGCTTGGGGGGTATGGAGGCCCCGGAGACCCTTGTGGGGACACAAATCCCCAGTGTGGTTGTCCCTGTGTGTGTGGTGCAAGGTGTGAGTGCGTCCCCGTGTGTGGAAGCGACCCCGTGTGTGAGTGGTGTGGTGGCGATGGTGCCGGAGTACGTGCTTCCCAGCACGCCGTGTGTGGATGAGGCACCGTGTGTGGAAGAGGCCGTGTGTGTGAGTGAAACGGCCAGTGTGGATGAGGGACCGCGGGTTAGTGCCCCCGCGTGTGTGGGTGAGGAACCGTGTGTGGATGAGGCACGGTGTGTGGATGAGGCACAGCGGTTGAGTGCCCTCGCGTGTGTGGGTGAGGCACCGCGGGTGAGTGCCCCCGCGCGAGTGAATGGAGCACCACGTGTGAGTAGTATGGTTTGTGTGAGTAGTGAGGCACGCGTGAGTGAACGGCCGTGTGCAAGGTCGCTATGTGCCAGGGAGACCGTGTGTGTGAGAGAGCGGTATGAGAGGGAGATGTCGGTTGGCATGCGGGAGCACGCAGCCGCGTCTCCCGGTGTGAGTTTAATGGTGTGGACTGTGTGCGTCGTAACACGCAGGTATGCGTGTGTGGAATGGAGACGACGACGGCGACAGAGGAGAGAAAGCCGAGTAGCGGCTGTAGTTGTTTCGTGGACCGTGCCGGGTTCACCCAGCAGTGAGCACGCGGTTCGTGCTGTGCAACGCACGAGACCGCCACGTGCTCGCTTGCGAGAGTGAAGTCCCGGTCCGGAAACGCACGCGGTGGATTTGCCGATCCCGCGGACGGACAAAGTTTAGGCAGGTAAACGGATTTGGACCGGACGGGTTCTCCACGCGATCGTGCGTGTTAAGCTCCAACGGGCAAAGCACATGTGTTCGCGTGGGGAACCCCTCGAGACGTGTGGCTTGTGTGTTTTTTTTTTATGCGCACGGTGACGTCATGGCTGCACGTGGGGTTGGAATCCGGCAGGAGGGGTATCTCTGCCGGATGGTCCCGTCCAAGGAGGGACGAGGAACACGTGCAGCTGCATGACGTCACGGGCAGGTGCAAAGTGCGCGAGCTCTGAGTTGCCGCGCAGGTGCTGCGCATGGGGAAAAAAAAAAAAAAGCAAGCCTCACTTTCGGGTGTACAGGATTCCTGGGCAAGGGGTGAAAGACCCCCCTTACCTTGGGCACAGGATGGAAACTAGTTAGGGGGAAGGGTTAGCTTAGTTAGACCGACTCCATGGGGCAGGGGTAAGTCCTCATGGAGTCCGTGGAATGGATTAGTTAGAGGGATTGTAGCCAGATTTAGGTTGGGAAATAAAATGAATTATTTAAAAGACAGTGACAGACTTGTGGATGTGTAGAGGGGACGTAGCTTAGCTACGTAGTGTTAAATGGAACGTGCTATAGTGTAAGGGACGACGTGGGAGCACGAGTTAGTTAGGGGATGCAGTTAGAAGGATGGCAGAGTTCAGTGGTGAGTGTGTTGAAGAGTTGGTGAGTGAATTGGAAGCGTGTACATGTTGAGTGAGGTGGAAGCATGTGCTTGGTGAGTGAGTGGGGCCAGCGGGTCTGTGTGTATGGAGCGAATGGGGAATGCATGGTGCGATGAGTGATTGGGGGGAGGAGTGACTCCCGCCCAAGGGACCCCGGGGTCAGTGTAGAGTGAGTTAGCTGGGTTAGTCAAATTGAAAAATGGAGGTCGTTTTGTTGTTGGTGGGAAAGTAGGCTCGAGACCCATTTGGAGGGGTGCAGGAGCCCTGTTGACGGGCTTGGGAGCGTGGCTGCGAAAGGTGAGTATCGCTGAGTGGGTACCCCGGGCACCAGGCTAGTCGGCCGCGGTAGGCCAAGGGCCCATGGGGGGCCGGGATAGAGTAGTGGGCACGGGTGCGCCTGCTTGGTGCGGGGGCCCGGGCGCCATTAGCCGCGTGGGCAGTGTAGTGGGCACGGGTGACCCTCGGAAAGGGGCCCGGGAGGCCGGCCTGCCACGTGTGCGTTTCAGGGGAGGTGCCATGGGGGCACTCCCCGGTGTTAGGGAGCTGGTAGGCTCGGAGGCAGTGTAGTGCCCGGGGTGCCATAGCGGGAGAATCGGCAGAGGGTCGTGCCTGCCAAAGTGAGCCACGTGTCCCAGCCAGGAGACCGTGTGAGGGCACGGAGAGAAAATTGGGGGGCGAGGCCCGAAATTGTGAGGACACCAACACAGGCGACGGGAATCTGGGTTGTTAGAACCAATAGTTTAAGCGAGAGGCGCTTGTTGAAAGCCCCGGGGTAGTTTAACAGTTAAATGGTTAGGGTAGATTAGGAGATGTACCCCTCCGCACCATCCATCCCCTCGCTGTCGTTGTGGGCCGCTGGACCCACTTGGTGTTAAGATCGCCGAACTCTGGGGAGGCCATTCTGAGGCTTCATTGGGCCTCGACACAGGACGCTAGCTCTCCCTTGTTCCCCTCCGGGAAGGGAACGTAGGGGTTGGGAGTAGGCTAGGTGACAGGATAGGTTAGCCGAACAAGGACGATAAAGGGGGTTAGGGGACGATTTATAGTGGGGAAGTAAACATAAAAACAACAGAAAAAAATTAAGTTGGGGCTAAATTGGGGTTTGACAAATTAAGGGAGTGGGTATGTACAGTGACAGGCAAAGGCGATAGGTTGGGAGGGAGACAGGTATGTAGGTCCGAGCCCGCCTTCCAAGTGGCCAGCACCACCGCACTCCCTCCACCAACCTCCACTGAACGGCAAAGGCTGGCCAACTTCATCGGCTGGCCGTGTTTTGCTTCAGGGCGGAGGCCGGCCAAGTTCATCGGCAGCTGTGTGCTGCAAGGCCTGTGCCGGCCAGTTCATCTGCTGGCTGTTTTTCTGCGAGGCCTGTGCCGGCCAGTTCATCTGCGGGCTGTGTTTGCCTGCAGCGGCCTTCTTCTGCGGGCTGTGTTTGCCTGCTCACCTTTGCCATGCCATGCCCACTGCCCCTGTTCACCAGCCCCGTTCAATTTTTGCTTTGCCCCCCCCCCCTGTTCATTTCCATGTGCGCCAGGATCGTAAAAGCAACAGTTTGCAAGCTGCAAGAACTGCCCTGTTGGCAGCTACAACACGGGCCTGCAGTGGCGGCCCGTGCACCGTGTTTGTGTTCATGCATCCATTCGTTGTGCTCATTGCGTGTGCCACTTGAGCTGGCACGGAGACTGCGTTGTGCAGCCCAAGCACCGTTGTGGTTCACTGAGTTCAGTTCAAAAAGGAAGGCCTTGGACTGCGTGTGAGCAGCCAGCCACGTTCCCTGTCACCTGCATTGTTTGAGTCAGAGACTGCATGTGGGCAGCCTGGCTCCCTGCTAACTGCTTTCTTTTGCAGAGTTCAATGATCCTGGGCCATGGTTTAGTGTAAAATTTGTAAGTTAAGGTTAAGATGTACTGTAAATATGAGTGCGCCCCCGGCATGTATGTCTTAGCGCCGGCAATTTTATTTAAGTCGTCCGTGTGAGTGAGTTTGTTTAGGTAGTTACGCAGCCCTCAGGTTATTTATTTTGGGGACACGAATACCATGAATGTCGCACTCAGGGATCCGTAGGTAAAATGTACTAGGGAAAACTACACATGATGGCACACGAAAATTTGACGACTCGGGACGAGTCTGTAAAAAGGGAAGGGGGTAGTGTTGTGGTTACCAGATTCGCAAACCACCATTCAGGTCCCTTAGGTGAGGTATCTCGGTAAGTGCATGTGTAGTTAGGCCCAAACCCGTTGTCTAGTGGGAATACATGTCATTTATACGTGCTGCGACT
>NC_140964.1:20254696-20277196 GCF_056783735.1 Eptatretus burgeri | reverse complement strand
AAAGTGGCCCGTGTCCGAAGTCGACCTGCGGCGAGGTGCGATCGCCCGGTCTACCCTCCGTGTGGGTACTTAGGTAGGTCGAATTTGGCGAGCAACCCTATCCCACGCGGGGGCCGATTGGCACGATCGTGGTGAGGCCGAAAGGTCCACCCGTGACTGGTTCCCGGCGTTAGTCCGAGAGGGTCACGACTGGATTGTCCGTCCGGTGGGCGACGTGCCGCGATTCGAGTTACGTGGCCGTTCGCACGCCGGCGGGCGCGAATCCGCATCAATATATATATATATATATACATATATATATATATATATATATATATATATATATACATATATATACATATACATATATATATATATATATATATATATATATATATATATATATATATGTATATATTTATACATATATATATATGTATGTATATATTTATACATATATATATATATATATATATATATATATATATATATATATATATATATATATATATATATATATATATATATATATATATATATATATATATATATATATATATATATATATATACACACACACACACACACACACACACACACACACACACAACAGTAGTGTTGTTTACCCATCAGTTGGAATATGAGAAGAGCAAACTGAACAAAAGAATAGAGGAAGAGCAGATTGGTATCTCCCAGGATAGGAAGAATGGGAAAAAATTACCCCCGTGTGGGGGTGACGGTCATCTCTATCATACCGCAAGTTCTCAATGTTCAGTTATGACGGAAGACTACTGCGCAGTTTGGTTAAAGATGACTCGGCATTTTGGCGCACGCGCGCACGAAATTATATTTTGAAAATAAATGCCGACGTTTACATTTCGGGTTTTGAAACTTTTGCACCCTTGGCGGAAAATGTATAAATATACAAGGTCAGCTGCTATGCAATGACACCATTCACTAAGTTTTACCTTGGCCAGTCGAGAATATATAGCCTCTTGAAGGTGGGGCAGTTTTTGCAAACTTTGAAGTCACGTGACGCGAAAACTAAGGAGAAATTCGAAAATCCGGACTGACCAAATTTAGATATTGTCCCATAGATTCTTATGCTACAATCAAATTCAAGATCGCTTGAGAAATGGCGGAGGAGATAGAATTTGAAAATCGTCATTTTCGCCTCGTGGCGAAACTTCAAAGGCCTCGTGACCTTGACCTTGACCTTCGGTGACCTTGAAAGTCATACCATCGTGTATGTCTCATCGACCTCTATCAGGATCACTTATGACCAGATCTCCCGCCTCAACTTCATTGTGAACGGACGGACAGACGGACGGATCGAAGGACATCAACACCCATATTATTAGGTCATGCTCGAAGAGATGACCTAAAAAGCTGGAAAAGGAAAAATGTGAACACTATTTGGAATTGGAACAACTGAAGGAAGAGGTAAGATCAGGTAATCAGATAAGAGAAAGCCAAGAACAGAAGATAAAAATAGGAGAGAAATATCTGGAGCAAAGGAAGGAAGAATTGTTGGAAAAGTCAAGACAGTTCGAAGAACTACAGGAAGAAATGAGTGAAGGAGAGTGAAGTACCCATGAGTTGGAACAAGAAAAGAGCAAACTGAACGAAAGAATAGAGGAAGAGCAAATTAGTAATTCTCGGGATAGGAAGAACTTGGAAGAAGAATGGAAAACAAAGCTGGAAAAGGGAAAACGGCAACACGATTTGGAATTGAGACACCTGAAGGAAGAGGTAAGAACAGGCAATCAGAAAAGAGAAAGCCGAGAACGGAAGATAAGAATAGAAAAGGAATTTCAGGAACAACTAAAGGAATACAGTAAGAAAATGGATGAAATGAGGAGGGAAGCATTAGAAAGACGTGAGGAGATGATCAAGAAATCATGGGAAAAAGCTTCTGAGTTACAGAAACACCAAAACAAAGAGACGGAATTACAAAACGAGCTGTGGATGTTAAGATTAAAGAATGAGATTCAAGAAGGAGTGGTGGAAGAACAACGAATGAAACAGGAAAAGGAAATCAACTAATTGAAGGAAACGACGAGATTAGAGAAGGAAGAACATGAGAGAGTGGGAGAGGAAACAAAAAGGACAAGAACAACAAAAGGAGAAAGCAAGGTTGGAGTACACGGAGATGTTGGAAGAACAACGAATGAAGCAGGAAAGGGAAAGTAACCAATGGAAAGAAACGACGAGATTGGAGAAGGAAGAACAAGAGAGACAGTGGGATAGAAACAAAAAGAACAAGGAATGAAGCAGGAAAAGGAAATCAACAAATTGAAGGAAACAATGAGATTGGAGAATGAAGAACATGAGAGACGGTGGGATAGAAAACAAAAAGAAAACGAATTTGAAACTGACCAACTGAAGGAGAGAGCAAGGTTGGAGTACGAGGTGATTGAAAAACTCAGGAAAGATAACGAACAACTCAAAAGGCCCAGAGAGGAAGAACGACTCAAATGGAAAGGAAAATGGAGCCAGGAAGTAGAACAGCACAATAATATGGGATGTGTGATATCACCACAGGGAGTAATGTTCGTGGTGTGGGACTTGATTGACATCACTCGTCGGATGACACCACAATTAGAGCAAACCCTGGTGGTGGAGACATTGAGGGAGCATACGGGGTTGTTGACGAATGAAACACATTTTGAGCAGGTCCAGCACGTGGAGCTGACAGCCCCGGAGGAGTATGGTGAACCGATGATGAGCAACCTGCTGGAGAGAAGCGACTGGACAGTGGTGACTCTGGAATGAAGCAGGTACGTGGGCACATGCATACATGGTGCGGACGATGAGCTTCAGGTAGAAATTGAATTTTATGTTAATGAAGAGACTCTGTCCGATGGGGTGCACGTATTCGTGACCCCTGAATGTGTGTGTGGAGTGCCTGTGAACGAATGCTGTGAGCCCACAGTCCAGACTACAGCACCGGTATGTGCTGCCGAGGCCGAAGTGTGTGTGTGGGTACTCACCTGGCGGTCAACAATGTAACCCTGGAGTGCGAGGCAGTTAGTCAGTACGCAGGCAAGGTTGAATGTGTGGAGGGTCAACACATAACCTTGGAATGTGTGCAGCCTGCTGTGTGTGGGAGTCCTGAGCGTGGAATGATTGGTGACTTAGGAAATAGGTTTGAGGTGCAAGGGGAAATAGAAATGCCACCAGGACAGAATTTTAGTCAGGGGACAAAAACCATAATGGACAGCTCCACATGGGTTTTTACAGAGTTGGAGGTGCTGCTTCCAGGAGCAGGCTTTAGAAATTGGATTTTAATTTCTCTATCAGCCTCACAGGAACTTTGGGGTAGTAGCAAGTGGCACTGACGTGTGTCACTTGGTCTTCGAACCTTTCTGAGCACACGAGGGGTTTGGCTCGCTGAATGGGGTTTATCTCTCTTCAGGGAGTTATGGAGAATCGGTTCCACCGATTGGGGTTTACCTGATGTCTGTGAACCCTGGAGAAGAGGGGGAGGCCATTCCACCGATTGGGGTTTACCTGATGTCTGTGAACCCTGGAGAAGAGGGGGAGGCCATTCCACCGATTAGGGTTGACCTGACTTCCGCGAACCCTGGAGAAAAGGAGGGGGTGGACCACAACCCCAATTGAGACGTGACCCCTTTGAGCCGTGGCGGAAAGGCGGCGGGGTCATGTAATGGGTAATGAGGGATTCGTTCCCTCACTTAGTCCAGTAGATATGTCAAAAAGATGTTCACTTCTGGAAGAAAGCATGAAAATTTGTATATAGGGGTTTTTGAGTATGCTGAATCCATTTCTAACCGGATCCATGCTGGCAAACCAAGGGATCACACTCAAAATCAAGAAATCCAAGATGGCTGCCCTGCGTATTGCCAATTTTGATATTTCGTCAGAACTTTGGTTGTATTTGACATAAAAACATGATCTTGGTGCCGAATTATAGGTTTTTAGGGTCAAAGAATTCAATGAGATGCCTTAAAATACCATAAAATGTGATTGGAACAAAATCCAAGATGGCTGTCCTCTGTAGGTAATGCAAATATCAATCTTGTTGTTTTTTTTTCTGTTTGGCATAGAACATGATCTTACGGCTAAATATAGGTTTTTAGGGACAAGAAATTCAATAAAGTATTTTTTATTACTATAAAATGTATCAGTAGGAAGATCCAGTTACACTTTTAACAAATTTGGATGAACCATTGAGAGCAATATTGTTCACACTCATAATTCACAAAGAATAGAGATGTACACTTGTCATTTTTTTCCATTATTGGGAATGTGCAGGGAATAAACGGTTTTACTGATATAATACCAAACTAGATGAAATGAGTTTGAATTGTATTACAAATGTCAAAAAAGGAACTTCATCTAGGACACTGTCCACATCTGCACATTGTCCACCACAAAAACACAGATGTGTGCACGGGAGGCTTGCTTTAGCACACTGGCATCTTCCTGTACACCGTTTTTTACATGCACACTTAATAAGTTCTCTGCAGCCCTTTGATGCTTCTGGCAGGGTACTCCATAAGGGCACTCAGATTCGCTCACTGTCGAGTTGCCACCCCCACTCGGAAGGACTTGGAAGTGTTGCATTGGCCTCCAATGCCTGACCCCAGACGTATCCTGCTTGGTAAGCAGCATGCTTTACATGTTGTAGAAGTGCTGCACGTGACGGTGGGATGTTCTCTAGCTTCCGATTACAGTAGGAGAAGAGATGCTTCCTGGCTTCATTCACATCAGTGAGTTGTGACGTGCGAGAGTACAGCAGAACCACATATCTTTCGAGTTCCATCAGTTCAGCTTCTGTAACTTCATCGTGAGTAGCAGACAGCCGTAGAAATACTTCAGTGATGTCTGGAAGTGATTTCCATACTTCCCAAGCGGTCTTCTTACCAACGGAGCTCAATGAAGACACCGTGTCACATCCTGATATGGCGTGCATAAATGGGAGGCCTCTGCAGTAATCATTGTCAAGCTCACTGGCAATGACATGTGCTCCAATATACCGAAAGTGTGCACCATGGCCAAAAGCTAACCAAAGTTCACAATCTTCCATGCTGATTGCAATCACAATGGCTAGAACTAAGACGACCGTGTCAGTCGCGTGCACCATGATCCTCTTCATGCCATTGGTGTAGGCATGGAAGCAGTGAAGCATCATTTGGTAGTCTGCTTCTTCGTATGAACATGGTTGAAGCCCAGAAACATCAAGTGTTGCAGAGGAGGCAACATTCTGACCTTTCGTTGTGACCAGCATCTTCCCTGGCACTGTTGATTCAGATTCGATAACAGTGGCTAGAAATCTGAAGAGCTCAGTCTTGTTGCTGTCAACACGCAAGAAGCTTTTCCAGTTGTGTGGAAGTCGTGTTTTCTCGGAAACTCGAAGAGCTTCTCCAGTACCTCGGCCCTCTCTGGTGTGTGCTTTGAGACTGTCGGCCTTATAGGCATCCCACACATCTACTCGTGCAACATGTACAAGTTGCCTCTTGAGATATGGAACAAAGACACACTCTGCATAGTCTTTGAATGTTTTCACATTTGTTTGAAGATTGTTTTTTTCTTTGAAGAAGAACAATTGAAGATTGTTCTTTGGAACAGTTTCATGGAGTGGCTTCTCCATCTTCACAAGCCGCGAATCAACGAATGTTTTGTATTGATTCTTTCCTATTTCCTCTGCTTCTGAGATGTTTTTGATGACTTCATCAGCCATGATGACCTTTGTGTCCAGTGTGAGGAGATCAGTGCTCGTTTCTGTGAAGGGATTACCAAGCTCATTCATAACATCTATCACGCTTTATACATTTGAGGCAAATCTCTTTTGTGTGGTCAATGTTTGTTCATGATGTCGGTTGTGATGGGTTTCCTTATGAGATAGGCTCACTTCAACATCATGAATGATCCTGGCCATCTCAGGACCAGCAATCAACCATCGCTTGAGGGCTGATTCATTTTTTCAGTGATGCCAATTATCCCACCATCTCCTTTCACCACAGCATTAAGCTGCTCATGCACATGGTCATGTGCCATCATGGAGAAGCAATGGGTGGTCTTTTGGGTTACAAAATGACCTTCTCTGAATTCTTTGTAAACACCTGGGCATTCATGTTGTAGCTGCATTAAATCTCGCAAATGAACTGGTAACCACTTGGCATAGTGGAAGTGATCCATGGCAAACATCCAAGGCACTATTCTTCCCAGGGTGCTAATGTATAGCTCAAAGTTTCCTTCGCGCTGTGATTGTATGAACTGAAGGAAGAGAACTTCAAGGTTGAAGGTTTTACTCCAGTATCGAAACTGGGGATGCTGAGTCTCCATGAGTGTGCACCAGTCATTGAATGACATCGCTGGATTTGCTTCTGCCTCAACTTCCATTTTGTAGG
This sequence comes from Eptatretus burgeri, assembly GCF_056783735.1. NCBI lineage: Eukaryota > Metazoa > Chordata > Myxini > Myxiniformes > Myxinidae > Eptatretus > Eptatretus burgeri. The sequence goes on along the minus strand of NC_140964.1, from coordinate 20,270,840 downwards.
AATTGTATGCTTGGTTACGCAAGCAAAAAAGTGCAGCAGCTGTTACTTGATGAGCCCACTGAGAACGGGCTGTGAACGATCCCTTCTTGAGAGCATCACCTCTACCATCAGTTGTAACGTTTGCAGTCGTCATCACACTCACCCATCCACTGCCATCTAGCCAGTCTCCTCGAACTTTGAGCAAGGCCATCTCGATATGCAAAACGCCCATCATCACCACGAACTTGTCTTCCCCGTAGGTTTCTGGCCAGGTCCACTGTATCTTCTTGGCAATTACAAACAGTGGTTGATCAACGGTCAATATTGGGACTTGTCCAGGATGTACAAGTTCTGTAGCTTGAGCAATTACATCCATACCATGCTTTACCATCGCCAGAGAATGAGCATTTTCTCGAAATAATGGCACGAGTCCAGATATTGCTGGTGATTTGGGGCAGGAATCTTGTGATGCTGCGAAATGTGCCGACCAAGAAATATCATCATCTGCATTCAGTTCAGGTTTCTTCAAAAGATTTTCAACTGAGCTTGCCCAAGCTAACTGCATGTCGTCTGAATCAACTGAAAACTTTTCTGGAACAGCTTGTCCCTCTGTCTTGTGTGGAGTAGGGCTATCATCTGGGAAAGCAGCCGGTGGGACAGTCATGTATGACTCCATAATTGGCTTCATCTTCCTTGTTCTTGGCATGTTCTTGTCAATGATAGGGGTCTTCTGAAGCTCTGTGCCTGCACATTCATTAGTAACATGCTGTGTGAAAGAGATCGCGGTTCCATGGAATGCAGTTTGAACTGAAGTGGATGAAGGATTGTGGTCGATGTTGTTCAGATTGCCTGTTGTGAAAAGATCCTTTCTCAGGACTCTGGGGTACACAACTCCAACATCTTCAAAAGAGGTCAATGCACTGTTTGTTACATCAGTTGCTATCTGTTGTACTCGGTCATAAGATACAGACAACCCTTTCTCAAAAAGGGTGTCGATCAAGTTACGCTTTCGGGTCTTATTGTGGATCAGCAACCCAATGTACAGAGGGAGTCTAGTTTCACGTTCCAGGCTGTACCGAGTCGTTGGAGCAGTGGCTTCTCTTCTACTACTTTTGATTGTGTTGAATGTAATCAATTCAACTCTGGATATTGCAGCTGTTTTCACAACATGGTTGTTTTCCATCTGATTTTTTATGTTTGTACCGCCAAGTACGATCTGAACCAACGCCATCAAGGAGGCCGTGTTGTCATCATACTGCTCGTCTGTCAGTGATCCTGTGAACGTATAGTGCTTCTGAAATATCTCATTCCTGATTATATTAGCAGCTCTCATCAGAACAACAGCATCACTCTCACAGTCCCGTTTCTTTGCCTCCAACAATGTTTCTCCAACGTCATCCTTGAATGTCAGCACGACCTCACACTTGCTTTTATGCGCTTCCAAGTCAGGAATTTGTGCAAGAAGCTTTTCTTTCAAACGAGTTGAGTTTGTGCGCTCTGGCATATCGCTACCAAGTTGCTGAAGTCGTGACCTGTGGAGTCGTACAAGGCTTGACAGCTTAAAAATGTGTTCAGCGTGCTCTTCTTCTTGTCGAGACCCTTCAATATAGGATACCAATTCGGCAAAGGCTATAGACTCAGGTGTTAGATGTGGATCTTCCTTCTGAGCCTCTTTCCTGACAAGTGTGCGGTGTCTATTGCATAAGGCAGTCAAACACTGTTTGTGGTATACAGCATCTATTGCGGTCATATCACCTGAGGACAGCTTGGCAAGCAGTCGGGTATCACGAAGCTCTGTTGCCATTTTTCGAACATTTGCGTATATCTGTGCTGTAGCAGCTCTATGATAACCTTCCTCCAGTTTGTCGTCACAAAAGAAGCAGAACAGGCTTTTATTAGTTTGAATGGAGGAACCAGGGAATGCCCCTCGTAGTCTGCCTTTGAGTGGAGAAGTCTCAGTCTCTCTTACTTTGGCTATCTTCTTGCGGGCACGCTCAACTTTCTCTTTGCTAAGCTTCATGTGGCATGTTTTGTGCCATTTTGCATTGTGCTGGGAAAGAGTTGCAGCTATACCTTGGCCATCATCCAAACGTGACAAATTTATGTCCATTGGCAGGGCACCAAGTGAGTGTAGCTCCTGGATATGTTCAGCTATTGTATCATAAGCTCGGGACTGATGGGCATCCTTGAATTGAGATGGGTCTCTCAGCGGTTCCGATGAACGTTTTTGACATAGGGCACAAAGTGTCCAATCTGTTTCGGGCAAAACCACATCAGAAGCACTGTCCAGCTTTATTTTCTTGGTTGCCATATTAGTCTATTCTACGTCAGGTTAGTTACAGGTAGGCATGCACCTTGGAATGGTCACCATCTTTCCTGAAAAGAAAGTGAAATCTGTTATATTTATATAACTGAGATATCTACATCAAATATTTCAGTTTTAGTCATACAATATGGAGCCTAATCAGATTAATGTTCTGAAAATGAAACAAATTATCAGATTAATGACCAATTCTGAAAATAAAACAAACCATCAGATTAATGGCAAGTTCTGAAAACAAAATAAAACATTAGAATAATGAAATGATATACATGTATGGTCTTCCTGAGAAGTAAACAAAAATAAAGCATTAATTCATTGAATTGTTCACCCGATGTGTTCAGTGTTTTGATGACTTTCGTGGATCTTGTTCTGAATACAATGTAATTTAAGCTACGTAATTGAATTTCTTGTCCCTAAAAACCTATATTTAGCCATAAGATCATGTTCTATGCCAAACAGAAAAAAAAAAACAACAAGATTGATATTTGCATTACTGACAGAGGACAGCCATCTTGGATTTTGTTCCAATCACATTTTATGGTATTTTAAGGCATCTCATTGAATTCTTTGACCCTAAAAACCTATAAATTGACACCAAGATCATGTTTTTATGTCAAATAGAACCAAAGTTCTGACGAAATATCAAAATCGGCAATACGCAGGGCGGCCATCTTGGATTTCTTGATTTTGAGTGTGATCCCTTGGTCTGCCAGCGTGGATCCGGTTAGAAATGGATTCAGCATACTCAAAAACCCCTATATACAAATTTTCATGCTTTCTTCCAGAAGTGAACATCTTAGCCTCATATTCAACATATCTACTGGACTAACTCCCCTTCTAATGAACCAAAGAAGCAGGCCATTTGGGGATGTAAGAAATTTTCATTGAACATTGTACCGAAAGTGATTGCAAATTGAGAGATGACAGAAGGCAAAAGAGTGGCACGAGTGGATTTGGGTGATTATTCAAAAAGTGGTGGAGACATTACAGGAAGATTGTTAAACACACCTGAAACAAGTGGATGACAAAGAGTGGCTTGTTTGAGGAAGGATTGAAATGCCTTGGTGAGAACCATGCAGAGGTTCATGAGGCTGGTGAAGAGATTTAGATGTCTTGTTGAAATTGTTGGAAATAAACGATTAGGGCAGTATGGAGGAGGCCAGCGGATGACTGACGTGGTGACAAATTGATTGGGGTTTGATGAAAAGTGTACCAGTTAAATTTGATGACCAAGTGGGATCCGAGGGACTGGTGTGTTTTTGTTTTCACATAAATGTGAAAGGTGTTGGGTGGTGTTGTGGGCTGGGTGTGTGGCACTGTGGAATGAATGACTAAAGTGTTTGGGTGAATGGCGTGATTGTGCAGATGAGGAGAGTGAGTGCGAACAAAGTACCCTGTCGGTCGGAGTCTCCGAACCAAGTTAGTGTAGGTTAGAGGGACTTAGAGGATTTGACGTGGATTCTGACTGCTGTTCCATTTTGCAGGTGGACTGCGAGGGGGAGGTGCAGGCCAAGGTATGGTGGTACTGGCTGGGAGTGTGACATGGTATTGGAAGTTGGTGAGTCGGGAAATAGGGCAGCAGGGCTTTGGGGGTTCCTGGCAGGTGAAGGCTGTCAGAGGTGCCAGGAGAGCACGGTAGGTTTTAGTGCCAGGAGAGCACAGTGTTGGTGCTATGAGAGCACAGTATGGGGCAAGAGAGAGCCACCCCTTAGTTAGGAGCGCCAGAAGCACGCTCAGGTGAACCCCAAGGTCGCTGGGTGTCCTCCACCCCTGATTGGAAGCAGGCATAGAGGCCTAGTAGTAGTCACACTCCCCAGCCAGCGAGTTATGCCTGGCACCACCAAATGGAAAAAGACAAATAAGGGCCTTGCCGAGGTTTAATAGAATGGAACAGTGTGCCAGGTCGAGAAAAATGGGTCATTAGGATCATTCGACCCATAGCAGGGTTTGGTTCATTGTTTCGAGCTAAAAGTAAATGGTTAGGTTCGATGGACTCTCCTCCGCACCATTCATGTGTGACACCTGGTACGAGTAGTGTTGATGGGAAAATTTGTTAACAAGGGCCAGGCTAGGTCACCCTCTCCAAGTGCCGGAGAGGCCACCAGTATGTCATGAGCACACACCCACGAAGATAACGTTGAGTAAGAAACACACCATCCTGTCTGTAAAAGAAAAGAAAAAAAGAGAGAAAGAAGGAAAAAAAAAAAAGAGAACTTCACCCAAACAAGTCCTGCCTCAGCAAGTCAGGCAAGGAAGGTTAAGGGTACACTTCATCTCACCTGGTCTGAGGTCATCACACCCACTTGCGTCCTCAAGAACACCTCGAAACTGCATTTGCTTACCGTCGATATCACCATGCCACCATTGCTGTGTCACCTGCTGTCCAATGCAGGGCTTATTGCCTGCTGCTGCTTGTGAGTAGGCCATTTGGGCCGAAGCATTTTTGTGGGCCATTGAGGCCAAAGTGCTTTTGTGGGCCGTTACAGCTGAAGATTCATGCCATTCTGTGGGCTCAGTGGACCGAAGAACTCTTTGTGAGATGAGGCCACTGGGCCGACTGAACTCACCTGGTGAGAGACCAATAAGGCCACGAAGTGAGGAAACCCTCAGGGGTGAATGGACAATACTGCTGGGAGGGGGCATGAAGGAGCGAACACGTGAAAGAAATTTGAACCTTTGAATGTTCTGCTCCTATGCCTATATTGGTGTGAAAAGTAAAATTGAATACCCTCCCGTTCAAATCCATAATTAAAATGTTAAGTAGTGTGCATAGAGTGTGAATTTGTTTGTTAGATTGGTGACCCGACACATGAGGATCGGGACATGCCACTCTTTTTTTTTTTTTTTTTTTGTATACCTTGTCGAGGCTCGTATGAGAGCTAACACACAACTCACAGCAAGGGTGCATGAGACAAGAGGGGCGGCAGTGGAAGGGACAAAACAGTGGGGAACAGACACATTCGGTGAACTGTGGAAGGGAGAGGGATGGGGATGGGATGGGGAACATGGCGAAGAGAAGATGGACATTACAGGGACTTTCAGGAAGGAAAGCAGGGGAATTGAAGGAAGTGGGCTTGGGTGGATTATCGGGGGTAGAAAAGATCGAGGATTTGGATGGGGGAAGATAAGAGGTGGTGGTGAACAGCTGTTTTGAAAGCCTGGAGGGAAGAATGGGAAAGAATAGAGTGAGGAAGTTTATTCCAAAGGCGGGAAAAAAGAGGAATGAAAGAGTAAAGATGAGCAGTGATTCGTGATTTTGGTAGTTTTACCAGAAGGGGGTTGTTGGCGGACCTTGAGCGCCCTGTGGAAATGTGGTGGGGACAAATCGCAGAGAGAGCAGGGGGGGGGCAAGGCTGGAGAGCAGTCGGTAGAAGACAGAAAGACCACGACCAACCTGCGGTGATTGAGTGAGAGGCCCAAAGACTCAGCTTCATTGCGGGAGATGCCGATGATCTTAAATGCCCTGGTTTCGACAGCGTGAAACCAAGAAAGGTGGGAGGCAGGAGCACCAGCCCAAAGGGGAGAGCAGTACTCCATCAGGCTCAGGACAAAAGCTTTATAAGTGGTCAGGAGCTCAAGAGGGCTAAGGAAGGACTTTGCACGACGGAGGAATCCCAGTCGGCGACTGGCTTTTGAGGCGAGGTTGGAAATGTGACTTTCCCAGCAAAGGTCATGGCAGATAGTGAGACCCAGAAGCTTGAATGAAAGGACTTCTTCCAGAGGATTGTTGAGAAAGTGGATGGGAGGGTTTTCTAAACGGTCCTTTCGAAGAGACATAGTGAGAGTGTGAGATTTGTCTGGATTGAAAGACATGTTCCACGTGTTGGACCAGTTTGTTATTTTATCCAGATCTGCAGTGAGCGAAGAAGCTGCTGCTTGCCGGTCCGAGGGATGACAGATGGTACGGCAGAGGGTGGAGTCGTCGGCAAAGAGAAATAGAGGATTTTCCAGAGAGTCGGAGGGATCATTGCTGAAAATCAGAAAAAGAACAGGGCCCAGAACGCTACCTTGAGGAACTTCAGCCTGCACAGGAAGAGGGGATGAAAGAACTCCATTTAGGGCCACACGTTGACTGTGACAGGAGAGGAAGTCTGCGAGCCATGAGTGGAGATGGCCTTGAATACCATGAGAAGAGAGTTTGGTGAGTAGTGCAGGGTGCCATACTGTGTCAAAAGCACGTGATATGTTCAGGGATATGGCTCGGATTTCCTGTCTGGCATTGAGGACCTCCATCCATTGATGGAAGAGCAGAAGCAGCATATCCAGGGTGGAGTGACCTGGTCTGAAACCAAATTGATGATTGGAAATCAAGTCATTGGAGAAGAGGAAGGATTTCATGTCTGAAGTGATGATGGATTCCATAACCCTGCTGATGATTGGGAGAAGGCTGATTGGTCTGTAGTTACAGGGATCTGTTTTTGCACCTTTTTTATGCAGAGCAGTGATGTTAGCAGATTTCCGAGCAGATGGCAGATGACCTTGGGCAAATGAGAGGGTGAATAGAACAGATAGAGGGTGAGCAAGAGCAGAAGAGCAGGCTTTGAGGACACGTGGGCTGATGCCATCTGGACCGGTTGCAGAATCTGACTCGAGGTTTGAAAGCAAGCTCTCCACCTTGTCACGAGAAAAGGATACAGAGTCCAGGGACAGTTGGGTGCAACTGGGTAAAGTGGGTAGAGAAAGTGATTGGTTTAGGACACAATATTTAGCTGCAAACACCGAGTTTAGACATTCAGCTTTATCACGTGTGGCATCAGCAGTGCGGCCATTTGAGGGAAGGGAGGGGATGGAGGGGGAACATACACTAGAAACAGATTTGATTAAACGCCACCAGGATTTTGAGGAGGGAGAGAGGTTTGAGAGTTCAGACTTGAGATGAGAAAGATGTTGTTTTCTGGCTCTCCTGAGGGTAGATACACACTTGTTCCGAGCTTTGTGGAAGGAACTGAGATTGCCCTCAGTTGGGTTTGTTTTCCATGAAGCAAAGGCAAGTTGTTTCAGGACAACTGCCTCGCCACAAGCTTCAGTAAACCAAGGGCGGGAGGAAGGGTAGGACAACTGAACACGAGAGGGGATAAATCTGTGCATGAGGGAGAGCAAGTTTCTTTGAAAGAATTCCCAGGATGAGTTGATGTTTGAGAAAGTAGTGATAGGAGACCAGTCTGTAAGTTTGATGGCTGCTCGGAGACCCTGCCAGTCGGCTTGAGTGAAATGCCAGACTCGACAGCGGTGAGGTGGTTCTCTGATAACAGCCAGAGAGATGTCCACTTTGACAAGGACGTGGTCAGAAGAACCGATTGGAGCGAAGGAAGAGCAGCAGATATTGTCAGGGAAATTTGTCAAAATCAGATCCAGAAGAGATGGAGTACCGTTGGTTGAGATCTGGGTCGGGAAGTTGACCGATTGAGTCAGTCCTAATGAGTCGCAGAAAGCTTTTGCTGAGGTGCCATGGCAGGTGAGAGAGGTACCCACACCTAGCCAACTGGCGTGATGACAATTGAAGTCACCACATAAGAGGAAGAGAGAGTTTGGATGAGATGATAGAAGATGGTCCATGTTTTCGGATAGTGAGGTGTAGATGGAGTCATCACTGTTCGGTGGACGCTTCAGTACACATATAAACATGAGGTGGGAGTGGAGGGGAAGCCGAAGCCAGAGGTATTCCTGAGGGTGTGGGGGAGTGTGAGCAGTGCATGGAGAGTGAGGAATAGAGTCTTTGATGAAAAGAGCAACACCTCCACCAGGACGAGGATCAGGTCTGTCATACCGTTAGAGGGAATAACTGGGGAGAGATACTTGGGAGTCAGATACGTCTTGGGAGAGGAAAGTTTCTGTTAGGCAGGTAATGTCTGGTTTGTCAGTGGCAACCTATATGGAAAGATCTGAAAGGTTTGAGCGAAGGCCCCGGATATTTGAGGTCCACACTTTTAATGAAGAGGTAGGGGAGGAGGCTTTGGGTGCAGGAGGTGGAGGGGGAGGGCAAGACAAGGGACGAGGGCGGAGGTAAGGAGGGTTGTTGAAAGAGTGTGGGGTATTGGAGAATAGCGAGGGGAAGGGGCCGAATGAGGAGGAGTAAAGGCTCTGTGTTGCTGGGGGAGAGGGGGACAAGAAACAAGGAAGAAGGCAGTTGAGGATTTGAGGAAGTGGAGTGAAGAGATGGAGGTGAGAGGGCAGTGGAGGGAGGCAGCTTGGTGCATGAGAGGGGGGCAACTTTGAGAACGATGAGTGAGGGGGATGAAAGGTGGGAGAAAGGTGAGGGGGGAATTTTTGAGAGAGGTGAGAGGGAAGCTTGGAGGGAGAAGAGTGGGATGGTTGCTTTGAGAGTGAGGGGTGAGGGGGTGAGTTGGCACTGAAGTTGGAAAAAAAGAATGGTTGATGGAAAGCGAACATCCATGGCAAACTGTGGTTTTTAAAAGTTTTAGGTCAGAGATGCGATTTCACACAATTCATGATGGATGCAATGAAGGCGAATTCAGAGAATGGAGAGAAGAAGCGCTGTAATAGTTGGATTTTTTAGGCAAGGAATGAAGGAGAGCTCGAAATGAGAGCAGTCTGTTAAAATAGCAGAAGAGTCGTGCATTATGAAACAGTAAAGAGTCCCACATGTGTGAGAGAGGAAGATGAAGCATTATAAGATCGTTTTTGTTGTTAATATTAATGTTTGAGAGAGTTCAACAGATTAGGTCATGGAAGTGGAGAAAAAAATCGAGGCAGAAGACTAGGAGGAAGTTAAGAGGAAGAAGAAGAAGCAGAATCTGGAGAAGGTGAGTGTGTTTTTGTTGGGTATTTTTTTTTTGAGAAAAGAAAGAGATTAGTTGGGAGAATGGGGGATGTTTGGAAAGTGGGGAGGATGAAAATTGAAGGTAATGGGGAGGATAGAAATTGAAGGTAATGGGAAGAAAAAAACAAAAAAAAACAAACAAAAAAAAAAAACGATCGAACACCGAGTGGAACCGGTCGGCCTCAAGCCTAGGCCAAGGCCTCGGCCTCAAACACCAGGTAAGAACGTCGACAAAAATACTTACAAAATAGCACGATTTTTGAAACAAAACCGAACTAGGAACACACAGTAACATGTTGGTGAGAAAATTAAACAGTTAAAACGGGACAAATAACGACCGGAAACTTAACTTTGAGAACATCAGCAGGGAGCCCCGAAGGTGACCTCTCGTCGCTCCAAACCCGGAACCGGAAGTGCTCGACACTCTTACTGTGACACTTTGGTTTTTGGAGTTAAGTGCTTCCCATGTTGTGGGTTGGAGTAAATGGGAGATCTGTGCTGTACGGAAGACAGGGCCATTGCCGTGGGCTGCCCCAGATGGAAGCTCGGGAGAGCCTCGGGAGAAAGGTGGGTGTAGTGTTACGGAAATGGCCCTGAGTCGGCTGCTAAATATAGATTAGCTCAGATCCCCCATTCAATGCATGTTGAGCTTGGCTGTTCGGTAAAATGGACGTTACATGTGTGTCGGGAGGTGTCAGAGGCTGTTTATTGTTTGTGCAGTGGTGGTGGATCGAGATCTCCCTCTTCTTCCTTCCCCTCTCTGGACGATGGGCCCTGCCCAGTCAGCTGAGGGGGAGTGGCCTGAGGAGGGAGGTGTTGCTAAGGGGAGGAGTTTGTCGGCTTCGTAAAGGGGGAGGAGCCAGTGGCTTCGAAGCGAGCGAACCAAGAAGAGACAGTGGTGATTCTGCCGGGAGAGAAACTGGACTTGGGCACGCCGGGTCTGCCTTCTGTGTCCTGGAGAAGCGAGCCAGTGCCGAAAGAAAAGGCAGGGAAAGGACTGCAAGAGGTCTGTCTGCCCTCGGCTGGATGAGAGACGACTGGTGGGAGTCGTGATCTGGTGTGTAGGGGACGGCTGTGTCTGTCTGCGATCTGCTTCGTGAAGGAGGCTTGGTGAACAGGCCAGTCCTGGACTTGTATGCTGGACCATGAGAGAAACCAGCTGGGACCCATCGTCGATCTGGCGGTTTTGTGCCGTCGACCTTATGCGGGGTCAGAGCGCGCGGAGACCGCGTGCGGTGCGAAAAAGGAAGGCAAGCGCCATCTCGCCATGCGGCGTGTTCGAGCTTGGGCTTGAATCCATGGACATCGGCTTGTTACGAGGAACATTCGTGCTTTTGACAATTTTCTCTCGTCCATGAAACATCACCAAGTACTCTGTCTTGTCTGCATGCTGCCTGTCTGTCTTGTCTGCATGTTGTTTAAGGTATATCTCAGTAGGGACCCCCTCGAAACCCGTAATCCGTAGTTCCCTAGTTAATTACGGGTTGTGGATTGTTAATAACATTGTCGTGAATATTTTGCTTGTGTGGTATTCCCCGATGTTCCCTCATAAATCTGGTTGGTTCGCATGAAGTTGCTGCTCTGGATTAATTTGTGTCGCGTCGAGGAATGATCCGTTCGATTGGTATATAAAACCAAAATGGTGACAGACTGGCAGAAAACGCTCAGCATCTAACAAAACCAGTCTGTAACCGGGATTCTATTTCTCCAACTGGTAAGGTCCAGGATTACGTTGGTATCGCGATTGAAGACGCGTGACCCGAGGCCTGTGCCAAGCCAGCCGCCGTTGTATACCCCAGAAACTGTGGTAGTGAGGGTGACGCCAAGAGTCGGGTGAGAATCCCTCCACCCCGGATCCGCAAAATATATATATATATATATATATATATATATATATATATATATATATATATATATATATATACATATATACATATACATATACATATATATATATATATATCTACATATTCATATACATATACATATACATATATATATATATATATATATATATATATATATATATGTATATATTAACCAAACGAATGTCGTTTGGTTGTTGGTGTTGAATGAAGGCACGAAACCTTTTGGCGGGTGCAGGAGACTATTGACTATATATATATACATATACATATACATATACATATACATATATATATATATATATATATATATATATATATATATATATATATATATTTGCAGCACCATTCAAAAGTTTGGTCACACCCACTCATTGAGCGTTTTTCTTTATTTTTCACTATTCTCTGCATTGTACAATAACAGTGAAGACATCAAAACTATGAAATAATGTTACGAATTTGGAAGCCTTTTGCACACAAACAGTCAGCAATCCCATAGTTCAGTTATTTCGTTAAGTACATGTGGATAGTTAGAATCCCTCCCTGATGTCTAATGGGTTAATTTAATCTGTGCGCTGCAGGTTCTTACACAGTCAGATTTTTTTACATCTTTAAATCTGCCAACGCCAACAAAACCCTCACTTCACTCCTCCTCCCACTCTGCGGGTGAACAAGCGCTTCACCCGCCCAACCTTCACTTCACACCACGGCGCCATTACGCACGTTTCTGACTACGGATGTGGGTGGAGCCCCCAAGCCTCGGAGCTCTGACTCCACCCCATCAAAAAAGAATGTCTCCCCTGTCAACACTGGGGAAGGCAAAAGAGCCTCTCTCGGGGGAGGAGCAGCCGAGACGCCAACACGCCCCTCCTCCAATCACGGCTGGCCACCACGACACCCGAAACACCTCGTCCAATCAGGAGGCGAGTTCCCAGACAAACGGATCCCTCCACCCCGCACGGGGGGGGGGGATAAAAAGAATCGCAAGGTGCTCAAAGACAAGTGGGGGTCCTTTTTCGGTCGTGCCTTCGTCATCTTGGTTCCCGTCTTCATTCCCTGGTCATCATCGTCATCGTTCGTTGGTGGCTGGTCGTCCATAGGATCCTGGTTGCTCGCTGGATTCTGGCTGTGGGCTCGAGTCCCACCGTGGTGGTTCGTGTGCGCCTGTTGGATTGTGGAGTGCTCGAGCTGGGGACCCCGATCCCTTTAACGGACTCCGAGCTCACAAGTGCGGGTCGGCAGGCCACAAGCCGTCTCACAGTCCATTTGAACTGGCCTTTATAAACAACAAGGAGATGTCCGGGCTACACAAATGCAGTCCCCGGTAATGTGGCTGCATGTGGGGCAGTCCTTGCAAACACTTCCACACAGATGGTCCTGACACACATTTTGAAGTTGAGTGATATGGCATGGCAAATATAGGCATGGGCAGGTATAGCAAATGGAGTCAAGGCAAAAGCAGATAAAGGCATGGCAAATGCAGACCAGGTACAGGTACAAATGCAGACCAGGTACAGCAGCTCGGCACATGAAGCTGGCCGGCCTCGGTGTGGTCTCGTGAGGTTGTGGAGGGAGTGTGGTGGCATTGGCTGGTCCGAAGACGGGCTCGGTCCCACCCTACAGTCTCCCCCACAACCTATTGTCTATGCCTGTCCTTGTCCATACCCACCCCCATTAGCTCGTAACAACAACAAAAAAAGTTTAGACTTGAAAAAAATAAAAAAAATTATAATTACCTGTGTCCCTAACCCCCTTATCTTCTTTGTTTGACTAACCTGTCCAAACTGTCTTTTCCCAATCCCTAAGATCCCTTTGGAAAGGCTTGAGGAAGAGACAAGTGAATCTGTCTCGAGACCCAATGCAGCATCAGAATAGCTCACACAGGTTTCAGAAATTTCCAAGGCGAGTCCAGCGGCCTACAAACACCGAAGGGATGGATGGTGCGAAGGGGTTCACATTTCCTTACTATCCTTGCATTTATTAAACGTTAATCTATCCCCAGGGCTTTTCAAGACACCTGTCTCTTTAAACTATCGGTTCTAGCAACCACGATTCCCGTCGCCTGTGTTGGTGTTCGTTATTAATTTGGGCCTGGCCCGCAAATTTTCTCCCGTGCTCTTGCATAATTTTGTGGCTGGGCAGCGTGCCTCCACAGGCAGGGCTACCTACCTGCCGAAGTCTATCTTTGGCACCCCGGGTCGCTGAGGCTGTCTCCGAGCCTACCTACTCTGTATGAACGTTGGGAATGCCCTTCCTGGCATTTTCCCCGTCGATGCCCACGTGGCATTTTGGTGCTCCGGGTCCCTTTCCCGTGGGTACCCGAGCCCATTACACTAACTCGGTCGCTTGGACCCATGGCCGACTCTGGCCAACTACTTCGGTGCCCGGGGTGCTCTCCACTTAGTACGCATATTTCACCAGCCACTCTCCCAGCCGGTCAATAGTCTCCTGCACCCGACAAAAGGTTTCGTGCCTTCATTCAACACCAACAACCAAACGACATTCGTTTGGTTAATTTAACTAACCTACTAACTATTACCCTCGTCTCGTTTACCACACCGTGTTGGAGTGTTTACAGCATGACGATCCACGGTACCCTCTGCCCCGCTTGCCCCTCGTCTCATTTACCACAGCGTGTTGGAGTTTTCACAGCACGGCGATCCACGGTACCCTCTGCCCCGCTTGCCCCTCGTCGCGTTTACCACAGTGTGTTTGAGTGTTCGCAGCATGACGATCCACGCCGCACGAAACACGTGCAGAGGCCAATAAAGCCGACCACGCCATGTTGGGCAGGATACGAATGTGCGGGAAGAAGCGGCTTGTTTGGTTCATGCCAGGAGAGCATTGTAGGGTTCAGTGCCTGGAGAGCACAGTATAGGTGCTATGAGAGCACAGTATGGGTGCTCGGAGAGCACAGTATGGGGGCAAGAGAGCCACTCCTAAGTTAAGAGCGCCAGAAGCATGCTCAGGTGAGCCCCGAGGTCGCTGGGTGTCCTCCACCCCCGATTGGAAGCAGGCAAAGAGGCCTAGTAGTAGTCACACTCCCCAGCCAGCGAGTTATGCCTGGCACCACCAAATGGAAAAAGAAAAATAAGGGCCTTGCCCAGGTTTAATAGAATGGAACAGTGTGCCAGGTCGGGAAAAATGGGTCATGAGAATCATTCTTGCCATCGCAGGGTTTGTTGCATAATCTAGAGCTAAAAGTGAATGGATAGGTTCAATGGACTCTCCTCCGCACCATTCATGTGTGTCACCTGGTACGAGTAGTGCTGATGGGAGAATGCTTACCATCGATATCACCATGCGACCATTGCTGTGTCACCTGCTGTCCAATGCAGGGCTTGTTGCCTGCTGATGCTGCTTGTGATTAGGCCATATGGGCCAAAGCATTTTTGTGGGCCATTGAAGCCAAAGTGCTTTTGTGGGCTGTTGCAGCCGAAGATTCATGCCATTTTGTGGGATCAGTGAGCCAAATAACTCTTTGTGAGATTAGGCCACTGGGCTGACTGAACTCACCTGGTGAGATGCCAATAAGGCCACAAAGTGAGGAAACCCTCAGGGGTGAATGGACAATACTGCCGGGAGGGGGCATGAAGAAGCGAACACGTTAAAGAAGTTTGAACCTTTGAATGTTCTGCTCCTAGGTAAATATTGGTGTTAAAAGTAAAATTGAATGCCCTTGCATTCAAATCCAAAATTGGAATGTTTAGTTGTGTGCATAGAGTGTGAATTTCTTTGTTAGATTAGTGATCCGACACACTAGGATAGGGACATGCCAATCTTATTGTGACACTTTGGTTTTTGGAGTTTCGTGCTTCCAATGTTGTGCGTTCGAGTAAATGGGAGATCTGTGCTGTATGTTAGACAGGGCCATTGCCATGGGCTGCCCCAGATGGAGGCTCGGGAGAGCCTCGGGAGAAAGGTGGGGGTGGTGGTGGGGGTGGTGGTAGTAACACACCAACATGGCCCTTGGTGTGTTACTAAATATAGGATTAGCCCAGATCCCCCATTAAATACATGTTTTGCCAGGTTGTTCGGCAATTGAACGTTACATGTGTGTCAGGGGGTGTAAGAGGCTGTTCATTGTTCGTGCATTGGTGGTGGACCGAGAGGTTCTTCTTCTTCCTTCCTCTCTCCGGACAATAGTCCCCGCCCAGCGTTGAGAGGGGGAGTGGCCTCGAGAAGGAAGTGAAACTGAAGGGAGGAGCAGTGGGCTTTGAGGCGAGCGAGCGAAGGAAAGGCAGTGGTGGATCTGCCAGGAGAGAAACTGAACCTGAGCGCGCCGAGTCTGCCATTTTTGGCAGTAAGAGAGGCTGCCTGCACGTCGAGACTGCCATTTTGGCAGTAGGAGAGGCTGCCTGCACGTCGAGTCGGTGATCGACTTTCATGAGGAGGTCCTCGACACGTTTGTCGATCCGCCTGACGGAGCCCAACACCTCGATTTGGCCTGATCTGGTGAACAGGCCAGGCCTGGACTTGTGTGTTGGACCTTGTGGGAAGCCAGCTGGAGCATACCACCGTGGATATTTCGCTCTGGTGCAGTCGACCTCGCGGGGTCTGAACGCGCCGAGGCTGCGTGCTTGAGGGCTGCGACACATGGACGAGCGCCATTTTGCCACGAGGCGTTTGAGCTTGGGAGCTCGAATCCCTGGACATGGGCTTGTCACGAGCCACATTCGTGCCTTTGACACTTTCCGCTCGTCCATGAAACATCACCAAGTACTCTGTATCTTGTCTGCATGCTGTCCATGTCTTGTCTGCATGTTGTTTAAGGTTTATCTCGTTAGGTTCCCCTTCAAAACCCTTAATCCGAGCTCTCTAGTTAAGAACGGGTTATAGATTAATTATAACATTGTCGTGAATGCTTTGCTTGTGTTGTTTTTCCCTGATGTGTCCCCAATAAGTCTGGCTGATTCGTATGAAGTTGCCCCTTTGAATTAATTCGTGCCGCGCCGAGGAACGATCCGCTCGATTTGGATATAAAAAGCAAAATGGTTACAGAATGGCAGAATTCGCTCGGTATCTGACAAAACGAGTCTGTAACAGGGGTCTATTCCCCCAACTGGTAAGGTCCAGGGGTACGTTGATATCGCGATTCGAGGCGTGGGACCCGAGGCCTGTGCCGAACCAGCCGGCATTATAAACCCGGAGATAGCAGTGGTTGAGTGATGCCGAATACTCAACATTTGGCTGTCG
>NC_140964.1:20139696-20244696 GCF_056783735.1 Eptatretus burgeri | reverse complement strand
TCGACCTGCGGCGAGGTGCGATCGCCCGGTCTACCCTCCGCGTGGGTACTTAGGTAGGTCGAATTTGGCGAGCAACCCTATCCCACGCGGGGGCTGATTGGCTCGATCGCGGTGAGACCGAAAGGTCCACCCGTGACTGGTTCCCGGCGTTAGTCCGAGAGGGTCACGACTGGATTGTCCGTCCGGTGGGCGACGTGCCGCGATTCGAGTTACGTGGCCGTCAGCAC
Source organism: Eptatretus burgeri (assembly GCF_056783735.1). Taxonomy (NCBI): domain Eukaryota; kingdom Metazoa; phylum Chordata; class Myxini; order Myxiniformes; family Myxinidae; genus Eptatretus; species Eptatretus burgeri. The sequence continues at coordinate 20,244,469 of NC_140964.1, read as the reverse complement.
GCCGGCGGGCGCGAATACCGCAACAATATATTTAGATATATAGATATATATATATATATATATATATATATATATATATATATATATATATATATATATATATATATATATATATATATATATATATATATATATATGTAGATATATCGATATATATATATATATATATATAGATATATCGATATATATATATATATATATATATATATATATATATATATATATATATATATATATATATATATATATGTTTCTATATATATATATTGCCTCCGGGTCACAGTTTTAAACCGATCTTCACGAAACTTCACCACAAGGTAGAGTTTGTCATAAGCAACAAGTCCATTGTTTTTGAGATCAAAAGGTCTCTCATCATAAGCCAAAGGTCAACAAATTTGTCAAATTTCTAAAATGCTCAATTTTCATCCGATTGACTTGAAAATTGTAGAGCATTTGCATATCAGGTCATTGAATTCAACCACCTATTCATTTTTAGGTCAACCTCGGTTGGATTTCTAAAATCGTTGACTTTCATCCGATTGACTTGAAATTTGAAGAGGGTTTGCATGTTTGGGCATTGAATTCAACGACCAATTATTGTGGAGGTCAAATTTGTTTTATGTCTGGGCGATATCTCAGCCATCCTTTGAGCTGGGAAGCTGAAATTTGGGGAAACAAGTGTGGATGTGCTTTGGCAAAAATATTTTTTGATAAATGAATTAATTGATTAATTACTTAATTATTATCGATTTATTCATTACTTTTATATTTTGTTTCTCATCTGAGCAATATCTCAAGTACCTTTTGAGCTATGAAGCTGATATTTTGACAAGACCGTGACCAAGTCATTTGGCTTCAAGGGTATTTTTGATTTATTGATGAAACAATTGATTATTCATTTTTCGATTAATAACTTAATTTTCAAAAACTTACAGATTCGGATGAAACATTGGTTGTTTTGTTCTGGTATTAGTCAATTGATTGAGAAATTAATGAAGATAAATTAAGAGAAATTATTTTACTATTGTTTTTATTTATTTTAATTCTGCAATTCATCAATTAATCAATCATTTATTGCACACCACTTCCTCCCAATTCCGTCTCCATGTGCTGCATGGTGAGTAAGTACCATTTATACACATTCACTTCAGAAGTACACCGCTCCCTCCCAATTCCGTCTCCATGTGCTGCATGGTGGCATTGCCGGGTGCCGAAGGCGCCCTGGCAATGTTGCATGCTGGAGGATTTGTTATTTTTTTTATTTGGCATGGGGGCAGTGTACTTTGAATGTACCTCTACTTTTTGTTGTTGTTGTGGTTACAAAAATAAATCTCCATGCATGCGGATACAAAAATCCTTTCCCCACAATAACAATTTCTCTTTCTCTCTTTCTCTCTTTCTCTCTTTCTCTCTTTCTCTCTTTCTCTCTTTCTCTCCGTCTCTCTCTCTCCCATCAATGAAGGCAATCGTGAAGCAATTTTATTGTTTTATGAACGTGTTTTAAATGAGGGTATTCATTCTAACATTGGAGGTGCGAGTGCTCCAAGAATGGGATCTGCGATTCGCATGCAGCAGTGACGATACCGGTGTGGGTTGGGAAAGGGGGAGGTGGTGTTGGAGGAGAAAAAAGAGAAAAGTACTACCCTTTTCATCGCTGGAAGGTGCTTCCAATTTGAAGCAGATTTCATTAGTATGGTGCTGATGCTTTTCAACTGGCTGGTACTAATTGCCTTGTTTGCATTAACTCCGAAAACAAGCAGTTCTGCTCCTTCCAAAACACATTATCAATTAGAATAAACAATTAGACCCTAATTGCCTGATGTCAGCATCGCGCACGGCGTAAACAAACATGCTGCCATGCACGCTGCAAGACGCCACGTGATTAAATTAAAGGGTGGGGTATTTAACGGCGAGTGCAAACCTTCATGCTGGAGCACGAGCCAAGCATCATACCCCAGTTCTGGGCCAAGAATTGGGGTGAAGTGAAACCCTTTGAAGGGTGTATGTGTGTAATAAATAAATAAATATATGTAAATAAATATATGTATGTATATATACATATATATATATATATATATATATATATATATTATATACACACACACACACACACACACACACACACACACATGCTGGGGGCCTGCCCGACAGCAAGCTGCCTGTGCAGAGCTGAATGCTGGACTTGATTTTGTGTCTGCCTTGATGTCCTCTCATCATCCCTTTGTTGACTAACAAATCTCTGCTGAGCTTCTCTGTTTTGTGCTCTAAATGCATTTAAATCAGTCACAGACAAACTTGCTCTTCTTCTTGCCTTATTCTGTCAATTACTTCTTAATCGTGCTTCTTTTTGCTCCCCTGTCTCAAGAAGGTGCTCTTTTCGCATTTGAAATGCAGCTTCTGATTAATTTGGTGTTTCCAATGGAAACATGGCCTGAAAAAAGAAAAAATAGATTCTTATCTGAAAAATACTTTTTTAATCTAATGTTTGTCAGTGAATCACTAATGAAATGTATTTAAAATTGGGATCGTGTTTGTTGCTCACGACAGGGTGAACAACACTTAAAATTAGAACAGTGTGGTGCAAAGTCCATGTCGCAAAAAAATAGAGTGCGGTCGCATTTGGGTTGGACAACTCAAAATTTATTTATCCGTTTGCATGCCAGAAACTTCGCTCTTCGTCATGTTCTCTAACATCCAAGCGAAATTTTTGATCAAAGTCAATTTTGTGTGAACAGAATTAGGGATTATGGTCAACATATATTATTATAGATATATGCTTTGGGAATGCATACATATAATAAATAAATTTATGTATATATATATATATATATATATATATATATATATATATATATATATATATATATATATATATATATTGTTACGAATTTCGGTCCGCCCGGCTTGCGATCGGTCACGTAACTCAAATCGCGACGGTGTCGCCCACCGGAATGGACAATTCAGTCGTGACCCTCCTTGGAACAATCGCCAGGAGCTAGTTACGGGTGAGTCTTTCGACCCCACCACAATCGTGCCAATCGGCCACCCGCGCAGGATAGGGTTGTTCGCCAAACTCGACCTACCTAAGTACCTGCGCAGGTAGTCAACCGGGCGATCCTACCTCGCCGCTGGCCGGCCTAGGACACAAACCGCTTAAGTGGTCCATTCCGTGCTTCAGTGATAATCGAGCGGTGTTATCGCCGGCCCCAATGGACGTCATTATTTCCCGGGTGCTTACCCCCCTCTACCAATTCCTTCCTTGATGCAAGATGGAACTTTCAAACAAAGCAAAGGACGCAACGAAACGGGAAACAGTTCGACAAGCACATTTATTCCACACTCAGACAAGGCAAGCACCTATTCACAGCCATACAGTAAGAATGCAATTTACACTCAAAGCAATGAAAGTAAGAATTACAACCGAATAAAGCAATGTTTATTTACATGCACTTAAACAGTTTCTACTTTACATGACACGGCGCCACAACACGCATTCACACAAAAGCAAAGGAAAGACCCCCTCAAAGATAAGGGAGTCAGACTGGGCCTGTGGGCCTAATGCGCGTGGAACCTGGATGAGCGGCCAGGTCCACAAGACCAAAGGGTACTACCCGCGCCCTCGTGGCGCGATGGCGGGCAAGCCGCGATGTCAGCGTAGCTGCGCCTGGCTCCATGCCTCTGGCGTGGTCGGCGAGCTCTCTCCGGTGCTCCCCGTCTGCCTTTCCCGTCGGCTCCGATCTCCGTCTCCCGACTCGATTGCCCCGCCGACACTGCAGACTTGACTTCTTCTGCCAACACTCCGCCGCTGCCACTCCAGTGCTCCCACTTGGTTCTTGACTTTCTGCCGACGTACTGCACCTTTCTTTCTTCCCCCAAGCTGCGTTGTGCTCGCGCTTATATTGCCCGGGGGAGGGGCGTATATGTAAATTTCTGGATCACAGCTGGTTCAGAGGCGGGGCTATGCCACCCGATGCTCAGTCATTGGACGGATGAAAAGGGGGCGTGAAGCATTCCTGATCCGCTTTTTGAGGCGAAAGGAACGCATTCACAGCCCATGGCACGACGTGTGGTAGAAAGGCGGAGGTGGTGGGAGTTTGGTTGTTGGCGGGCGTCGTTTGAGAATGCGGTGAAGCGATGTTTTCAGGGTGGAGTTGTGGAGGTAAAGAGGTGAAGGTGGTGGTGTTTCGGTGTCGTTGTTTGGGGGCGTTATTGGTGGTGGCGATTTGGTTGTTGGGGTATGATTGGTCCAAAACAATGATAGAGAAAAGAAAAACGGCCATCTCAAAGGATCGCAGCCCGGTGAACACGGAAAATCCCTCGAAACAACGGTGGGGAAATCAAACTACACAATTACTTATCGTCATAACTGATCTAAGGACCCTTTATGGTGTATTGCGAATTTCCACAGCTGTAACAATATATATATATATATATATATATATATATATATATATATATATATATATATATATATATATATATACATATACACCGATACATTATACACATATACATACATATACGTGTGGGGTTTGCTTTCACATTGTAAGCAATAACAAGCTGTGCTTCCCCATTGTCTTGGGTCGCTCACCTGGAGTGAGCACAACAAGGCTGCACTTATTTTTGGATATTTTCATTGACGGACACTTTCCGAAGGTTCTGTGATTGTTCCCGGTATATCGGCTTTGATGTCCATCGGTACACGTCATTTTCATTTTCCGATGTAACCTGGAACGTACCAAACATTAATGGCAGTCAGTCAATGGTTAGAATGAGCTTCATATATTGGATGTATGTACTCTTAGAATGTGAGTACATGTATAAAGGATGTACTATTGGAATGTGAGTACAGTACATGTATAAAGTAGGTACAGTTAGAATGTGACTACAGTATGTGGATAAAGTATTGTTGCGGATTCGCGCCCGCCGGCGTGCGAACGGCCACGTAACTCGAATCGCGGCACGTCGCCCACCGGACGGACAATCCAGTCGTGACCCTCTCGGACTAACGCCGGGAACGAGACACGGGTGGACCTTTCGGCCTCACCACGATCGTGCCAATCGGCCCCCCGCGTGGGATAGGGTTGCTCGCCAAATTCGACCTACCTAAGTACCCACACGGAGGGTAGACCGGGCGATCGCACCTCGCCGCAGGTCGACTTCGGACACGGGCCACTTTAAGCGACCCGTTCCGAACTATCGGGATAACCGAGCGGTGTTATCGTCGGCCCCGACGGTTCGATTAATTATCGGGCGTTTTAGCCCACGACAAACCCTTTACGTGAAGTAAGATGGAGATTCAATACAGGAAAAGACGAAGCGAAACGGGAAAACAGTTCAACAATAAGCACATTTATTTCGTGATGAACGGAAAGCACACATATACAATTACACCAAAAGCAAATGTAAAAGGAGAAGAAACACACAATATTACACAAAAAGCAAATATAACAGAAGAAGACAATGCAGAGCTATCCGACTACCGAGCACACGGCAACACTTATACAATTTTACTTCACAGACGGCGCCGACAACACATATACCCAAAGCAAAAGAAAAGGACCACCCTCAAGGATGAGGGGGGTAGGCGGGCCTGGGGCCGAGACCGCGTCGGGCCTACCCATCTGATGATGAGACGCAAAGTGGCGGTGGCGCCCCAACTCCGCGGGCCTCGCGGACGGTGTCTGGTGGGGGGGGTGGGAAAGGGGCCCCCTTGTCGCACTATCTCAGCGCGGGGGGAAACAGGAGGGGGGTTGTTGATGCTCGGGGGATGGAGGATATCTCCCTGTCTCGGGTCCCGCGACGAGCGTCTCCACCACGACCTCAGTCGCGCCGCCAGCCTCTCCCTCCGCAGTTCCCCGAATCCGACGCGAGCACCCCCTCAACCGCCTTCGCCGCCGCCGCCTCTCCACAGCTTCGTCCGATCGCCCTCTCCGTCTCCTCTCTTGACTCGTCCCAACTCTTCACTGGCTCCGCGAACTCCCAACTCAACTCGACTGACGAACGCGGCCCCTTATATGCCCCGTGGCTTCGCCCCTTCACCTTTGACCCTTTACCTCCGACCCTTCACCTCTAACTGGCTCCCCATTGGACCGAGGAAAAGTGGGCGTGAATGCTTTTTGATCCATGAATTTGCATATAGCGACTACGCTCCAACGCCCTGGAGGCGGGGCCAAATCGCCCCACGCTCACCGATAGGACGGAACAGAAGTGGGCGTGAGTCGTTTTTGATCCGTTTTCTTCGGAAAGTCTGTGATGTTTCTGAACACGCTGCTCGGTGCGCGCCCTGCACGAGTCCAGTATCGGTGCCCACAAGTGGCGCAAGAATGGTGGTGATGCGATGGTGGCGAGTTGTGACGGTAAAGGTCGTGGCTGTTGTTGTGAAGCGGCGTTGTGGTTGGTGGTTGTGTGATGGCTGTTGAGACGTGGTTGGTGGTGGTAGTAATGGCGGATGGTCCAAAATAAAGATAGTAAAAGAAAAACGGCTATCCTGAAGAGTCGCAGCCCGACTGAATGACATTTATTCCCTCGAAACAACGGGTTTGGGCCTAACTACACATATACTTACAGAGATATCTCAGCTTAGGGACCTGAATGGTGGTTTGTGAATTTCGTCAACCACAACACCACCCCCTCCCCTTTTTACTGACTCGTCCCGAGTCGTCAAATTTTCGTGTGCCATCATGTGTAGTTTTCCCCTAGTACATTTTACCTACGGATCCCTGAGTGCGACATTCATGGTATTCGTGTCCCCAAAATAAATAACCTGAGGGCTGAATAACTACCTAAACAAACTCACTCACACGGACGACTTAAATAAAATTGCTGGCGCTAAGACAAACATGCCGGGGGCGCACTCATATTTACAGTACATCTTAACCTTAACTTACAAATTTTACACTAAACCATGGCCCAGGATCAATGAACTCTGCAAAAAGAAAGCAGTTAGCAGGGAGCCAGGCTGCTCGCATGCAGTCTCTGACTCAAACAATGCAGGTGACAGGGAACGTGGCCGGCTGCTCACATGCAGTCGTAGGCCTCCCCTTTTGAAAATGAACCCACTGAACCACAACGGTGCATGGGCTGCACAAACGTAGTCTCCGTGCCAGCTCAAGTGGCACACGCAATGAACACAACGAATGGATGGATGAATGGTTTGAACTGAACGCAGTGAACCACAACGGTGCATGGGCTGCACAAATGCAGTCTCCGTGCCAGCTCAAGTGGCACACGCAATGAACACAATGAATGGATGGATGAACACAAACACGGTGTACGGGCCGCCACTGCAGGCCCGTGTTGTAGCTGCCAACAGGGCAGTTCTCGCAGCTTGCAAACTGTTGCTTTTACGATGATCCCGGCGCGCATGGAAATGAACGGGGGGGGGGGGCAAAGCAAAAATTGAACGGGGCTGGTGAACAGGGGCAGTGGGCATGGCATGGCAAAGGTGATCAGGCAAACACAGCCCGCAGAAGAAGGCCACTGCAGGCAAACACAGCCGGCAGATGAACTGGCCGGCACAGGCCTTGCAGAAAACAGCTGCAGACAATCCGACCGGCACAGGCCTTGCAGCACAGCAGCTGCAGCCGATTCAGCCGGCACAGGCCTTGAAGCAAAACACGGCCAGCCGATGGCACAGGCCTTGCAGAAAACAGCTGCAGACGATCCGGCCGGTACAGGCCTTGCAGCACAGCAGCTGCAGCCGATCCAGCCGGCACAGGCCTTGCAGCAAAACAACAGCTGCCGATGAAGTTGGCCGGCCTCTGCCTTGCAGCAACACAGCCAGCAGATGAAGCTGGCCAGCCTTTGCCGTTCAGTGGAGGTTGGTGGAGGGAGTGCGGTGGTGCTGGCCACTCGGAAGGCGGGCTCGGACCTACCCTACGGTCTCCCTCCCAACCTATCGCCTTTGCCTGTCACTGTCTATACCCACTCCCTTAATTTGTCAAACCCCAATTTAGCCCCAACTTATTTTTTTTTATTTTTACTTCCCCACTATAAATCGTCCCCTAACCCCCTTTATTGCCCTTGTTGGGCTAACCTATCCTGTCACCTGGCCTACTCCCAACCCCTACGTTCCCTTCCCGGAGGGGAACAAGGGAGAGCTAGCGTCCTGTGTCGAGGCCCAATTCAAGCCTCAGGATGGCCTCCCCAGAGTTCAGCGATCTATAACCCAAAGTGGGTCCAGCGGCCCACAACGAGAGCGAGGGGATGGATGGTGCGGAGGGGTACATCTCCTAATCTACCCTAACCATTTAACTGTTAAACTACCCCGGGGCTTTCAACAAGCGCCTCTCGCTTAAACTATTGGTTCTAACAACCCAGATTCCCGTCGCCTGTGTTGGTGTCCTCACAATTTCGGGCCTCGCCCCCCAATTTTCTCTCCGTGCCCTCACACGGTCTCATGGCTGGGACACGTGGCTCCCTTTGGCAGGCACGACCCTCTGCCGATTCTCCGACGATGGCACCCCCGGGCACTACACTGCCTCCGAGCCTACCAGCTCCCTAACACCGGGGAGTGCCCCCCATGGCACCTCCCCTGAAACGCACACGTGGCAGGCCGGCTTCCCGGGCCCCTTTCCGAGGGTCACCCTTGCCCACAACACTGCCCACGCGGCTAATGGCGCCCCGGGCCCCCGCACCAAGCAGGCGCACCCGTGCCCACTACGCTATCCCGGCCCCCCATGGGCCCTTGGCCTACCACGGCCGACTAGCCTGGTGCCCGGGGTACCCACTCAGCGATACTCACTTTTCGCAGCCACGCTCCCAGCCCGTCAACAGGGCTCCTGCACCCCTCCAAACGGGTTTCGAGCCTACACTCCCACCAACAACAAAACAACCTCCATTTTGTAAATTTGACTAACCCCCTAACTCACTCTACACTGACCCCGGGGTCCCTTGGGCGGGAGTCACTCCTCTCCCCAATCACTCATCGCACCATGCATTCCGCATTCGCTCCATTCACACAGACCCGCTGGCCTCACTCACTCACCAAGCACATGCTTCCACTTCACTCACCAACTCTCTTCAACACACTCACCGCTGAACTCTGCCATCCTTCTAACTACTTCCCCTAACTAACTCCTGCTCCCACGTCGTCCCTTAAACTACAGCACGTTCCTTTTAACACTACGTAGCTAAACTACGTCCCCACTACACATTCACTGTCTGTCACTGTTTCCAAAATAATCCCATATTCCATTTTCCCAACCTAAATCTGACTAACAATCCCTCTAACTAATCCATTCCACGGACTCCATGAGGACTTACCCCTGCCCCATGAAGTCGGTCTAACTAAGCTAACCCTTCCCCCTCACTAGTTTCCATCCTGTGCTCTGGTCAAGGGGGTCTTCCACCCCTTGCCCAGGAATCCTGTGCACCCGAAAGTGAGGCTTGCTTTTTTTTTTTTTTTTGACATGCGCAGCACCAGCGCGGCAACTCACAGCTCGCGCACTTTGCACCTGCCTGTGACGTCATGCAGCTGCACGTGTTCCTCGTCCCTCCTTGGACGGTACCATCCGGCAGGGATACCCCTCCTGCCGGATTCCAACCCCACGTGCAGCCATGACGTCACCGTGCGCATAAAAAAAACAAGCCCCACGTCTCGAGGGGTTCCCCACACGAACACATGTGCTTTGCCCGTTGGAGCTTAACACACACGATCGCGTGGAGAACCCGTCCGGTCCAAATCCATAATCCTGCCTAAACTTTGTCCGTCCGCGGGATCGGCAAATCCACCGCGTGCGTTTCCGGACCGGGACTTCACTCTCGCAAGCGAGCACGTGGGGGCCTCGTGCGTTGCACAGCACGGACCTCGTGCTCACTGCTGGGTGAACCCGGCACGGTCCCCGAAACAACTACAGCCGCTACTCGGCTTTCTTTCCTCTGTCGCAGTCTCCGTCTCCATTCCACACACGCACTCCCGCGTGTTACGACGCTCACACTCCACACCATTAAACTCACACCGGGAGACGCGGCTGCATGTTCACACATGCCCACCGACATCTCCCTTACATACCGCTCTCTCACACACACGGTCTCCCTTGCACTCGGCCGTTCACTCACGCATGCCATCTCCCTCGCACACGTGGCTCCACTCACTCGCGGCCTTCCACTCACTCGTGCCATTTCCCTCACACAAACCACACCACTCACACACGCGGGGGCACTCACCCGCGGTGCCTCATCCACACACCGTCCCTCACTCACACACGCGGGGGAACTCACCCGCGGTGCCTCACTCATACACCGTGCCTCATTCACACACGCGGGGGCACTCATCCGCGGTGCCTCATCCACACACGGCGTGCTGGGAAGCACACACTCCGGCACACTCGCCACCACACCACTCACACGTGGTGCTCCATTCATACTGGCCGTTTCACTCACACACACGGCCTCTTCCACTTGCGGTGCCCCTTTTACACACGGCGTGCTGGGAAGCACGTACTCCGGCACAATCGCCACCACACCACTCACACACGGGGTCGCTTCCACACACGGGGACGCACTCACACCTTGCACCACACACACAGGGACAACCACACTGGGGATTCGTGTCCCCACAAGGGTCTCCGGGGCCTCTATACCCCCCAAGCTCTCCGTGCACCTGTCCACAGCACTCCTCCCCTCGACCTCGCAAAGCACGACCGAACTCACCTGGTCGTGACTCGCCTCAAGGGGGCATACTCCCTCCCCTCGTTCCTGGAGGAGGCCATCCCGCTGCTCGCACCGGGTCCCTGCACGGTCCGCGAGCTCACCCCCATTATCCTCCACTACCTCCGTGTGTGTGTGTGCGTCACTTACCCCGTCTTCATCGTGTAGTCTTCCCTCTATCGTTCCCATCTCCCGTGTCTCTGCCAACTCAGTCACCTCTTCACCCTTTACCTCCCTTGTCTCAACTATTATTTCCGTCTCTTCCCTTGTTATCTCCCTCGTGCACGTCTCCGTCACCCCAATTAGTTTGTCCCTCTCGGTTACCGTCACTTTTTCTGTCACGACCCTCGCCCAACACGTCCCCCGAATTATTTTTTCACCCGTCTCCACCGCGGGCCCGACAGCCGTTGCACCCCCTCCCAGCTCGTTCGCTCCCACACGTGGCGTCGCCATTTTTAGCTCCCTGCTAACGGCCTTCATGCCCGCCTGCAGGCATCGGCCCATGTTCTGCGTCTCACCCCGCAGCTTTTTCGTTTCTTCCTTCATGTTTGTTTCCATGCCTTTCATTTCGTTTTTCATTTCATTTGTGTTTGTATCCATCTTTTCGTTTATTTGTTGTGTATTCGCATCCATCTTTTGTGTATTCGCATCCATCCTCGCTGTCATTGCCGCCAGCATGGCGCATAGCTGGGCCATGTCGGGTGCGCTTGGGTGAGCCGTTTCGGCAAGGATCGGGGGGTTTTGGTGGAGAGGGGGAGGGGAGGTGTCATACACCGCGGCCGCTGCCGCACCTATTTCGGGCTCTGGGTTCAGTTGGGCGTGTTCGTTTTCCTGTACAACCAACATTTCCTGCACGAGGATTTCGTCCTGAGCCATGGATTCTACACATTACTACACATATACATTTCTAATACCCCCGGCTCCCGCTCGCCTTGAGACGCCATCTTGCTTCTCGTAAAGGGTTAATTTAGCTCGCTCGTAATTTGGAGGGAATCGGGGGTCGCTTCTCTCACCCCTGGACCGATTCCCGTGAGTTTAGCCGGAGACAGGAGAGCCCGTTTTCCTGTTCTCCGATACCAGTGCCGCGAGGAGGGCGATGGCTTTGTATCGCACGACCTGACACCAGTGTTACGGATTCGCGCCCGCCGGCGTGCTGACGGCCACGTAACTCGAATCGCGGCACGTCGCCCACCGGACGGACAATCCAGTCGTGACCCTCTCGGACTAACGCCGGGAACTAGTCACGGGTGGACCTTTCGGCCTCACCACGATCGTGCCAATCGGCCCGCCGCGTGGGATAGGGTTGCTCGCCAAATTCGACCTACCTAAGTACCCACACGGAGGGTAGACCGGGCGATCGCACCTCGCCGCAGGTCGACTTCGGACACGGGCCACTTTAAGCGACCCGTTCCGTACTATCGGGATAACCGAGCGGTGTTATCGTCGGCCCCGACGGTTCGATTAATTATCGGGCGTTTTAGCCCACGACAAACCCTTTACGTGAAGTAAGATGGAGATTCAATACAGGAAAGGACGAAGCGAAACGGGAAAACAGTTCAACAATAAGCACATTTATTTCGCGATGAACGGAAAGCACACATATACAATTACACCAAAAGCAAATGTAAAAGGAGAAGAAACACAACAATATTACACAAAAAGCAAATATAAAAGAAGAAGACAATGCAGAGCTATCCGACTACCGAGCACACGGCAACACTTATACAATTTTACTTCACAGACGGCGCCGACAACACATATACCCAAAGCAAAAGAAAAGGACCACCCTCAAGGATGAGGGGGGTAGGCGGGCCTGGGGCCGAGACCGCGTCGGGCCTACCCGTCTGATGATGAGACGCAAAGTGGCGGTGGCGCCCCAACTCCGCGGGCCTCGCGGACGGTGTCTGGTAGGGGGGGTGGGAAAGGGACCCCCTTGGTCCCTTTCTCTCAGCGCGGGGGTAAACAGGAGGGGGGTTGGTGATGTTCGGGGGATGGAGGATATCTCCCTGTCTCGGGTCCCGCGACGAGCGTCTCCACCACGACCTCGGTCGCGCCGCCGGCCTCTCCCTCCGCAGTTCCCCGAATCCGACGCGAGCACCCCCTCAACCGCCTTCGCCGCCGCCGCCTCTCCACAGCTTCGTCCGATCGCCCTCTCCGTCTCCTCTCTTGACTCGTCCCAACTCTTCACTGGCTCCGCGAACTCCCAACTCAACTCGACTGACGAACGCGGCCCCTTATATGCCCCGTGGCTTCGCCCCTTCACCTTTGACCCTTTACCTCCGACCCTTCACCTCTAACTGGCTCCCCATTGGACCGAGGAAAAGTGGGCGTGAATGCTTTTTGATCCATGAATTTGCATATCGCGACCACACTCCAACGCCCTGGAGGCGGGGCCAAATCGCCCCACGCTCACCGATAGGACGGAACAGAAGTGGGCGTGAGTCGTTTTTGATCCGTTTTCTTCGGAAAGTCTGTGATGTTTCTGAACACGCTGCTCGGTGCGCGCCCTGCACGAGTCCAGTATCCGGTGCCCACAAGTGGCGCAAGAATGGTGGTGATGCGATGGTGGCGAGTTGTGACGGTAAAGGTCGTGGCTGTTGTTGTGAAGCGGCGTTGTGGTTGGTGGTTGTTGTGTGATGGCTGTTGAGACGTGGTTGGTGGTGGTAGTAATGGCGGCTGGTCCAAAATAAAGATAGTAAAAGAAAAACGGCTATCCTGAAGAGTCGCAGCCCGACTGAATGACATTTATTCCCTCGAAACAACGGGTTTGGGCCTAACTACACATATACTTACAGAGATATCTCACCTCAGGGACCTGAATGGTGGTTTGTGAATTTCGTCAACCACAACAGTATGTACAATTACGTGACATGTATAAAGTATGCAGAATTAGTATGAGTACAGTACGTGCATAAAGTATGTAGCATTTTTGTGTGAGTACAGTATGTGTATGAAGTATAGTGGGGTATGCCAACACATTGTAAACCATAATGAACCGTGCGTGCTTCCCCATTATCTCAGGTCACTCACCTGGATTTTTTTTCATTTGCCTTATTTTATTTTATTCTTTCATTCATTTATATTTTCAATTACAAATGCTTCTGATGGTTCTGTGATTTTTTCCCCCCAGTGTGTCTGCTTTGATGTCCTTTGGCTTGCAAAATTATCGTGCTTCCCCTTTGTCTCAGGTCGCTCACCTGCATTAATTTTTCTTTTCTTTTTTTCATTCATTTTTTTTTAATTTATGGACACTTTCTGACAGTTCTGTGATTATTTTTCCCAGTGTATTAGCTTCAATGTCCATCGGAATACGAAATTACCGTATTCGCCATTGTCTCGGGTCGCTCAATTGCATTTATTTATATTTTCATCTCCAGACGATTTCCGGGGGTTCTGTGATTTTTTTCCGTGTGTATCGGCTTCGAGTCCGTTGGCCAAAAAATGACCCTGCTTTAGCCGCTGTCACACCTTGACGATTTAGCCAGTGTATGCCGATTTATGAAAAATTTGGCTAAAACGCTGGCACACGTCGAATACGTTATGGGTACATTTTGTATACGTTAAGAGCACGCTGAAAAACACTGCCATACATCGTTGTACGCTGGCTTTGAACGTTGTACTTTTTGGTTGTCCTCAAATTTTTTCATGCTTGAAATTTCACGACGTATGCCGGCTCACATATTCTACGCTGGCCATAAGTTATAAACACGTTTAATAAGTTCTGTGATCGTCCGGAAGACATCAATCAAATTCGTCTACATACGACAATGTGCGTTTGAGATACGTTACACATAGGTTCAAAGCACGTTACTCATAGGTTCAAAGCACGTTACTCATCGGTTAAAAATTAAGTTTCTGGTATGCTAAACATTACCTCGACGTGTTTCGACTTATGAGTAACTTACAAGTAACGTGTGTCCGATGTGTGTCAACGATCGCGGAGCGTGCCGAGAACTTATGCCAGCGTATGCGGAACTTGTGAGCCATCCATCGATTACGTCGTAAAATTTTCAGCATGCTTGAAATTTCACGACGTACTAGACGTACCACGGAATGTGACAGTGTACTTCATTGTTTTTCAGCCTGCTCCTAACGTATACACAACTTACCCATACCGTATTCAACGTGTGCCAGCGTATTAGACACATTTTTCATAGGTCGGCATATGCTGGCTAAATCATCAATATGTGACTGCGATGTTGACACTTACAATTTTCAGGCGGTTATGATTTAAATCGAGGTGCGGCAGGTTTTTAACAGAGAACGCCACGAGTTCGTCGGCGATACATGCAGCGCACTATGCATAAGTTAAACTATTGTTGGGCAAAGGTTGTGAACGCCGACAACAGGCTAAGCATTCGTTGGTATAAGTTATCTATAAGACAACGAAATGTTCTGTGCCTGTTACTAATATGTTATGCATACGACCAACACGTTATGAATACGACCAAAACTTTTTTTAAAACCTCAAAACTTCAGCGTACGCCAACGTTTTACATACATTTTTATCCGTTGCCTTTGCTGGCTCAAACGTCAAGGTGTGACAGCGCCTTTTCCCATTGTCTCAGGTGTTCATCTGCAATTTTTTTCATTTATTTGTTTGGATTTATTTTTATTTCTGTGATTTTTTTTCCAGTGTATCGGCACGCAAAATTTCAGCTTTCTATGTCACCCGGAAGGTACCACACACACACACACACACACACACACACACACACACACACACACACACACACACACACACACACACACACACACACACACACACACACACACACACACACACACACACACACACACGCCTTTAAAGGCCATTTTCCCTGCTAAAGCGGGGGTTAGCCTTGCGGGCCCCATGACAATCTTCTCCACTTTACCCTATTTTCTGCATCTCCCCTACTTAATCCCCTTGCCCACATTTCTTCTTCCACCACCTTTAGCCAAGTTTTTCTCGGTCTTCCCCGTCCTCTACTTCCGACTGCACTCTTTTCCAACACTCCTCTCACCCAGTCACTTTCATCCTTCCTCAACACATGACCCAACCATCTCAACCTGTTTCTCTTCACAACATCCATCACAGACTCTATTCCCATCATCTTCCGCAAGTCATTATTTGTCTTCCTCTCTCTCAACGATACTCCACACATCCACCGAACCATTCGCATTTCCACCCTTTCCAGCCTTTGTTGCTGCTCCATGTTCAGTACCCATGTCTCACTCCCATAAATCATTGTACTCCTCACACATGTAGCATACACCTTTCCCTTCAGCTTCAACGACACTCCCCTCTTCGTCAGCACGCCACTCAGTTCCCGAAACTTCTTCCATGCACATCTCACTCTAGCAACCGTCGAAGAGTCTGAGCCACCTTTTCCATTCAGCATGTCTCCGAGATAGCAAAATGTTTTCACACCTTCTCGCTTCACACCATCTCCAAGATCCAACTCAACAATTCCTTCATCTGCAGCTCCCTCTATGCACACCTTACACCCAGAAAGTACCGATCCTTAATATCAGTCAGTCATTGGTTCGCAAGAGCTTTATAAATTAGATAATTATCCTCGCCAGAGAAGAGGGTAGGATGCATTTGGGTCCGTTTGTTACTTGGCAAAAAAATGTTTTGCCAAGTTTGTTGGTCTGTCGCATTTGTCTTTCTGTCTGTCTGCATGGGTGAAACTCATTCCGTATTTTACGGAAATCTTTCTTTTTCTAACGACCCACATGGAGGTTTTTCCGTATGTTCGTCATCAGAAAGGCATGCCACGATTATAGGGAATTGAGGTGCTCTTCCGATATGCTCATTTGTTTCTTAACCCATTTCATCCACATTGGGTGAAATGCAAATACAATGTGTGAATGGACCACGATTATGTGAATTCGTCCCATGGTAGTTTTTATTATGAGCTGTTTTTGTAGAAGTTAGCCAGGTACAAAAGCTTGCAAGTGCATTACTGTGATTAGATTTCCGCCAGGCAGGAGACCGAGTGTATCCGCCAGTGTTTCGTATCCGCCTTTCCTCGCCGGCAGATTTGGCTGGACTAGTTATCACGTTGGAATGGCCTTGATATCCATTTACATCACGAGTGTTTGTTAACATTTATTTGTTGTTGTTATATTAATTGTGTCGTATTAATCTGTGATTGGAATGAAAATATAGATATTAAGTTGAAACAAGATGGGGGAAATTGTAAAAGTGGACGGGGAAAAGGAAAAGGCGGGGTTTCCCTTATCGGAATGGAAGGCTGTGACGTTCATTCGTTCCTTGTGGGCGATTTATGGAGCAGCTGGAGAAGACTGCTTGAATTATGACCGAGACAGGACTTATTATTTATCCTTTGGTAGAATTCTTCTTCAATGGTCTCACAAAAGGTCAAGGAGAACTTGCATGCCATTGCAATCTGTCGCGGCATCATTTTGCCTTTCATGTGATAGTATGTAAATATTTTGGAGCTCGGGTTGATCGTGGGTTTTCGGGAACTGTGTGCAACCGGAAGAGAGACGAGCTGGTTGTTCGGTCTTGGTTGGAATAAAGGATTAACTCGGATTCCTAACGCCTCGGACGTCTTTTCCTTCCACGCTAAAGATCCGCCTGCTTGGAATTTTGGGTGTGAACAACTGCCATTTGTTGGTGTCTATCAGATGTATTCCACTTTACAGAGATCTTATGTGCTTAGTGTTGTGCTGAAAAGGACAACCATTGTTGTGGAGTTTTGCTCGTAACGATTTTTACCTTGATGCTGGCACCTTCGTGTGGCTCGTGTGTAAAGAGCCCTTTTTGCCTTTGTGGGACCTTGCACATCTCACATTGCCTTACCCAGGTTGGTGAAGCTCGTCTGAAGAGTCGAGAGTCGATTTTTCCTTGGATCCTTCATTCAAAATGCCTGCCTTCGCCCCTGCCGGGTTCCAGAGGACTATTCAGTAAAGTACCTTGGCAACTTACAATTCCCGAGTGGCATTTGAACTCCTTTCAGACGTATTCCCATCACTTATACATTCACAACTCCAAACGCTGCCCAATGCTGATCCAGTGCCCGCTGATGCAGTTGCTACCACAAGCACCAAGGACCTGAAGACTCGGATTTTCATCCTCCTGCACAGGTACCGATAGCACCATACCCAATGATCCAGTGAATCCGTGACTGCCCAGGCCCGACCCAGATGTCTGTTCACCTCTGGCTCGCAGCCAGCAGAGACATGAATATCACTGCCAAGGTCAAGGAATCTCTCTGTGACCTCAACGTACTCACCACAAACAGGTACAGACAAGAGAGCAGCATCCAAGATGTCATTGAAAGACTGGATCTTAGTTTTGACCCAGGAAACCTGTAATACCAGCATCTCCGACTCCTTATTCAGCACCTCGAGAGCCCCCAAAAGGACATGCAGAGTCTCTGCAATGATGAATACATCATGTGTGAAATCAAGGTCAGAGATCTTGACATTCCCAAACGATGCACTGCAGCTTGGTCTCTTCAACATCCTCCCACAATCCAGTCCACACAAGCACTAAAAAGTGTGGGGGCCAGTGCACACCCCTGATGGACTCCAGCAACAACTTGAAATAAGTCAGAGATGGTACTACCACAAAGCACAGCACTCTCAGTGCCAGAGTGCAGTTCAGACATTAGATTGATCAGTTTTGGTGGCACCCCATGAAGACCAAGAATACGGTCAATCGTTGACCTCTTTGGTGTAAAGCCTGACTGCTCTGGGCGTTGGTGGTCAAGTAGATGGTGGCAAACCCGATCAAGAATTATCTGAGCAAAGAAGGTCCCTCTTCCAGTCAGTTGGGATGATGCCTGTGTTCCAGGCAGAGCACAGAAACTGCTTGTAATGACATGAGTACAGCATTTGCACCAGCCTTGAGAAGTGCAGCATGGATGCCACAGATCCCAGGAGCTTTATCCCTTTTCAACTGGTTCATCGCAGCCTGTGTTTTCACAAACAAAGTTGGATCACAGTTGATTGGAGGGTCAGCAATCGGGATAGTAACACCCCCAGCATCAAACTCAACAGCTCGTGGATCAGCCAAGGAACAGCCACTCAAAGTAACCGGCCCAGCGGGCCTTTACTTCGGACTCCTCTGTCAAGAGCCTACCACCCTCTGCTCTAACTGCAGTACACTGAGGGATGGCCTTGGAGGAACACAATGCGTGAATTCCTCTGAAAGCAGAACGAGAATCACCTGGCAAAAGGTGATGCTCGACCCCATCACAGATTCCTTGCACATAGGCCTCCTTGTCAACCCTCAACGCACGTACAGTTGGGCACCTCAACTCCCTGAACAGCTCAGCTCTGGCATTAAGCCTGGCCCAATGACTGTGGTCAATGGTATGCAGTGTCCCTTGAGAGACAAAATTCTTCTTTGCCTTTTCATCAGTTCCAAGACATCCACTGGCAACATGAAGGAAGGTGGTCTTGAAGGCACTCCACAACTCTTCAGGATTCCCAAAAGCACCCAGACCCCCCGCCCCCCAGCCCCCGCACCAAATCCCCAATCAGCTTGTTCATTTACTCCTCAGCTGTCCTCTCATCCTTGAGCTTGTCAACATCCAGCCTAGAATGGGATGGTACCATTCTCCTGGATTTAAGCTGCAACTTCAGAGTTGCAACCACAAGTCTCTGGTTGGTATTGAGGAACTGAGCACTCCGGTAGACCCTGCCGTTCTGGATCTTCCTCCAGCAACCATCAACGAGCACATGGTCGATCTCCTTTGCCACACCACCAGCATTTGAATACCAAGTCCTGCGATGAACCTGTGGGTGCTGAAACCATGAACCAGCCACCCTCATCCATGACTTCTTGCAAAGTCATGGAACTTCGTGAGATTCTGGCTCACAGTTCCAGATGCATGGGGACCAACACATGTCTCATAACCATCCCTATCAGTTCCAGTTGATACATTGAAATCCCCCAAGACAACAACAGTATCTCGCCTGGGGCACTGATCAACCACAGACTCAATCGTGGCATGGAATGTCCTTCATGGTGATCACTTGCCTCAGTCGGAGCATATACAGAGGCCAGGGAAACGACACCCAAGGAGTGATGAATCCTTCGTCTCATGATGCGCTCGTTAACTGGTTCATCTCAATTGTCATTGGAGTCAGCTTATTGGACACAACTACAGCAACTCCTTGGGCATGGTAACCATCAGATCAACCACACCAATCATAGGTGTAGTCACTCACCATTGAGCACCAGTGAGTACAGATGTAGCCACATCTGCTTGAGCATCAGCGTCCAGAACAGTCAGGCTTTACACCAAAGAGGTCAACGATTGACCGTATCCTTGATATTCTGGTCCTCACCGAACGCAGACGAGAGTTTCGACAGCGTTCGACAGTGATCTCTGTAAAGCGTTCGATTAAGTGAATCGGGATGCCCTCCGGAGGATTCTTGGTCTTTGTGGGGTGCCACCAAAACTGATCGATCTGATGTCTGAACTATACTCTGGTACTGAGAGTGCTGTGAAGTGTGGTGGTACCATCTCTGACTTATTTCCAGTTGTTACTGGAGTTTGTCAGGGGTGTACTGGCCCCCACACTTTTCAGCACTTGTATGGACTGGATTTTAGGGAGGATGTCGGAGAGATCATGCTGTGGTGCATCGTTTGGGAATGTCAAGATCTCGGACCTTGATTTCGCAGATGATGCAGTCATCTTTGCGGAGACTTTAGATATCCTTTTGGGGGCCCACGAGGTGCTGAATGAGGAGTCGGAGCCGCTGGGATTACGGGTTTCTTGGGTCAAAACTAAGATCCAAGCTTTCAATGACATCTTGGATGCTGCTGTCCTGTCTGTGTCTGTTTGTGGTGAGGATGTTGAGGTCGTGGAGAGATTCACTTACCTTGGCAGTGATATTCATGTCTCTGCTGGCTGTGAGTCAGAGGTCAATAGACGTCTGGGTCGGGCCTGGGGAGTCATTGGTTCACTGGATCATGGGGTGTGGCGCTGCCGGTACCTGTGCAGGAGGACGAAAGTCCGAGTCTTCAGGTCCTTGGAGCTTCCAGTCTTGCTCTATGGATGCGAGACTTGGACTCTGACCAAGGATCTGAGACGGAGACTTAATTCCTTTGGTACCAGGTCTCTTCGGAGAATCCTTGGCTATCGCTGGTCGGATTTTGTGTCCAACGAGCGGTTGCTGAGAGAGACTCGGATGAGAATTGTTCCCTGCATCGTCCGTGAGCGTCAGTTGCGGCTGTATGGACATGTGGCTCGTTTTCCTGACACTGATCCTGCTCATCAGATTCTCTCAGCGAGGGAGTCTCGTGAGTGGAGGAGGCCAATGGGCTGACCACGTTCCTCGTGGTTGCAGCAGGTTGACCGGCATCTCAAAGAGATGGGGATGGGCCTGGCATCTGCCTGGGGGATGGCCAGACGGAGGCCCCTGGAGTACCGGTGGAAAGTGGACGCAGCGACGCACTGTTCTGGCACATGCTCCCATTCCTGACTTGACCTGACTCATCATGATCTTGCCACTATCCAGTCTCCGAACCTCAGAGAGTGCTGCAATACTGATGTTCAAAAGCTTGAGCTCTGATGATAACAGAGACAGGTGATCATCCTCTGAGGAAAAGGACATTCCAGGCACCCACCCGAAATGACTGCCTCATGTTAATCCAAGGAGACCACCGCCTGGTGGACGACACCTCAGCACCAGCCTGACACACGATGCCACAATCTGACCCGGGAAGGTTATCCCGTGGTTTTTCTCCTATCATCAAAGAGTGGGGGTCTCTAAGGCTTTGCCCCAATCCCGTCATCCAGTGAGCTGCCCTTTGAAGAGCAGCTGCACAGAAGGTACTCCCATGGAGTGGGTTTTACTTTGTGTTTTTCTTGTGTTTTGCAGAGTGAAGGGTTTTACTGCAGCCGGAGTGCAAATCCTGCCACCAACCTCCGAAAAAAAAAGTTCCCCAACTGCAGGAGGATGTTTTTTTTTATAAAAATCGATGCAGGTGATGTATAACATGAGATCTCAAAAGGTTGTGGATGAGTTTTGACAAAACCAGATGGATGAGTTGAATCGGTGACAAGAACAAGCCAATTCGATTTCGATTAAGTTCCACATTCAGGTCTGACCTATCAATGGGGATACAAAATGTAAACTGTTCAGCCTGGCGGAGGTATGTACTCTACGAGTGATTTTTCATTTGTTTGTCTGTTTGTCCACATAGAACATGAGTACTTTTTCTACAACCACTTGTCGGACTGAGGTGACATTTTCACCATCGGGACAACTCCCCACATAAAACATTTTATTTATAGTTTTGACATTATAGGTCATGTGTTGTGGCAGCCATGTACGAAAAATAAAGAAAAACTTTGGACCTCTGTGTCTCCAAAACCACACCAAGGAAAAAAATTAAAAACTTGGCACATGGCAAGTACTCCAGTAGATGATAAATGGGGTTTCTGGGATGCCCATTCAATTGAATGGGGGGGGGGGGGGGGAGGGGAAAACTTTCTGACCCAAGCCCCAAAAGCTCAAAATAGGAGACTCACTTCCTCTCCACCTATACCCTTCCCTCTCATTCAAGCAAATGTAAAATTGAGACAATGAAAGATTGAGATGAACTGATAAAAGCACTTCTTCCCTTTCATATTTTCATTCCACTCAGAGCGAAACAACGAATATTTGCCCATGTTCTACTTTAGGAAATAACTTAATTTTATTATAACATTCATTTCCATTGAGTGTATTCACAAAGAATAACTTGGAACTTGGTTCTTGGTATTAGTGTCTTTGTTGAGCAGAAATGAAATGATAAACTTCTCTCAATGCTCTTATTTGACCACCTCCTGAGCATAGACTCCTGTAGAGAAGGACTGGAACCTCCCATGCTCGGGGTTTGCAACTTGAGTCTGAAGGATTAACTTGAGTCCGGGGCAAAAATGACTTCTGGAAGGGCTGGAGACACGATCTCGGGATCCATATAGGGGTTTTTGAGGACGGCGAGTTCAATAGTGTCATTTTCAACACCACCAGAGGTCATCTTCAAGGTCAAAAGGTCATATTTCAAGGTCAAATTGCTGCATTTTGGTATTTTTTGCCCGTTTTTGTGTCTAACTCATAAACGGTGAGAGATGGCTGATTGTAATAAGATGCAAGTGTGTAGAGCTGTCAAACTTTGATATTTATTGTCATATATCGTATTACATAAACACTAGATGCATGTCACAACACTATGCCGATTACAACTATGTCTATGTCTATCACTAGTTGGAGAGCTTTTCTTTCCTCCTGAGGCATCCCAAAGCTTTTTCTTTGTCACTTACATTGAGGACATGAGTTTTCAATAGAATGTTAGCAAAAGTAGTACATGCAGCATTACTACTAGCTAAAGGAGCATCTACAGAGGATAACAGCTCAGCAAAATGAAATCGGCAGCGCATTTTAGTCTTGTCATACAAATTATAGGCATTATGTACAAAAAAACGGTTGACATAGTCGGCACACTCAATCCACCTCTATTCAAATTATCTAGAAACGCAGATAACACCTCGTGACCATCTTCATCATCAATGATCTCCTCCATACTGGTGCTATCGCCATATTTATGAACAAGGTGTCCGGCCAAATAAACTACTTTATGCTTAAGGGCATCGTCAGACCCCAAGAGATCCTGAGTGTCTTGAGGAGTAATCTCGTCAATGAGATCACTTCGCTCACCTGTATTTATGGAAGTTGTACAGTTCTTGTCACAATCAATCACACGAGAACTACATTCGGGCATAATGTCATGCTTAATGAGTGTTTGCAAATTTACAATTTTAGCTGCAGCCATAATGTCAACTACGTCAATGTAGAAGTTTCCACCGCTTCTTTGCCTGGCTTGGCCGAAAAACTTTTCCAAGGCTTCATCTGCAAATTTAGCAGGAAGAACGGAGTCAGTCTTTCTCTGCCAGAAGCAATTTGGCAGCATCCACATTATTACATGTGGACACAGTGAAAGCTTCAGCAGTTTGCTGAGTTAGCTTCAGCTTACGACCACCACCTCCTTGCCATGCGCAGGTAGATATAATTTGGCAGGCCTGCTCCAGTCTAGTGAAACTTGTACAGTCTGCTGTCCAAGGCTGTCTGGATTTGTCGCACAGATGGATAGCTGAGAAATGGTCTTTCACGTTCATCATCTTCAACCACTCGCTCATTATCTGGGTGAGGATGATTGTGCCTTCGCTGATGCCCAGTGAATCCTTGAAGGTCTTTAAAGCAGCGACAGTCTTGTCATTAACACTTGGCATACCAATGGTACGCTCTGGCGTTGAAGGGGCTTGGGGAAAACAGCGGTGTGCGTTTGCTTGGTTTAGCGAATAGGAGTAGCCCGGTCGATCTCATAAACCTTCTGAATATCACTCCAGTAAGCTTTGTACTCATTACCATCTACGACAAATGAGTGTCTTGCCATCAACAGTAATCCAGTTGTTGCAAACATTTTTCAAGATGTGCACGTAGTCGTACACTAAGAACACAGATTGCTTTTGAATTGACGGCACTTGGCAACTTCCTGGTCCTCCAAGTTTTGAATAAACACTGCGGATGGGATTGCAATTGTCACATATCAAAGAAATCACAGTACCACCAGCACCAACGACAGCTGATGCAGCTTCGATAAGGAGTTCCTTCAGCTGATCGGCAGTTAGTTTTTTGCAGGGCAAAATGCGTCGAATATAGCGTGGACCACCGAAATGGCAGGCAACTTCAACAACCATAGCATGTGAAGCAAGCATTTCATGTTCATCACCCGCTGCTGCATTTTGAGCTGCCTGCATCTTCTTAGCTCTTGATTCTGACGTAGAAGATGATGTTGGGCGTGGGGCTGAGGTCACCTGCTTCAAAGCTGATTTCGGTACTCCAGGAAATATTGATGGGGGTTCTTTGGGTCGTTTGCCACCCCTGACTGACACCCAATCACAACTGAAATGTGTCTCTCAAATATATATCTCCTTTAAGCACCTCAAGCTTTCTTTCTCATTTGGCATTGCCAATATCCATCTCTCCCTCTCCTCAGGATCTTTTGGGAAGGATATGACCTTTACATAAGGCGTCCCATCATAGTTTCCTCTACAACCAAAGCAGCTGTAACGACCGGGCATATTGTCACCAAAGCAGGAAACAACGCAAAGATCCTGTGAGATCACCAGCTGGACAATTTCTGAAAGAGAAACAAACAAAACATACATTAGTTAACGATGATAGAAATCAGTAAGTAGGTGCAGTAGGTGCACAATGTCATGTTTTCTCATAGACTTTACAAAAGTTTTCCTCTATGAGTTAGACACAAAAACGGGCAAAAAATACCAAAATTCAGTAATTTGACCTTGAAATATGACCCTTTGACCTTGAAGATGACCTCAGGTGGTGTTGAAAATGACGCGATTGGACTCGCCGTCCTCAAAAACCCCTGACATGGATCCTGAGATCGTGTCTCTCGCCCTTCGAGAAGTCATTTTAGCCCCGGACTCAAGTTAATCCTTCAGACTCAAGTTACAAACCCCGAGATTGTGAGGTTCCAGTCCTTCTCTATAGGAGTTTATGCTCCTGAGCCACATATCATTTTGAGATTGTAGTAAATTGTTTTTCCATTGTTCAATTGTAGAACAGGCAAAATGTCGATGACCTCACACAAATTGCAACAAAAGCAAACTCAACAGATTTTGATTCCTGGATATGTCCTCAGTGACAGATAAAAAGTCCTCAGGGTTCCTCCGGGGGGGAAAGTCCTGAAATCATGGAAATCCAATATGGCCACCACCCGGCTTCGGGGAAAATGAGAAAATTGTAAAGATTGATATTTTAAGATGTAAATATATGTTTTTCTGCATTCTAATTGTTTCTAGTTATGGTCAGTATATTGATATACAAGAATAATTATAAAAAAGTGAAATGTATTGAGGGTAAAATAAAAAATTATAGCTTTTTTTGTCCAAAAATGTCAATATTTTGTCCCGAAAAAATATATATTTACCTGATACTGATTTTGGCTCCTGGACAAAAATAAAAAAGAAACGTTGAAGACACAAGATGAAATCAAGTCTATGGCAATACAATATAATGATGTAAATCATTGAAACATGACAAAATTCACAATTCCACTCGGGGCAATCACATCTGCCTGGCCAAGGTTTTGAAATGAAAATGAAAATTCGCATTAAACTCAAAAACTACATCCATTATAAACTTACGATACATGTTGAGAAAAATCAAGCGTATTAAAGTTAGAACTCGACAATGTCGTCATCATCCTCATCATCCTCATCATTGTCACATGGAGTGTTTGTTCAGCCAGAGCCCCTGCAGTTTCCACAAGCTGGAGTGCACTCAATGTTGTGCTTCTTGCATGTGCATCTCATGGTGCTACATTCAGCCTGGCAGTTGCAGCTAATGACACGTAACATCTTTTCAGGAGCTGGAGCTGTTGATGTCTGAAGTGGCACAAAACCCTCGTCACACTTCTGCCAACCCCAGTCTGTCAGAAGAAGTTCATCTGCACATCCCTTCCATTCTTGGACTTACAGATACACACGCAGGCTGTGATACCTTGCTGCTTCTGATGGTGGTAACGTCTGTGGTTGCACGTGAGAGGAGCTCGAAGCCACCTTGTCCCAGTACCGCTGATACTGGAGGGTGTCCAGGGTGTCATTTGACTTTCCGTTGTAGATAATTATCACCAATGTTTTTTCTCGTGCAAGTGACACATCACATACGGAAGCTGGATATGTATCAAAAACCTTGGCCTGCTCACGGAATGTGTTGTTTGCTTTGAACTTTTTGAGGCAAGCTCCCTTTCCAATCCCATGAAGACGAAATGTCGTGTCGCACCCAAGAACTGCATGTAGAAACAGAATGTGCTTGCATATGTCTGTACCAATCATTTTCTTTGTAGCCTTGATGTTCCAGATGCGAGGCTTTTTTGTGTTCTTCTTTGGCTCGGGACAAAAGTAGAGGTCATGGGATTCTAAGCTTGCATGGTAGCATAGGAGGACGAGGAGGTCTGTGTCATCACCAACTAACACAGTGTTGGTGACAGTAGCAGACTGCACGGCCTTCAGTACAATCAGGAGATCAGC
This sequence comes from Eptatretus burgeri, assembly GCF_056783735.1. Classification (NCBI taxonomy): domain Eukaryota; kingdom Metazoa; phylum Chordata; class Myxini; order Myxiniformes; family Myxinidae; genus Eptatretus; species Eptatretus burgeri. The sequence goes on along the minus strand of NC_140964.1, from coordinate 20,217,748 downwards.
ATCCCCTGAGGCATGGTGTGTCTCACAGTTCTTCTTCTGAAGCTCAGCACTCAACATAAAAATGAATCGCTGTTTATTCTGCCGATTGGCAAGAAACTGTTCCTTCTTCATTGTGAGACGTATGTCAGCTGTAATTGTCACAGTAGTGCCAGCATTCCCTTTAGACCATCTCTGGTGTGTCATGTCCTTCGTGTTGGTACTCTCATAACCATCAAACACGACGATGGCATCTCCGTACTTCTTCATTACATAATCACTGTACTGGTGGCATATGTCTCTGTATGTAGATCCACGAGACCATGGAATGCGTTGAACAAGTACACCGCCATCCAAAACATACTGTTGCCCATCATTGGGGATATCGGCTGGGACATCGGATCCAAGAAGATCCCAGATGGCATCAGCAAATACTGGCTTGTGTGCTTCTCGGAGCTGAAGAGAGGAATCAAAGAGGGCTGGTGGATAGCTGCACAGTTCATATTTGAAGGCCGACTCCAGTTCTTCTGCTGTCTGTGCAACAGTGATCAGTCTCTGGAAGAGGAGTTGTGGGTCAACCTGGACTTGCTTTCCATCAATCTTGACAGATGACTTCATGCCGAGGGTGACAACTTGGTCTTTCCTCTTAAATGTGTACTCGGCAGGTGTTTTCCTATCTATAGATTTCAATATTTTGGCTCCTACAGCATGTGCTGTATCGACGTTGACGGTGGGGTGTGCATGAACTTCCTCTGTTCCTGGATGCGACGCGATCCTGGTGTGCAATGTTCCTCAGACGTGGTGGTAAACTGCATCTGCTGCGTCCAAGTCATGCACATGCAGAATCCGTGCCTTCACAGCATCTGACCAAACATCGGCATATTGCCAGGAGCGTGTCGTTCAATTCAATTGTCTTCACTTGAAGCACATCCTGCGTTTTCCGCTTCCTCCCAAACTTGGCTGGTCTACCACAGAAAAGGCAATCAGTGTTGAAAGAGAACCCCTCCTCAGATGACCTAAGTACATGTCTATCACTGCTTGAACTGACCTTTGACTCTTCTTTCCTGGTATCCTTGGCTATCTGATGTGGGTTGCAGTATATACGCTGGCAGTCTTTGTGCACCCTTTCCCCAGGTACAGTGTGAATGCTGTCTTTCCTTGCGCTGCTGGCCTGGTTGATGGCTGAACACCCCTTTTCTGTTGGAGTTGAAGCTGATGGGCCTCCTCCATCCTGTTTGCAGATGGCACACCGTTCAGGTCCCTCCATGCCTGAAAATAAAAATGCAGGATTCGTGTAATTGTTTTCAAGTTTGAACTGACTATGTTATATTAACAAATAAACATAGCTATGGTATTTAAAATCAGAACTTGTCTTAATCCTATTAATGTATTAGCTATAGCCAGGCGTTTATCCTTTGCTTGGACCGAATACACATAACACAAAGTGCACATATTTCAAATTAAGGGGGTAGGGGTTGGCAAATGGAAATAAATTCAATAAAAATTAATATTGTGTGTTAATTATTTCACCAGAGGATAGTACTAATGTCCCTGTATCTGGAAATATATAGTATGTATGCCTGGGGATACATATGTTCTTATATGAACAAAGTTTCTCAAGTCCAAATATTTTTTCGGAAAAAATATTGACATTTTTGGAAAAAAAAGCTATAATTTTTTATTTTACCCTAAATACATTTCACTTTTTTATAATTATTCTTGTATAAAAATATACTGACAATAACTCGAAATAATTAGAATGCAGAAAAACATATATTTACATCTTAAAATATCAATCTTTACAATTTTCACATTTTCGCCGAAGCCAGGTGGCGGCCAAATTGGATTTCCATGATTTCAGGACTTTCCCCCTGGATGAACCCTTAGGACTTTTTTCTGTCACTGAGGACATATTCCGGAACCAAAATCTGTTGAGTTTGCTTTTGTTGCAATTTGTGTGAGGTTGACCAAATATTTCTGCTAAAATAAATGCCTGTACTATTGATAACCATCAAAGTTTTCAGTCTATTCAAGGATATTTTTTTCTTTACATCCTCCAACTTATGTGGAATTAAATTTATCCGCTTATTTGTTTTATCGACTTTTACCCCAGTTATTTCTTCAATAAGACATTTGATATTTCTCACATTCTTTATGTTTCCCATTTAAATACCAAGGCTGATTTCATCTCCACTCTTTGGTTTGGTTATTGCTTGGTTCTATCATTTATAAATCAGGAAAAGACGGCGGTAGCCTGTTAAAATTCCCAACCCAATATCTTAACACTTATACTTATAACCATAAGGGAGACGATTGATTCCATTCTCTAAAATATGTCTTTTATCATCAAAAGCTCCTAATGCTTTCTTATTTATCTCTTCTGTATATAATTGATGTTTATAACTTCTGATTCTATACATTTTTCTGTACTCTTCCTTCTTTAAGGTTTAACAGTTGTTATCATGTTTTAAGTTTATTGTTTCCTTGATTATACTTTTCTTTATTCCCTTTATATTAGCTTCTTATCACACCTTTCAATGTTATTATTATCGATATACATGAAAGCATAAGACTTTGATCTCAATCCTATGAATTCACTCATGACCTTCCCACCCAATTCATCTTTAAACTTACCAATTACCTTTTTATTCTTTGATGAAAAGAACACATCACCTGACTTATAATTACTTGTATCATATATATATATATATATATATATATATATATATATATATATATATATATATATATATATATATATATATATATATATATATATATATATATATATAGATATATATATATCAATATTATCAATCATATCCTCAGATAATCACTTGTTTTAATTTCCAATATAAAACTATCTTTATCCATATACAACAATGACACATTATCCTTGTACTTTGATTTTAAATTATTAGAGTAATAGTCACAAATGAACGACTTTGATAAGTCAAGAATTGTTGTTCCTTTCAAAATACGTTTATCCATTTCAATACTCTCTTTTTTTTCAAATGAATAGCACAAAAGTTCTCTGAAAACACCTCCACTCGTTCAAAACTTGGTCTAATAATTAACTTTGAAGGCTGTTTCCAAGATGAAGCAAGTCTTATGTTTTGTCGATTCCTAACATTTTCCATAGTCTTTCCAAACACAGCATTATTCATTAATTTATAAAAGTCCTTCTCAAAAATCTGTTTTTGCTTCTGTTCTCCTTTTTGTATTAAAATCAGTATACTTAATTAACCAATGACTTTGCTTGAATTTCAAAATCCTATGAATTTTCCTCACTCACAACCCAGCAGATAAATATTGTCTCAAGTTCCTTTGATGCAAAACATAACTTTCTTTCTCATTTAATGTAGTAAGTAGTTTTTCTGTAGATTTACCTTTTATATTAAACTGGCTGAAGTACCCGATAATACCCGGGAAATTTGTCCTATTTTCCTCACGTGAGTTAGACTGAGGCATTAGTTGTATGGAGAAAATTAGGAAGGCTTCTTTTATTCCTCAGATTTATGGAAGGAAGGCTTTATGCTGACGTAATCCTCAGAGAGGTCATAGTTGAAGGCGGCCTTGAGCCACTTAATGTTTCCAGCAGCAGTGGCAACTGTCCTTGATGTCCTGCCAAAACCCGGACCGAGAAAGCTGGAACGTGAGTTTTGTGCTTCTCTCGCCCGTCGGTGTGACGCTCTATTTGCAGTTTGGCGACGCTCTCTCTCTGCAGTCGACTCTGTTTGCCTGGCTCATTCATGAGCATATATATCAGCAGTAAGACGACTCTCTCTCTCTCTCTCTCTCTCTCTCTCTCTCTCTCTCTCTCTCTCTCTCTCTCTCTCTCTCTCTCTCTCTCTCTCTCTCTCTCTCTCTCTCTCTGCAGCTGACTCCGCTTGCCTGGCTCTTTCATGAGCAGATCTATCAGCAGTTAGCTGTTGCCGTGCGCGTGCAGTTCAAGAATTCAAATAACAGGAGGAGAATGTGTATGTTTAAAAAGTCAACGAATACGAACATTTTGTATTTCAAAAAACCCTAGCGTTTTTAACCATGAAGCCTTTTGTTACGATTAATACTCTGGCGCACTATTCGAAAGCCTTTTTTTTAATGAAAAAAATTTTTTTTTAATATATATTTTTTTCATTTTTATGGAAAGCCACCTTGCGCATCCTGGAGCTGAATGTTAGGTCTATATGTGTGTAAAGTTTCATCAAGATCGGTTCACTGGTCTCAGAGCTTATTGGTTACAAACAAACAGACAGACAGACAGACAAACAAACAGAAGGACTGCCATTTATATAGTAGATAGTAGAAGATGACTGTTGATATTTTCTGAACCATTCTTTTCTTGGACTTTCTTTATCAGGGGCATAGGGTTGGTCTTTATGTTTGTCATGAAGTTCTTCTGGATATTTTAAATCAACCTCAAAATAACATCCAACTTCAGCTTCATCCATTTCTTTTTGAGAGGAGACAACAATGTCTTGTAAAACTTTTTCATTATGTTTTTCTTGAACCCATTTAAGTTTTCCATTCGGTAAAGATTGAGACATAGCCCAACCATACAAATTGTCAGCATCATAATACATCAGGTAAGAGTTGTCCTCATTCTTATTATAATCAGGAAGATATTTGTTATTTGCTTTAGCATATCTCTTGGAACATACTTGAGATATTCCTCCTCTCTTAGCCTTCTCTATCATTAAAAGCATATTGTCACTGATTAATTCCAAATTCTCTTTTGTCATTTTAGCTCGCCTGTTCGAAGAACAGAGAGCTATAGCGATACCCCAGGCGTGAGTGTCAGCGTCAGCGTCAATTCCTCCCCTCTTAGCCTTCTCTATCATTAAAAGCATATCTTTGTCACTGATTAATTCCAAATTCTCTTTTGTCATTTTTAGCTCGCCTGTTCGAAGAACAAAGAGCTATAGCGATACCCCAGGCGTGAGCGTCAGCGTCAACGTCAGTGTCAGCGTCAGCGTGAGCGTGAAAATGTTAAAGTTTTTGGTGCAAGTTATTTGGAAGCTTGCCATTCATTTAATATGTGTACTTGGATGCTGATATTTGGCATGGAGGATCCTTTGGGGTATATTATTGATGTTGTGAAATTGAAATTAAAAAATAATTTCAAATGTTTTAAATTTTTGACCTGTTTTGAACTTAATTTTTTTGTAGCACATCAACGTTAAAGTTTTTGGTGCCAGTTATTTAGAAGCTTGCCATTCATTTAATATGTGTACAAGGATGCTGAATTTGGCATGGAGGTTCCTTTGGGGAATACTATTGGTGTAGTGAAGTTGAAATTAACAAATTATTTTAATTTTTTTTTAAATTTAAACAGAAGATGGTGTCAAAGCCACCCAATGCTCGCATGTTTATACGAGACGCTTGCCATTCATTTAATATGTGTACTTGGGATGCAATGAAGTCCAAATGAAATGAATTTTGTTGGTGCACCTTTTTCAGAGACTCAATATTTGTGAAGTCAAAACACTACATATTACTTTTTAGCTCACCTGTTCGAAGAACAGAGAGCTATATCGATACCCCTGGCATGAGCGTCAGCGTCAGCGTGAGTATGAAAATGTTAGTTTTTGGTGCAAGTTATTTCCTTTCTAATGTTGTTACCTCCCACACTATTTTTTACTGATTACAATATACAAATACATATATTGCTTTAAAATTATTTGGATCAGACTTCACTGCAATGCTTTATAAAAAAATATTATTAGACTAGTCTTTTAAAAACGATAAATGTATAAACAGGCGAGCATTGGGTGGCTTTGACACCAACTCTCTCGTTAACATAGCACCAAGCCAAACCCGGGGCTGTGTAATAGTGAGCAGGGTCTAATCCATAAGAATTTTTATTATAACAGACTGTTCTAAAAGTTTCAAACACATCAGCCAAAAACAATACATCAGTTTTAAGATACAAATCATGATATTCTCCAAGATTCTTTAAATTAAACTTCTCCCAAACCTTTTTAGCTTGTGTGTAATCTCTATCGGAAATATGAGTTTTATTCAACTTTCCAGAGAAACTTTCCCTTGAAGGAAGTTGTGTTTCTTTAAACTTCTCAAATGAATCCATATAGTCATACGGATGTATTCCCTTTTGTCATCAGAGATCAATCTCTTCTTGATTTGAGAAATGTGATTTAAGATTTGGTAAGTTTTTAATATTTGATGCTAACTCAGATAATGAATCTCCCATAAACTTGTATGTGTCAAGAAATCTGATATGGGTTGTGGGGAATGTATGAATTGTTTTTTGTGAATGAGATGTATTTTTGATCTGTGTTAGGAATGGTAGAAATATCTCCAGATGTCTTTGATAGTTCATTTATAAATAGATGTGTGTCATAGTGAGCATTGTTGTGAAGAAAGACAGGAATAAAATTTGGGGGCTTGTAATTAAGATAACAATGGGAATGAGCTGGACCTCTTTATTTACCAGAAAGATGACAGTGATCCCCATCCTTGACCTCTCCCTCAATTTTCTCCTCACAAATATGGCAGATACTGTTCTTTCTAAACTCCCTTTTCTCTCCCTTTGTTAATGACATTGGTTAATTGGTTTTAACCATTATTTCTCTGAGTCTTATGGAGTCTTTTTCCAATCATCTTACAAACTCCTCTGAGGCATGTTCGCCTCCATAACGTTCTAACTTGTATTCATCACCAACAGATGATTTGATATAATAACAGAAACCACAAGGAGTATGAATTTCATATTTATTTGTGTATGATTTATTTGGATTTGGAGAAACAGAATCTATCTTTTCAAGGAAGGATAGTTTCAAAATCAGCATATATCACAAATGCATGTTTTATAGATTTGCTAAAATCTTCGAATGATATGTTTGAACCTGCGTTTGGTAAATTGATTATGGTTGATTCATGATTTCTACAATATTTTGAATGTTGATTTAATCGTTCTTTTGTGTGAAAGGAGTTGAGACATCTCTTACAAGGATATGTTTTACATTTTCTCTTATATAGTTGTGATTTGGTTAATCTTGATAAATTTTTGATGAAAGCATTATGTGATTTTTTCCTTTGAAGTACAGTGGAAAAGGTCAATGTGTGTTTCATCATTTTTATAGTTGCTTGAGATTTTTAATATCTGAACTTTGGATGTATCTGTTAATTCATATACATTAACAGATAGATTATTCATTTTCTTTAAATTTAGGAATATCTCTCAATGACATTGGAAACTTTAAATCTTCAGCATTTAATGTATTCTCGTATTTCTTATAATGTTTAACCCTTTCAGGTTTCCAATGTGGAGGATGTAAGTGAACAAGAACAGACCATAGAAAACATTTATTATCTTTGTTTTGAATATCAACAACTGCTTTCTTAAGTTTTATCTCTTTTGGTAAATCAATATAAGAAGAAGCTTGAAGATGATCTGATTTTAAGATGTGTATATCTGAAAAGATTGTTTTTGTAAAAGCAAATCCACTACCTACTGCAGTCCTATCAACATCTTGTTCTTGTCTCTGGAGTTCATCGTAAACATCACATCTTACAAAATCTTGAAATGATGAAATAAAGTGAGGGTGTGTCTTCATATAGGGAGTAGTTTCATCACCTTCTCTTACCATATTCAATTTTACTCCCATATAAAACTTTAAAGTTTTCATTTCACTTGATGTGTTTTTAATTATAGTTTCAATACTTTGTTTAACCATATCAACAGCTTCAATGAGTGAAGATGGTCCAGGGTCTTGAAAGCGAAACAATCTTATTTTTATATGTCCTTTAAATGCCCCATCAGTGTTTTCAATGGAGAATTTAGTGGCACCTTCCCTTTCTTCATTCTTCTTGTGTTTGTGTGATTGCAGGTGTTTATTATAATTTTTTTTAAAGATTATCATGATCACATCTATCACAATGTTTTGTTTCTTGGTGAAGTGGAGATATTTATCTGAAAAGATTGAATACGTGTTTGTTGGTTTGAAGGTGTTTTTTATAACATTTATATTCATGATTACAAACATCGCAGTACATTGTATTCACCATATTTATAGAACAAAACTTTGCTTGAAATAAAATTTTCTTGATGAAAATCCCATTTAATTTATAGGTGAATCTGTGCTCAAAACCATTTTATCCTCCAAGTTTTTTCACTTCATAAATACAATGTATCAAGACACAAAAAACAAGTTGCGATCAATCTCTTCATTTGTAAAAGATACTGAGAAATATGTCAAGCATGTAAAATTGAATAAAGGAAAATATAACAACTATTGGATAAAAACAATTATGGTGAATAATATGAGTTCTTCAATTTCCTTCAGTGGAAGGGCTTTTAGTATATCTGGAAGAACATCAATTAAAGTCACTCCTGGTTCCGGGTTTGGAGCGTTGGCAGGTCTCCTTCAGGGCTCTCTGCTGACGATCTGAAAGTTAGGTTTCCGGTCGTTTAACTGTTTATTTTCTTCCCTGCATGTTACTGTGTGTTCCTAGTTCGGTTTTGTTTCAAAAATCGTGCTATTTTGTGAGTTTTCGTCGACCTTGTCTTTCCGAGTGCTTGAGGCCTACCCATCGTTCCCCTCGGTGTACGATCGTGTTTATTTGTGTTTTCTCCCCATTACCTTCAATTTCTATCTTCCCCACTCTCCCAACGTCCCCCGTCCATCCCAACGAAACACTATTTCTTGTCTTAAATTAAATTTTAAAAAACCTACCTTTCTCCTTGCACACTCACAAGTCTCGATTCTTCCTCTTCTTCTTCTTCTTCTTCATCCTCCTTTTCTTCTTCCTCCTGCCGGCACACCATCTTTATTCTTCTGGGCGAATGTTTTTATTCTTCTGAGCGAATCTCATCCAAACTCTCTCGCCATTACCTTCATGATTTATTCAGATCTACAACCTTCCATTCCCGAATCTTAACTGTTCTTCAAAAATACATCAAAAAATAATAACCTTCCTTGTATCCTTTCAATTTCGACACCTGAAACCACGTGTCTCTCTCCTCTTGCTGGTACTTTTCATCGACCAGCAGCTTCACACTGTATTTACCGTGCAAATTCACTACATAATTCCACGATTTTACTTCAACCTTCCCTTTTCAAAATGTTACACAATCCTTATTTAAAATAAATAATTTCACTTTTGACGATACACCTCCCAGAGCCAAGTACTTCTCCTATAACCACGTGATCTGTTTAGACCCCATGTGTTTATCGATCCAATTTCACCATTCACCTCACAATTTTTTCAACAACACTTCCATGACCTAATCTGATGAAAACTCTCTCAAACAATAATAATAATAATAATAAATACGATATCTTATAATGCTTCGTCTTCCTCTTTCACACATGTGGTATTCTTTACTGTATCATAATGCACTACTCTTCTACTATTTCAACAGACTGCTCTCAATTTGACCTCTCCTTCATACTTTGCCGAAAAAAATCCAACTGTTCGAGCGTTTATTCTCTCCATTCTCTGATTTCACCTTTATTGCATCCATCAAGAAACGTGTTTAATCGCATCTCTGACCTAAAACGAAAAACAAAAACCCAGTTTGCTGTGAATGTTCGCTTTCCATCAACCATTCTTTTTTTTCCAATTTCAGTGCCAACTCTTCCCTCTCACCCCTCACTCTCAAAGCAACCATACCACTCTTCTCCCTCCAAGCCTCCCTCTCACCTCTCTCAACCCCCCCCTCACCTTTCTCCCACCATTCACCCCCCTCACTCATCCTTCTCAAAGTTGCTCCCGCTCTCATCCACAAAGCTGCCTCCTTCCACTACCCTCTCACCTCCATCTCTTCACTCAACCTCCTCAAATCCCTGAAAATATCTGCTGCTCTTCCTCCACTCCAATCGGTTCTGCTGACCACGTCCTTGTCAAAGTGGAAATCTCTCTGGCTGTTCTAAGAGAACCACCTCAGCACCGCGGAGTCTGGCATTTCACTCAGGCCAACTGGCAGGGTCTCCAAGCAGCCATCAAACTTCGAGACTGGTCTCCCATCGCTACTTTCTCCAACATCAACTCATCCTGGGAATTATTTCAAAGAAACTTGCTCTCTCTCTCATGCACAGATTTATCCCTTCTCGTCTTCAGTTGTCCTACCCTTCCTCCCGCCCTTGGTTTACTGAAGCTTGTGGTGAGGCAGTTGTCCTGAAACAACTTGCCTTTTCCTCATGGAAAGCAAACCCAACTGAGGGTAATCTCAGTTCCTTCCATAAAGCTCGGAACAAGTGTGTATCTACCCTCAGGAGAGCCAGAAAACAACATCATTCAAAGCTCAAATCTAGACTTTCAAACCTCTCTCCCTCCTCAAAATCCTGGTGGCATCCAATCAAATCTATTTCTGTTGTATGTTCCCCCTCCACCCCCTTCCCTTACCTCAAATAACCGCACTGCTGATACCGCTCATGAAAAGGCTGAATGCCTAAACTCGGTGTTTGCAGCTAAATCTTGTGTCCAAAACCAATCGCTTTCTCTACCCACCTTACCCAGTCACACCCAACTGTCCCTGGACTCTGTGTCCTTTTCTCCTGACAAGGTGGAGAGTTTGCTGTCAAACCTCGACTCAGATTCTGCAACCAGTCCAGACGGCATCAGCCCACGTGTCCTAAAAACATGCTCTTCTGCTCTTGCTCTCCCTCTCTCTGTTCTATTCACCCTCTCATTGTTCAAGGTCATCTGCCATCTGCTTGGAAATCAGCAAACATTACTGCCCTGCATAAAAAAAGGTGCAAAAACAGATGCCTGCAACTACAGACCAATCAGCCTTCTCCCAATCATCAGCAAGGTTCTGGAATCCATCATTGCTTCATACATTAAATCCTTCCTCTTCTCCAATGGCTTGATTTCTGATCATCAATTTGGTTTCAGACCAGGTCACTCTACCCTGGATATGCTGCTTTTGCTCTCCCAACAATGGATGGAGGTCCTCAATGCCAGACAGGAAATCCGAGCCGTATCCCTGGACATATATATCACGTGCTTTTGGCACAGTCTCATACCCTGCCCTGCTCACCAAACTCTCTTCCTATGGTATCCAAAGCCATCTCCACTCATGGCTCGCAGACTTCCTCTCCTGTCGAAGTCAACGTGTGGCCCTAAATGGAGTTCTTTCATCCCCTCTTCCTGTCCAGGCTGGAGTTCCTCAAGGTCGCGTTCTGGGCCCTGTTCTTTTTGTTGTTTACATCAATGATCTTTCCGCCTCTCTGGAAAATCCTCTATTCTTTTTGCTGATGACTCCACCCTCTGACGTACCATCGGTCATCCCTCAGACCGGCAAAGCAGCAGCTTCTTCACTCACTGCAGATCTGGGTAAAATCACAAACTGGTACAACACGTGGAACATGTCTTTCGATCCGGACAAATCTCACACTCCCACTATGTCTCTCCGAAAGGACCGTTTAGAACCCCCCCCCCCCCCACCATCCACTTTCTCAACAATCCGCTGGAAGAAGTCCTTTCTTTCAAGCTTCTGGGTCTCACTATCTGCCATCACCTTTCCTGGGAAAGCCACATTTCAAACCTGGCCTCCAAAGCCAGTCACGGACTGGGAATCCTCCATCGTGCAAAGTCCTTCCTCGGCCCACATGAGCTCCTGACCACTTACAAAGCTTTCGTCTGCAGCCTGATGGAGTACTGCTCTCCCCTCTGGGCTGGTGCTGCTGTCTCCCACGTTTCTCGGCATCACGCTGTGGAAACCAAGGCATTTCTTATCATTGGTATCTCCCGCAATGAGGCTGTCTTTGGGCCTCTCACTCTCTCACTGCAGGCTAGTCGGTGGTCTTTCTGTCTTCTACTCTCTCCTCTCTAGCCGAGCCCCCCCCCCTGCTCTCTCTGCGATTTGTCCCCATCATATTTCCACAGGGCGCTCAAGGTCCGCCAACAACCCCCTTCTGGTAAAACTACCAAAATCACGAATCACTGCTCGTCTTTACTCTTTCATTCCTCTTTTTCCCCGCCTTTGGAATAGACTCCCTCACTCTGTTCAATCCCACTCTTCCCTCCAGGCCTTCAAAACAGCTGTTCACCACTACCTCTTATCATCCCCAATCCAAATCCTCGATCTTTTCTTCCCCCGATAATCCATCCAAACCCACCTCCTTCAACTTCCCTGCTTTCCTTCCTGAAAGTACCTGTAATGTCCATCTTGTTCTCCCCATGTTCCCCACCCCATCCCTCTCCCTTACACAGATCTCCTAATGTCTCTGTTCCCCACTGTTTTGTCCTTCCCACTCCCGCCCTCTTGTCTCATGCCCCCTTGCTGTCCGTTGTGTGTTAGCTCTCACGCGAGCCTCGACAAGGTGTACAAAAAAAAAAAAAACATAAAAAAAAAACGTCGTTTTGTTAGTGTTCTGATAAACCATGAGAGACATGGGCACAGAATACTTCCTCATTTTCACAGCACGACTGTGCTCTTAATGGCACTTCCCAATTTTACAGAACCGAAGGAGGGATAGTGAACTTCCCTTTCTTTCGTGCTTGAAGAGACAAAGTGAATATACTCGATGGAAATGAATGTTAAAAGAAAATTAAATGAGTCAATTTTACATTTGCTTGTATGGGAGGGAAGGAGAAAGGTGGGGAGAAAATGAGTCTTCTATTTTGAGCTTTTGGGGCTTGGGTCAGAAAGTTTTTCCCTTTTCCCCCATTCATTTGAATGGACGTCCCAGAAACCCCATTTATCATCTACTTACTCATGGGGAATAAGTGTGATTTTTAGCTCGCCTGTTCGAAGAACAGAGAGCGATAGCGATACCCCCGGCGTGAGCGTGAAAATGTTAAATTTTTTGTATTACGGAAAAACTCCTCGATGGATTTCGACGAAACTTGGTGGGGGGGTTCGGTATGGTCCAAGGATCATGCCATTAGATTTTGGACTTGGTCCCCCCCCCAAAAAAAATTTGTTGGAGAAAATTTTTTTTTTTGCATTTATACATGTTTTAAGTGATTTCCAACCCCCCCAAAAATTCACCCCCCAAAAAAAATTGTTAGAGAAAAATGTTTTTTTTTTGCATTTCTGCATGTTTTAAGTGATTTCCAACCCCCCCTCCCCCCAAAAAAAAATTGGTGGAGAAAAAAAAAAAATTTGCAACTTTTTTTTCAACAAAATTTCGATTTCTTTTTTTTGCATTTCTACATGTTTTAAGTGATATATATATATATATATATATATATATATATATATATATATATATATATATATATATATATATATATATATATATCGGGGCGTATTATGTGATACCGGTCGTCCGTCCGTCTGTCTATCTGTCTGTCCATCCGTTCCTGTCCGCACTCTAACTCCCAAAGTTTTCAACTTTCACGTTTCATATTTGGTACATAGGTACAGACTGTGGAGACGGTGTGTCATGACATACGTTCGTCATCTAAAGTGGTTGCCATGGCAACCAGGATGCTGTTTTCCATATAGTAGCACAATTCTGTATATACCTTGTTAGAGCGTATATTGTGCTCACTTGTGCTCTTGTTACTGATTACAATATACAAATACATATATTGCTTTATAATTATACTTCACTGCAATGCTTTATAAAAATATTAATTATTACACTTGTCTTTTAAAAACGATAAATGTATAAACAGGCGAGCATTGGGTGGCTTTGACACCAACTCTGGTTTAATGATGTCATAGGTGCCTTCGTTATGATGTCATAATTGCATACATAGAATGCAACATTGGATCGGTATGAAAATTTTTGAAGGTCATTTTGGGATATATTGGTCCACAGAAATAAAAAAAAAATTGATGACGTCATCATCCACTTGGTTCAGCAGCCATATTGTTTAAAAATAAATTATTATAAATTATTCTTTTCTGAAACAGCTGAACAGATCGAGGTGAAGCTTTACAAGTATGACCGCCTTTCCGATGATGAACAAAAATTCACACATATGATGTCATAGGTCACATGGTTTGGAAACCATATTGGATTTACCATAAAACTTGAAAAATCTTCCTCTCCAGAATGGCTGGACAGATTGAGGGGAAACTTCAAACAAATGTTCCCCAATCCTTGTGGATACCATGGTATTCACGAATAATTATTGATCGGTCACATTGTCTGGCAACCATGTTGGATTGAGCGAAAATCTTAAATAAATTATTTCTCTTGAACCGCCTCATCGATTGATGTGAAACTTCACAATTATGATCTGGTGGTTGGGAATACAGTAAAACTTCCTCCAACGCGGCTTCCTCGAGTGTGGTTTCCAATTTACACGCTGAATTAAATGCGTCAAAACCTTCCCAATGCGAGCGTGTGTTTCACATTTACTCGATCGTGGCTGGTGTTTTCCCAAAGATTTCTGTTATTCTTATTCCTTGTTACCGTACTGTACTTTACTTAACTATTGTCCACACAAGGGAGGTCTTCGGATAAATACAAGGCTAAAAAGATCCTCCTTGTGTGGACAAGGGTTCATCCTCTGTCATTTTGGTGGTTTAGATGTTTTGGATTGGGAAGTCGTTCTGCCGTTTATGCTGTTGGTTGAAACTGGTTGTTTTGCAAAGTTGCAATGCTGTTTTGATGGGCTGGAAGTGTGGTTCATTGAGAATAGTGATTGTTGTAGAGGGCACCCTGAGCGCTGGGCGCCGTAGGCCACGAGTAGGCCATGAGCCCAGAGGGGCATGCCAAATTAATGGGCCTGGGGACCCAGGGAATGGGCCTGGAGCATCAAATGGTAGTGACGGCACTGGGGAGAAGCCAGAGAGAGCTCTACCGACGTTTCGGAATGGAGTACAGGTAAGCTCGGTAGACGGAACCAGTGCCCGGGGACACCAAGTGCAAGTTTATGCAGGTGGCCATACCTGCAAGTGGAATCACACTGCCCAGCCATGATATTGTGCAATGGCGCAGAACAATTGAGGCCCGACCATAATTTGATTAAACACCAACACACGGGACGGCGGGAAATTGGTTGCATAGAACCACTGCAGGGGGGAAGTAATTTAAAAAGAAAAAATGGAGTTTTGTGATGTTAAGTTTGAGTCGGGCTTCTCCTCCTTTGAGTGGACCCACTGAGTCCCAAATTTTAGTATAGGGGTTTGCACAGCCATCCTCGGGCTAATCCGTTGGCAAACCTTTTGGTGCCATGCCACCTCATTTATTTGTCACTGTGCATGTGTGTGTTGATTTCCTCTTGGGAGATACGATAGTGTTACGGCCCAGAGGTGGAGGCTCGCCACGAGGGAAAGCACTTGAGTTCATCCTGAACTCCTGGTCCTGAGGCCACCAGTCACGGATAGCTCCGCAGGTCGATGGGTTGTTAAGCAACCACGAACGTCGATTGGTACTGCCAATCCTGGCAGGGTGTCACCACTTTGTGTGGTTACCTTAAATTTGGAAGCCTGCACCAAGTGTGTTTCGTGCCCTCATGGCACACCCTGCTTACTACCAAGCGGTACAGTGAGTGTGCTCTGGCTAACAATAGCAAATCACGAGGGGTAGAACTTCCCAGCAAACACTACGTGCGGATTATGCTGGATTAATGGAGGAAAGTATGTGACGTACAGGAGTACATTCACAATAATAAACAAGTTTATTTACAGCAAGGGTGAAGAAAGGTACGTGGAACAATAAGCAAAGGTTTTAATTTGCAGCAATATTTTTACAGCAGGGGGAAGCAAGAATTGGTGTGGTGTGGCAAAATAAATGCAATTATTTACTAAAGAGGACACAGTCGAGAGTTAACATGTCCTGATCTTGTGCAATCTTAACTTATATTAACATGACAGGCGCCATCAGAATCACTCCCAAGGAAAGTTATGAGCAAAGAAGACAAGAAAAGGTATGAGGTGTTTGCGACCTCTGAATTGCCAGGCGAAGCCGACAGCCTGCCCAAACCCAGTCGCTGAGGAGTTGGAAAGGGTGGGGTGGGGGAGAAAAACTGAGAGGGTGCAGTGTATGATCGGGGGAGGTGTGGTGAGGCGTGCGGTGATGTGCAGGTGAAGTGCGTAGAAGAGGGTGTAAATGTGTGGATCAAGGGAGGTTGCAAATAAAGCAAAGACCGTGTGAGAAGATAGTCCTAAAGTGAAGTGTAAAGAGGTCTGCACGTGTAAATGTCCAGGTTGTCTAATACTGTGCTTGTTCTGGCACCTGACTTTTCTCACCGCCCCACACTCCGCTCTGTGGGCTCCGTTTCTCTCCATCCCACTCCGTTCCACTCCACCAACCAGGAACACACCAACCAACCAACCGAGCGGAGCTGAGCCAAAGAACCGAGAAGGACATCATGCTTACCAGAAAACTGAGCGAACCTATTGTGCGGAATGCACTGCACTTTACAATCCCTTGGTGGGAGCGGTGCTTTGGAGAGTATCCCAGGGAATGGCTGTGCTTGGGAGCATATCAGGTGGAGTGATGGGTGTTTTCCAGTGCCTTCATTGGCGTACATATGATAACCCCAGTGTTAGCTCTGCCCAGGCGAGGATTCGGCAGCGGAAATGGCCTCACTCGCCCTGAGCTCCCCCATGCGCTTGAGCTCTGAGATTATCATAGCAGCAGGGTATTCAGTTGCACTCACTGGCCACGAACATGAGCAGGACACCCAATGAGGGCTGTCATTAAGCAGAGCACTTGGGATATCCATATGATGTTGAATGGAATTCAGCGCACCCACATGCTCCAAGTTGGATACCTGAACATTCCAAGTCTGAGTGCCAGTAATGGTACACCACGCTCCCCCATTCCCTGTTGGTCTGAAAGGGAGTGGTGGTCATCGGTGGCGGTGACTGTGGTTGAGACATATGTAGCGGCAGTGTAGCATTGAGTTCTGACGTGGTGGTTTGTGGGTTTCAAGCATCATGGTTGTGATTGTTTGTTGTGGTTAAGGTGGTAATGGTGAATGTAAATAAGCTTGGATTATGGTTCGATGGTGTGGGAATTATTATGAAGGAGTCTTGTTGATATACGAATTATTGTAGAGTTGCGGTTTTGAGTGGTGAGGGCTGAGCTGAAATGTTTGTTGGATTATGGCGTGTGATCTGAAGGAATTTTGGCATGCGTATACGAATGACTTCCAGTTGCTCTGGTTGGCATGCCTGCGTGATAGAGAGCTCCTATGTGTTGCGAAGTAAAATAGAGAAAGAATGGAAAGAAAGACCTACCTGAAGCCCATGCAACACATATGACCCATAGCCCATTACACATAATACAAATGAAATAACTATCTTGGGAACCACTATATGTTGTGTGCCATTGCCTTGGGAGAATGCTAGTTTTGCAGAACTGTAACAATAGGTTAGTAAGTGGGATTAATAGACCTGTAAGGGATCGATTAGATAGCAGAGTTTAAAGGGACAAGTGTTAGGTTACAGCAAAGTTGGAGGGACTAAAGGGGGTGGAGAGTGTAGTTATGGGGAGTCGTGGGGTCGTTAATTTGAGGTTAGGACCGAAGCTTGCCACCTGATCTGCCCCTGCACGTTTCTGCCCCCACGACAGAACGAAACCATCATGAGATCGTCCAGTGTCACCTGCCAACTTGGTTCGCCTTGCCTTGTTTGCCCTCCATTGCCTTCTTTGCCTTGCCTGCCACCCTTGCCATGTCCTCCTGCAGCTCATTGCTCACCATCGCAACACCACCAAGGACGGCCAGTGGGCAGCTACGCAACTGAGGACCATCAGTGGGCAGCTACGCAACCGAGGACCATCAGTGGGCATCTACACTACCGAGGACTCTGTGGGCAGCAACACAACCGAGGACTCAGTGTGCAGCTACACAACCGAGGACCGTCAGTGGGCAGCTACGCAACCGAGGACCGTCAGTGGGCAGCTACGCAACCGAGGACCGCCAGTGGGCAGCTACGCGACCGAGGACCGCCAGTGGGCAGCTACGTGACCGAGGACCGTCAGTGGGCAGCGACGCGACCGAGGACCGCCAGTGGGCAGCTACGCGACCGAGGACCGTCAGTGGGCAGCTACGCGACCGAGGACCGTCAGTGGGCAGCTATGCGACCGAGGACCATCAGTGGGCAGCGACGCGACCGAGGACCGTCAGTGGGCAGCTACGCGACCGAGGACCGTCAGTGGACAGCTACACAACCGAGGACTCAGTGGGCAGCTACACAACCGAGGACTCAGTGGGCAGCTACATAACCGAGGACTCAGTGGGCAGCTACGCAACCGAGGACCGTCAGTGGGCAGCTACGCAACCGAGGACCGTCAGTGGGCAGCGACGCAGCGAAGTGCGCGACACAGCAGACAGTCCTTTCCCAATGTTTAGTGGGTTACAAAGGGAATATGTGTTGTTTCTCCCCCATGGCAAATCCGCCCTTCTGGACTTGGTGATGAGCAACTTCCCTGCAAATATCTCCTCCTATTCCGCTGCTACAATGCTGGCGAGTCTGGCAGTTCACTGAGGTAGATGTGAGGGACTGCAAGCAGCCATCTCACTTCAGCATTGGTCTCTTATATTGACTGCCCCTGATCTTAACTCAGCCTGGAAATCCCTCCAAATTAGCATGCTCTCTCTTATGGACAGATTCATCGCATCTCGTCTTCAGCTACCCTCCCCTTCGTCCATGGTACACTGAATCCGGTGGTGAGGAATATGCTCTGAAACAACTTGCTTCTCTTCCTCCAAAGCAAACCTGACCGAATGCAATCACAGGTCATCCCACAAAGCTTGCAACAAGTTTATACACTCTCAAAGGATCCAGAAAACTATATATGTCCAACCACATCTTACATAATAACAAGAATGACAGCACTGTGGTCACAACCTGCGACATAAATACAATATCCTACCACACGCGGCAATTTTCCCCAATTTCATTTACGTCGTGTTATTATTATGTAATATGTGAATGCAACTACTGTGACAACTAGAAGGGCACTCGGTCGAGTGCATACATCTGCCATGCAATGCCTGATCCACGAGAACATATCGGGCTTCATACATTTTTGAGATATCGTGCTATATATCGTTTTTGGCCGAATCTCTCAATGGTGAAAAATCAATTTAAAATTAAATAATTCCTGCATCCACATTCGGATTCAGAGCTTCACCAAAATCGAAGCAATTCGTCCTTGCCACTCACCAAACATGTCTACCAAGTTTCGTCTGAAACCGTGCACAACTTTTTGAGATATCGTGTTATATATCAGTTTAGCCCGATCTCTCAATGATGAAGAATCACTTAAAAAATTGTCAGATCCGAATTCGGATCTTCACTAAAATTCAATCAATTCTTCCATGTCACACATTCAACATGTCCACCGAGTTTCA
Source organism: Eptatretus burgeri (assembly GCF_056783735.1). NCBI lineage: Eukaryota > Metazoa > Chordata > Myxini > Myxiniformes > Myxinidae > Eptatretus > Eptatretus burgeri. The sequence goes on along the minus strand of NC_140964.1, from coordinate 20,198,536 downwards.
TCCGAATCCGTCCACAACTTTTTGAGATATCGTGCTATATATCGTTTTTGGCCCCATCACTCAATGGTGAAGAATCACTTAAAAAATTCTAGTAGTTGGATCAGGATATGGATCTTCACCAAAATCGAATCAGTTCATCCTGGTCACACACCGAACCTGTCCACAAAATTTAATCTAGATCCGTTCACAATTTTTGAGATATCCTGCACACAAACAAACAAGAAGAAGACGTCGTGCAGAACACGATACTTGCAAAATCCATCAAACAAATTTGACCTCAAAAATAATTGGTGGTTGAATTCAATGACCAAATATGCAACTCCTCTTCAAATTTCAAGTCAATTAGATGAAAATTAACAATTTTAGAAATTTGGCCTGTGTTGTCCTTTTGGCCTATGTTGATCTCGAAAATAATTGGTGGTTGAATTCAGTGACCTGATATGCAAATCCTCTTCAAATATCAAGTCAATGAAACGAAAATTGAGGATTTTACAAATACCTCTGTCGTTGTTGACCTTGGGCCGATGTTGACCTTTTGTTCTCTGTTGACCTTAAAATAATTGGTGGTTGAATTCAGTGACCGGAAATAAAAATCCTCGTCAAATTTTAAGTCAATCCGATGAAAATTGAGGATTTTAGAAACCTTACCTAACTTGTTGACCTTTGGCCTTTGTGGAGCTCAAAAATAATTGGTGGTTGAATTCAGTGACCTGATATGAAAATCCTGTTCAAATTTCACGTCAATCGGATGAAAATTGAGGATTTTAGAAAAAAAAACACCTTTTTAGAATGGCTTGATGGAGGCCCACACTTTGCGTGCTGTTGGGCTTACTTAAACCTGACTAGTAATTTTTATTCAACATTATTGATTCGATTTCTCAGGGTCTCTCATCATGAGTAACAATTTACCCAAACAAAGCCAATGGAAATCTGACGCAACAAACTCGGGCAGTGGAAAATCAGCAGAGACCTATAGGCCTGACCTCTTCGGCCCAGGCTATTTTTTTGACAGAGGCACCATTCCGTGCATGCTGATGGGTTTGATTAAATCTTACTAATAATTTTTATTCGACAAATGATGAGATTTTTGGGGGTCTCTCATTGTAACACTCAACCCAAACAAAGCCAATGGAAATCTGACTCCATAAACCCAGGCTGTTTTCATCAGCAGAGACCTACAGGCCTGATGTCTTCAGCCCACCAGAAAACCAAGATGGCGGCCATGCAATTTATTTTGTGGGTGCCATGGTGGGTGCAGTCAAGCAACAAATGTGGGTGGGGTCTGGCAGCTGTCTGACCAATGGGTGCCCTTTTCAAAAATCGACCCTCAACAAGAACCACAACAACAACAACCATGTGAAGCTCTTGTCGACCGACTGACATGTTGCAGCAAGGTAAAAACGATATAAAAAAATTTGGGGAAAATTGTAGCATGTGCTAATGTATTACATTTATGTAGTAGGTTGTGACCACAGTGTGGTTATTCTTGTTTCGCTTTATCACTTTGGAGTGCAGTAGTTTGTGAAGACTCTAATATGTTAAGTTTCATTTGAAAGCATGATGAAATAAACTCAGGTGGCATCAAAATGTGAAAACTTTGGAGGGGGGAGAATACTTTTCCAGGTAACTGCGTGTATGTGTATGTTTGTCATATATATATATATATATATATATATATATATATATATATATATATATATATATACATACAGTAAAGCCCAACATTATTCATACCCTTACCAAATATGGAATATTTTGAATCGTGTTATTTGAGGAATGAGTTTCTTCTGGCTTAAGTTACATAAGAATGTGACAAACAGCTGAAAGAATCACTGCAAGAGATATTTCAAGAAATACATTGTTTCGGGGGTATTTTACTGATAGATTTACAAAAAAAGTCATGTTCAGAATTATTCATACCCTTGTTTAGATCAGTTCAAAGTCACATTCAGTGATATCAATGGAAAAGCCTCTGTTTGTGATTACAGCCTCCAAACGGTTTTTATACTTTCTCACAAGGTTTTTGTCTGTCTCCACAGGGATTTTGGCCCACTCCTCCTTCGCGAAGGTCTCCAGGTCTTTGAGGTTGGAAGGCTTCCTTGCCATCACTCCGGTCTTGAGCTCCCTCCATAGATTCTCAATTGGGTTGAGGTCCGGACTTTGGCTTGGCCACTCGAGAACGTCGACATCATTATCCCGGAACCATTTATTGACTGAATTGGCAGTGTTTTGGATCGTTGTCCTGCTGATACGTCCAATGCTTCCTGAGGTGAAGTTTCTCTGCGGACCGTTTGATGTTTTCCTCAAGGATCTTGATGTACTGCTCCTTTTTCATGATTCCATCCACTTTGACGAGATTGCCAGGCCCACTGGTTGAGAAACATCCCCAAAGCATTATGCTCCCGCCTCCATGCTTGATGGTCGGGACTGTGTTCTTAGGGTTGTATGCTTCACCTTTCTTTCGCCAAACGAAAGCAACATCTCTGTGCCCGAAAAGCTCCATTTTCATCTCATCCGTCCACAGAACTGAGGACCAAAAGCTTGGATCTTTGTCCAGGTGAGCTTTTGCAAAGGCTTGACGAGTCTTTCTGTGTCTGAGATAGAGGAGTGGAGTCTTTCTTGGTCGGCGTCCATGGAGACCCCCCTTGTGCAACGTCCGCTGGAGTGTCTACCTTGATATCTTGGTCCCAGACTCGCCAAGGTTGTTCATAGAGCCTTAATAGTGATCCGTGGATCGTTGTTGGTCTCTCGCCATACTTTTCTTGCCAGACAAGGCGACACCTTTGGCTTCCGACCACGTCCTTCAATGTTTTTTCAGTGTGTAACTCCTTGTACTTCCTAATTATGCTTTGTATGGTGGCAACTGGCACTCGGAACTGCTTCGAAATAGCTTTGTAGCCTTTCCCCTCCTTGTGAGCATTCACAATGCACAACCGAAGGTCCTCACTGACTTCTTTCTTCTTCACCATGCTGACAATGACCCGAGAATGATTGCATCAGCTCCCCTTAATTTATAGTCTCAAAGCAGAGTGTTGTTCTATCACATTCCTCACTGTACATTCAATAGACCACATTTGTAGTGCATTCAGATTGTATGCACACATCTTGGAATAATTGCATAACATTATAAAGAATCTTTGGAATATCAAAAGCATGTGCATTATCACAAACATTGGCCTCGATTCTGAGACTTGGTATGGGGTATGAATAATTTGGACAGACATAAAAACAGAAATCTTAACATTTCTATTGTTCTGCGAATAATGTTGAGCCAAAATATATGTGGATTTGTACATGCCAACTAAATGTCCTTGGTTGAAGTGAAAGTTGCACCACTCCAGCTTTGCTGTAGGTATGAGATTAATGCAAAACTCATATTTTTCATAGGGTATGAATAATTTTGGGCTTAATTGTATATATTTATATTATCACCACCACACACACGATGGCCTTCGCCATTGAGGTGCATATGTTTGTGTCTAAACAGTCTATCCTGGGTTTGAATCCGAACTCAGTTATAAACTGTCGTACCGGTGTTTCACAAACAGTAATTCATCAATGTGTGTGCCGTCCCTTGCATGGATGTTAACCTGAGCGTCCCGTCTGTTGGCAGGAGTTGGTGGACGTGAGAGATCCCACGGTGTCCTTCGTGAAGAGGAGGTGATATATCGCTGGGACCCTAAACAACATCCAAATTATTGCCATAACTACTGCTGGGAACACAACGGCAAACCACCCAGCATATAGTCTTGCCAAGAAACAGCTTCAGCAGCACCGAGTCCACCAACGCCCTATAACACAGTATGGTACATCAGAATCCCAATACAATGTATCCATCTTGTGCTTTTCCTTGTGTTTTCCCACCTGCCATACTTGCACCGACTGACTGTTGCACCTCTTTGTTTAACGATCAATGCAACGTGTTTGCTTGATGTGCCCAGCTGTCTCCATAGAACATGCATTTCGCGAATGCATCTGCACCATCATTAGTGTGTAGCTTTGCAAATATATCGTATAACAACATGACATCCTCCAGTAATAATGCTCCTTAAGTTGCAGACTTTTGAATTTTACCACCGTAATTACACACATTGCAACAGTGCATTCATATTCTCACATACCTCTTCAAAGGTTACCCTTTAATTTATATTGAGAACTTCAATGCAATAGATTACATTTTTCTTTTTTAATTAAAAAAAAAAAAAGGTACAACGCAACCTTTGACCCAGTACATCAATGACGTCGGGTCAATGTGTGACGTAGTGATGTGTCCCAACGCATTCGTGCCCCAGAACACATGAGAACCAATTCCTGGTCGGATTATTCACTTTGAGATAATTGCATTCAGCCGCTGTCGGCTTTTTTTTTTCTTTTTTTTTTCTTCTCTCCTTGCCTTTTTTACACTTCCTCTAAATGACCGACTGTCATTTCGCCCGGTCGTAATTAGAGGCAGGCCGAAGCACCGGCTTCACTGGCTGCATGCGCTGGAGAAAATTAATGTCCGTGCAAGTGCCATCAGATCGGCTCTTGCGTGTGCCGATTTGGATCCAGTTAGACCTTCGTTAGTCTGGTCAACGTCGCAAGCAGTTTGCAAGGATGAGTTGGCTGTCAAGGAGAAAAAGGGGAGGCGCATTTTGTCCCAATGAGACGTGCGTTCAGGACATGAATCGCTGGTCTTGCTGCATTAACGAGGAGTTCAACAATGAGATTTCTGAAGTTGTTTCGGTGGAAATAGTTGGAAGATGGCCGAAAGTCCAATGTTTTGGCGTGTGATGAGTTAAGAGGGGAACGGATTGAAAATCTCAGTTTTCCTACAAATCTTTGTGGGTTGTCTTGTCAAACTAATACTGGATGAATGCACACTTATGAACATGTAAACGTGATGTCTTTTTTTATTTTGGTTTTTTGGGGGGATATTAGGGATCTTTTTTTTTGCGGTCATTGCGTGCAAACATAAACTTCGCAAATATAAAAGGTTATACGCACATGCAATACGCAATACCATGACAAAACGTATCCTCTGCAAAATTGGAAGATCATTAGCATTCCGTGGAATTTCGCTCCTGCAGTAATGTGCTCTTTCACATTATGCTGGCAGAGTACCCGCTTGACGGGCAATCGTGTTCCAAAGCATGCAACACGTTCTTCTGACGCATACCTTTATTTGGATGGTGTATAGGCAACTGACAGCTCTGTATCGGTTAAAAAAAAAAACCCCCATGAAGTTAGGTACATGAGGCAAAAACATACCTCCTGCTTATAATTCAAAACACCTCACGACACTGCTAAACGAGGAATCATGTACTGTGCTGTAAACAGTGGAGACCTGTAGTTCCCTCCCCCACCTGGAGGTGGCGCTACACGATACACATTTACATAGAGAACCTGCATCCCTCCCAAGACCACCGGCAAATATAAAAACACCCCGACACATTCATTGGGTCTGGATGTAATCAGCCAAGATCTGAAGGAGTAGTGTGACAAACAAACACCAGTCCGTGAATTATAGTAAGGATTCATGAATTAAGGCATATTACGGGGCTTCGGCCTCATCGCTGGAGATTCCACAGAATCCAGGAGAGACGGATGCGTTTCTGGAGCACCAGGACATGGCAGAGAGCTGTATCTATTGAGCTACAGACAAAGGCCTTTTAGGCTGTGAGTGGTGCTGACTTTTTAAGGAAAGACTTGGAACAATGGAGGTTTCCCAGTTTGTGCCTAGTTTTGGAGATGGTTGCCCACACCATCTGGACAGATAATGGTGAAAATAGGTTCCAAAGTGAGAAATGTGTTGTTAATGTTATGTGTTACGAGACGATACGTGAACCCGTTGGGTTCCCGTTGTGACAGCGGTTGATATAAAAATCATTTCAAAATAAATAAATAAAATAGCTCCAGCGAACGAAACTGCTGAGGTTTTTGCATTGATTAAATACTCCCGAAGAGTACTTCACTGAATTGGGAATTAATTTTTTAATATTTTTTCGTTGCCCGATTTGAACGAAATTTGATATTGCGCGTCAATGTGAAAAAAAAAAACAGAGAAAAGAAAGTGGAAGAAATTATTGTGCGTAAACTTCGAAACACAATTTTATTTATCAACGAACACCGAAGTATTAGATCAAAATGGCGATGTTTATTTTATGCTTAAAAATAAATCGTTCTTTGTCGATACGAAATGTTTGAGATTTTAAAATAAATCATTTCAAGAAAAAAAAAACATAGCTCCAGCAAATTATACCGCTGAGGTTGTTTGCATTGATCAAATTCTCCCGAAGAGTACTTGACTGAATGAGGAATTGATTTTTCAAATATTTTTTTTCGTTGCCCGATTTTAACGAAACTTGATACTGCACACTGCAGGAGAATGATGAGTAAGGTCAGCCGAAAATTTTTGCGCTATCATGTACTGTTTTGGCTGTATTTCGGGAACATACATAATGAGAGTTTTAGTAATATATAGATGTTAGTCATATGTCATCTCGGTGCTTTGCCTGCAGGATGAAGCATCAATGTGTGCAACATCCATCAGTTGGACATTAAGCTGGAGGACCCATAAGCAAGAAGTGGTCATTGATGGAAGTTAAAAATCTCACTGTGTCCTGCATGAAGAGCAGACAATGAGTTATCGCTTATACCCTGAACAATTTCCAAATCCTTGCACTGGTTCAGTGCTGGGAAGAAAATGGTAAACCATTCAGCCGAACGATTGACAAGAGACGCTGACTCTCTGTGAACAGTATAATATATTGCTATTACCTTGAAGTACCACTTGCCAAGCTTCATGATCTTTTGGTCTCCACACCGTTCTACTTTCCAGTGTTCTCGGGTTCATTATTTTCAGTCCACCTTCATATGGTACCTCTCTGATACTTGGGATGGGTTTGGTAGCCCATCACTTCCTCTTGTACTTTTCCCAGTTCCCTTTTATCCTTGTCTGGATGAGAACTCCAAACTAGATCAATGATCAATGATGATGATCAACTAGTCGAGATCAATGATGAAGATTTAACTTATTATGCTTGCAGTAGCAACTTTCACAAGTTTACACAAGTGCAAGGTGGATTCATGCCACTCCACTCATGGCTCACAGACTTCGTCTCCTGTCACAGTCAACATGTGGCCCTAAATGGAGTTCTCTCACTCCCTCTTCCTGTCCAGGATGGAGTTCCTCAATCCAGTGTTCTGGGCCCTGTTCTTTTTCTGGTTTTCATAAGTGATCTCTCTGACTCTGGAAAATCCTCTTTATCTCTTTGCCGACGACTCCACCCTCTGCCGTACCATCTGTCATCCCTCAGATCAGCAAGCAGCAGCTTCTTCGCTCTCTGCAGATCTGGATAAAATCACAAACTGGTCCAACACATGGAACATGTCTTTCAATCCAGACAAATCTCACACTCTCACTATGTCTCTCCGAAAGGACCGTCTGGAACCCCCCCCCCCCCTCTCCCGTCCCCCAATCTCCATTCTCAACAATCCTCTTGAAAAAGACCTTTAATTCAAGGTTCTGGGTCTCATGATCTGCCGTGATCTTTCCTGTGAAAGCCACATCTCCAAGCTGGCCTCCAAAGCCAGTCGCCGACTGGGCATCCTCTGTCATGCAAAGTCCTTCCTTGGCACACCTGAGCTCCTGACCACAAACAAAGCTCTCATCCATTGTCTGATGGAGTAATGCACTTCCGTCTGGGCTGTTGCTCCCGCCTCTCACCTTTCTCGTCTTCAGGCTGTGGAAACCAAGGCGTTTAGGATCATTGGTATCTCCCGCGATGAGGCGGAGTCCTTGGATCTCTCACTCTCTCACCACAGGCAGGTCGGTGGTCTTTCTGTCTTCTACCGTCTCCTCTCTACCGGCCTCGCCCCCCCCTCCCTGCTCTGTCTGAGATATGCACCCCCCTATATTTCTGCAGGGTGTTCGAGGTCCGCCAGCAACCCCCTTCTGGTAAAACTACCAAAATCAATAATCACTGCTCACCTTCACTCTTCCATTCCTCTTTTTTCCCGCCTTTGGAACAAACTCCCACACTCTCTTCAACCACACTCTTCCCTCCAGGTCTTCGAAACAGCTGTTCACCACCATCTCTTATCTTCCCCCATCCAAAACCACGATCTTTTCTACCCCCGCTAATCCACCCCAACCCCACCTCCTTCAAATTCCCTGCTTTCCTTCCTGAAAGTCCCTGTCGTGGAAGGACCTAAAAGTCCCTGTCGTCTCCATCTTGTTTACCCTGTGTACCCCACCCCATCCCTCTTCCTTCCACAGATCTCCAAAAGTCTCTGTTCCCCACTGTTTTGTCCTTCCCTATCCTGCCCCTCTTGTCTCCTGCTCACCTTGTTGTATGATCTGTGTGTTAGCTCTCATACGAACCTCGACACAAAAAAATAATAACATGGTAGTTTGCACAGCAGGCACGTGGGTCTAACAGGATTTATCTTCTCTTAAAATATATTGTATCAAATGGCTTTTTACCATCCTTTTTCTTATTTTATTTTTTATTTTTGTATACAGTCAAGGCTCATGGAAGATCTACTAACTACACTGAGCAGATCAGGACAAAAGGAACAGTGAAGGGGGAGGAAACACCAACAGTGCCGTTGAAGGACAAGATAGAGGGAGACTTGGACAAAACAATGGGTGTGGGGAGGAATGGAGGGCAGGAAAGGACGCATGGGTTGGACAAGACGGATACAGAAAGAAACTCGAAAGAGGGAAAAACTGGAAATCATCTTCTCCATAGCATAACTCTAAAGGATTTGTATCTATTTCACATTGAATTGCAAGTGGTTGTTAAAAAGAGGTACGAGGTGAGTGGAGGCGATTATGCGTCCATAATATCTTCTTCTTCCTTCGGCTGCTCCCGTTAGGGGTCGCCACAGCGGATCATCCGTATGATCCGCATAGTGATTTGGCACATGTTTTACGCCGGATGCCCTTCCTGACGCAACCCTGGTCGCCTCTTACGACACAAGGATATGGTACACCTATTTATCCGGGGTATACACCGGCCCAGTATACTGGTACTCACTTCGCCGACCTCGGAAGGATGACAGGCTGAGTCAACCCCCTGGTGTATTAATTCAGTGGCCCAACGGGGTTTGAACTCAGGACCTTTTGGATCCCAAGCCGCTGCCCTAACCACTGCGCTTATTATGCGTACATAATATACGTTGACAAATTGAGGTTGTCTTCCATGCACATTTTAGTCCAAAAGGTCCATGCCGTCCACTTGTTCTCTGGAGGTCTGTGTGTTTAATTTTCCTGGCAGTTTTCCAGTTTGATGGGACCGTGGGGGATTACAATGTAATTCACTGTTATCGTCTTGGGACGGTCTCACGCAAACAAGTTCATCACCATCGGTCAAACCCTCAAAACTGAACATTGTACGCTTGAAATGACCCAACAGCTCACTAAGCTGCGCAACTTTGTTTGTTCCTCAATGTCGTTTATAAACTGGACTTGTTTATTTATTTATTTATTTATTTATTTATTTATGTAAACGTGGAATTACAAATGGAGTATCAGATTTAGCAAATTGGTTTTGATCTCAACCTGAACAAGAGATCACATCATGAAAAAATATATTTTGTTGCAAATAATTTAATGCTTTTTCATGATAAAATTTAATCATTCTCAGTTGTCCAACGCTGAACTTGATTGATTGATTGATTTTTATTTTTATTTCATTCATTCATTCATTCATTCATACGTATTAGAAAATTGACTGAAAGCCGAAATGTCGAATAAGGACAAGATTGGAAATTATACCGTGATGAGTTATTTGAATAAACAAATGGGCGATCCTGCAGGAAATCCATATATAAATGGTTAACACGTTGGTTTGGGAATGCCCCTTGAACAGTTGTGAAGGGGTGGGTCTGTGAGGTTTAAATTTTTAAAGAAGGAGTGAAAGAATGATCCCAGGAGTGAATGCCCCCTTCCCTCACACAACCCTATGTGATGTATATGATGTGATCGAAAAGTTATTTTGAGTAATGACGTCCACCACTCGCTGCGTTGCCGACATGTTGGACATGTCACCCACAACAGTAGGAAATATCCTGAGAAATGCTTCAGCATGAAAAAAGCCTCCTGATGATGTTGATGAAGAACCAGATAAGGTGATCTCTGAACAAATATCGAAGGGATTTTTGGACGATCCAGGAAGGTTTCTTGCCCAGGTTGTAGCTCAGGATGAACGTGTCCGCAATTTTGATCACAAATCGAAATGACAAGCAAGACTGAGCATCTAACAATGTAGAGCCTCGGCATGGAATATACTTTGCAGTTGATCTGCGATTGGATGATCTATATCAGAGAAGATCGACATGTAGAGACACTGACATGCAGACCAATCACAACAGGCACTCCTGTCTCTTCAGGAATGAGGACAATTCTTGCTTTGGAAGCATCTTGATTCAAGTTGGAACCTTAAAGGGTACACATCATAAAATGTCATCTTTGAATGTTGATTTTATCACATTGCTCATAACTTTTTCAAATCACTGATGTTTGAAAGGTTCACATGAAGTTTATATTCGTCAAAGTGGACAAAATTTCAAGGTGGTGAAGTTTTCCTTAAAAAAAGCCGGATGCGACTCGCTGAGAATGTAGCATGAGAAATAAATACAGCTTGAACATGGAACACCTTGAAGGTGAGCGTGAGCTTTCAACATTCGGTGGAGAAGATGCAGTTGCCGATAGAAATGTCATTTATGTCTTGAAGCACCGGTATAATCTTGCCATACAGAGTTGAGCCTATAGGATTGCCTATTGCAGGGAAACTTGCCAGTCCGCACGGTCGGGAACTAGAGCAGGTGGTTATGGCGGGCAGCACAGAGTGGTAGATAGTCACCTTAAATACGTATATTTTATGGATGAAAATTTCACTCTGATTGTTAGAAATTTTCCAATTAATTCAGTTGCACATTTTTGGTGTTGTATTATAAAATGGTAAGACTGTTGTTTTCACCTATTGATCAAAACTCAAGCCTGCGCGAACATGCCAGGAATAGTCTTTTATTTATTTATTTATTGCAGTTGTTTGTCAAATTAATTATTTCTCTTCTTTCCTAAATTATTTAATGAACCAAATAATGCTCTTCAACGACATGACAGCAATTGGCAAATTATTATCGTGACAATATTACGAACAGTCTGCTCTGAGTCTCGGAGGTTACTGACACAGGTTCAAACCACAGCAGAGTCATTTTATTTCTGAAGACTCTCTAAAAGAATGGTACATGCTGCTTTCTTGCTGGACACTCGGCATTTAAAAGGATAGAGCACAGACAAACGATTCTGGGAAGGCAATGGCAAACTACCCAGTATAACTCTTGCCAATAAACTGCTTCGGCAGCACCAACGCTCTGCAAACGGTTTCGTTCATCAAATCAAGGTACTGACACAAAACTTTTGTTATACATGACGAGTTAAGTTTGTTATTTTCTCAAGGGTAGAGGCCACCTACTTTGTTACCTGCACAAATACGGTGGAATTTTTTTACTCCCTGACCCACATGGTTCATCCCCCTTCCTTTCCTCCTACAAAGCTCATTTTCCTTTATCTCCCCAATCCTTAGATGATCACATACCATCTTTTATTTATCCCCCCCCCATGCCCTACTTCCTCTCAAATCTCCTTATCTCAAGTCAAAATTTCCCTATTTCACACCCCCCTTCAAATAGATGGCCCCTTTTTCACAGTGCCATTGTTAGAAGTGAGACCAGGGCAATATGGCCCACTGGGGCAAACGTGCCAAAATGGTGAATATTGCATGCTTACGTGAAAATGCATTTTAAAGTGAAACCACCAAGGCAAGTCTGTATAATCCCTATTAGACCAAGGTTGCCATCTCGTTTTTTTTTTTTTTTTTTTTGAATTTTGATTGAAATTGTAATTGTAACTATTTCTATGAACAAAATGGTGTTCATGTTAAACCAAATCTGTTCTCATTACGTGACGGCGACTTTGCCTTCACCCCTGGGACGAAGTGTTCGAAATGACTTAACTTCAGAAAACCGCCTGTGGGGGAATCCATTCGAAAAGTAAAATCCATGTTCTATGATGCATCTTGCACACAAGTAAATCCATTATCAAGTGAAAAAAGAAAATCCTCTTTCTAAATGTAAATCTTGGATTTATGGGTAATTTTTTTCCTTCAGGTGGCCACCTTGCCCTGGTCCCTCTAAACCACTGTACATCTTTTTCACTCCGCGTTATTGCAGCTTGGGTTCTGAATTGGTTTGATGGGCTAAGTTTCTGTGTAATCTGGAAGTTGGCTGTTTGGTCTTGCCGTTAAAGACTTCTTTTTCTCAAATGGTTGGTGTGGGTTCCATTTCCACGACTGCTCCCTCTCGTTGAGTGTAGAGTCCGCCAAACACCCCTCAACATAAGTGTTAAGGAGTCCTTCATCTTGCGACCTGCAGTGGACACAAGTAGGCTGTTTTTTTATCTGAAGATTGCAATTTAAAATCGTGATCCACGAAGAAGGTAGCGGCAACTGGCAAGCACCTTAATGTATTTCCTTGCCATGAAACTACATTGGTGAAACCTAATTTCCTTTCAAGGAGCATATCTTTTTATTTGACAAAGATAACACTGACTGGTTGATATAATTTAAATGTTCACCCTTTCCTGCACAGCGACAATTTTCGATTGTAAACACTTTCATTCTTCTGTTTGGTTGGATCAAGGGATACTGACACAACGATGGCAAAAACTCAACGTTGCTGTTGCAGCAGAATCTTCCATAAAGTACTTTTTGAAACAACAACGAAGTTCATTTACTTATTTGTAAACAGCACAATGGCTGCCCGTTTGCTTCATTTGGAGTATGGCTGTACCATTGCCCCTGGTGTAGTGACCCCTGTAGGTTGGGGCAGGGATTTGGAATTTTGCCAGGGTGCAGGTGATAACCCACCTCTTCTTCATCAAAAGACAGCATGGAATATGTGAAGTCCTCCAACTAATATATTGCGGACAGGCACCCAATTAACACCCTCGCAATGAATGGTGTACTCAATTATGCACCCTGCGAAGCATCAATCCGACGGTTTGTAGTCTGGTCAGGAATCAAATCAAAACTAGACAGGTAAGCGTACCACTTCTGCACAATTCTGTCAGATAAGTGATGAAGTTGAGACACGAAACCAAGATCCCTTTATCTCAATAATCTAAATATCAGGAGGTGGTCGCTTGAGGCTGCAAGGACATTCAGTCTCCATCGTCACATTGAACAGAGGTAGAAAATGCCGATAACTCCAGGAGTTACTCCAAAAATCAAGAGAAATGTGGACTACACCATCAGATAAGCTGTTAACTATGAATTGCATGTAAATGTTTTCAAATTGTATATAGTGCGATAAATTTCCCAAAACAGAAAAATTGAAAATACACGCTTCCTCGCCTTTGCACTGGGAATAAGCTTTGTGGTTTGTTTGTTTTGATGGTGGAAGCAGAGGGAAAAGGGGGGAGGGGGATGGGGGGGCGATGGTCTTTTGAAGAAATAATTTTGGAAATTGTGAGCTCAACATCGTTATGAATGACAATACTATGAGAATGGCACTCCTTTATTGTATGAAGAGAACTGCATGAGAATACTGTCATATCACTCATATGTTGATAATTTGTGTTGTAAATCGTCATCCAATTAATCAGAAAGTGCCACACCAGTGCAAGGCCTATTAACGGACGGGAAATCCACCATGCCAATCAGCATCATCATCAGGTTGACCAAAGTCGGATATGTATGAGGTCTCTCCACGCACATCGGTCTTCCATTTTCCTTGGTAACTCGTCTTTCTTCAACCGCTTATCTCTTTCGAAGACAAGACTTCGATGTAATGATGTAATCCGCCCCAGAATGCTTGGCTCATGTGTGCAGAGAGCGATGTTTGGGACACCCTAAAATACATCGTTAGCGGGAGACAAGGATTGTTACCTAAAATGACTCACAAAGCTTCTAAAATAAGCCAAAAATACTTGGAAATGTACCCGAGAGAAAGGGGTGTGCCGATACACAAAAGAGTTGGAGACCAACTACCCTTAGTGCAAACTCTTGACCACTTGGGCTAGTGCACGACCCGAGCGAACAGGCGTGTGCTCACCAAACCCTGACAGATCGCCACCAGTGAGGTGACTTTGAATTGTGTGGGAGTGCCTCCTGTGAACATGGCAGGCTTGGTGATTTATTTAATGGACGTCTGCAAATGGAAAGATGATGCTCTACATAATTACAAAGTTACGGTAACCATCTCTTCAAGAAAGGACATCTTTGCAATGTGAAAATACACAAAGCTTGCCAGCCATTATTTCCATGGGAGCGAGATGTATTTGGAAGACTTTACTGAATCAGGCACCGTATCTGGTTTTGGGTGCTGACCTGAACCCTGATCAGGACATATCTGGGGCTTGTGATTGGACAGGGAAAGTTATAAAATGAACTCAAGAGGTGAGAGAGATGGTATTATGTCTCCATCGATGAAATCTAATTATTATAAGGGGCATTTGTTCTTCTTGTCTGTTCATTTACATTATTTCACTTTTTTCGTTGATAATTGTGAACCAAAGGATTGTGTTGTTCCATCGTTGAATGGAGTAAACATATCTATCGTGTAATATATGAAGTGAAATCCAGATTTTACACAGTTTTTTCACCAACTGTTGCATCTTCATGTGCACCCTAGATTACTTTACACATAATCTGATTCATAAATAAGTAAAATTTTTCCTTTTTTTTGTATACACTGTCGTGGCTTGTAAGAGAGCCAACACAGAGAACATACAACAAGGGGAGCAGGAGACAAGAGTGGTTGGAGAGAGAAGAAAAAAACAGTGGGGAACAGAGACATGATGAGATTTGTGGAAGGGAGAGGGATGGGGCAGAGGGGATGAGAGAACTCCGTTTAGGGCCGCATGTTGGCTGCGGCAGGAGACGAAGTCTGCGAGCCATGAGAGGAGAAGGCCTTTGGATACCATGGGAAGAGAGTTTGGTGAGCAGGACAGGGTGCCAGATTATGTCAAAAGCACACGATATGTCTTGGGATATGGCTCTGATTTCATGTCCGGCATTGAGGACCTCCATCCATTGATGGGAGAGCAGAAGCAGCATATCCAGGGTAGAGTGACCTGGTCTGAAACCAAATTGATGATCGGAAATCAAGCCATTGGAGAAGAGGAAGGTTTTAATGTCAGAAGTGATGATGGATTCCATAACCTTGCTGATGATTGGGAGAAGGCTGATTGGTCTGTAGTTGCAGGGATCTGTTTTTGCACCTTTTTTATGCAGGGCAGTGATGTTAGCAGATTTCCAAGCAGATGCCAGATGACCTTGAGCAAATGAGAGGGTGAATAGAACAGAGAGAGGATGAGCAAGGACAGAGGAGCAGGTTTTTAGGACACGTGGGCTGATGCCGTCTGGACCGATTGTAGAATCTGAGTCAAAGTTTCACAGCAAGCTCTCCACCTTGTCAGAGGAAAAGAACACAGAGTCCAGGGACAGCTGGGTGCGACTGAGTCAGGTGGGTACAGAAAGCGATGGGTTTCAGACACAAGATTTAGATGTAAACACGAAGTTTAGGCAATCAGCCTTTTCACCTGTGGTATCAGCAGTGCGGACATTTGAAGTAAGGGGGGTGGAGGACTGGAGGGGGATCATACACCGTAAACAGATTTGATAAGTTGCCACCAGGATTTGGAGGAGGGAGAGAGGTTTGAGAGTTCAGATGAGATTCGAAAAATGTTGTTTTCTGGCTCTCCTGAGGGTAGATATACACTTGTTCCAAGATTTATGGAAGGAACTGATTTTCCTTCCATCCTTCCTTCAGTTGGATTTACTTTCCATGAGGCAAAGGCAAGTTGTTTCAGGGAAACTGCCTCACCACAAGCTTCAGTGAACCGTGGGCGGGAGGAAGGGTAGGACAACTGAAGACGAGAGGGGATAAATCTGTGCATGAGGGAGAGAGCAAGTTTCTTTGAAAGAATTCCCAGGATGAGTTGATTTTGGAGGAAGTAGCGATGGGAGACCAGTCTAGAAGTTTGACGGCTGCTTGGAGACCCTGCCAGTCAGCTTGATTGAAATGCCAGACTCAACGGTGCTGAGGTGGTTCTCTCTGTAGAGCACCTCACGAAACCTCCGAAAAAATCGACACAGATATGGCAGACGCTATGGATAAGCAGTCCCTCTGGGGGACAGGGCACGAGGTCTAGCAGTGAATGCATTAAATCATACAGCTCAATTCTTCTTCTTCTTCTTCTTCCTCTTTCGGCTTGCTCCCGTTCGGGGTCGCCACAGCGGACCAACCGTCTCCATTTCGCTCTATCCTCCACATCTTCCATTGACACTCCAACCACCCGCATGTCCGCCCTCACCGCATCCATGAACCTCTTCTTTGGCCTTCCTCTTCTCCTCCTGCCTGGCGGCTCCATCTTCAACATCCTTCTCCCGATATACTCCGTTTCCCTCCTGTGCACATGTCCAAACCATCTCAATCTCGCCTCTCGCACTTTGTCTCCAAACCGTCCTACCTGCGCTGTCCCTCTAATATACTCATTTCTTATCCTGTCCATCCTCGTCACTCCCAACGAGAATCGCAGCATCTTCAACTCTGCCACCTCCAGCTCCGCTTCCTGTCTTTTTGTTAGTGCCACCGCCTCCAAACCATACAACATAGCTGGTCTCACTACCGTCTTGTATACTTTCCCCTTCACTCTTGCAGCTACCCTTCTGTCACAAATCACTCCTGCAACTCTTCTCCACCCACTCCATCCTGCCTGCACTCTCTTTTTCACTTCTCTCCCACACTCTCCGTTACTTTGGACAGTTGATCCCAAGTATTTAAACCCATCCACCTTCCCCACCTCAACTCCTTGCAACCGCACCATACCACCACCCTCCCTCTCATTTACGCACATGTACTCCGTCTTACTCCTACTGACTATCATTCCCCTTCTCTCCAGTGCGTACCTCCACCTCTCAAGGCTCGATTCAGCCTGCTCCCTACTCTCCCTACAGATCATGATGTCATCCGCGAACATCATAGTCCATGGAGACTCCAGTCTGATCTCGTCCGTCAACCTGTCCATCACCATTGCAAACAGGAAAGGGCTCAGAGTCGATCCTTTGTGCAATCCCACTTTTACCTTAAACCGGTCCGTCATTCCTACCGCACACCTCACCGCTGTCACACTGTCCTCATACATATCCTGCACGATCCTCACATACTTCTCCACCACTCCCGACTTCCTCATACAATGCCACAACTCCTCTCTTGGCACCCTATCATAAGCTTTCTCTAAATCCACAAACACACAATGTAACTCTTTCTGGCCTTCCCTATACTTCTCCATCAACATTCTCAAAGCAAACATCGCATCAGTGGTGCTCTTTCCTGGCATAAACCCATATTGCTGCTCACAAATCGTCACCTCTCCTCTCAACCGAGCTTCCACTACTCTTTCCCACAACTTCATGGTGTGGCTTAACAACTTTATCCCTCTGTAATTTCCACAGCTCTGCACATCACCCTTATTCTTGAAAATCGGAACCAGTACACTTAATCTCCACTCCTCCGGCATCCTCTCACTTTCCAAGACTTTATTAAACAATCTGGTTAACAACCCCACTGCCATCTCTCCTAAGCACTTCCATGCCTCCACTGGTATACCATCTGGGCCAACCACCTTTCCACTTTTCATCTTCTTCATAGCAGTCCTCACTTCATCCTTACTGATCCACCCCACTTCCAGATTCACTATCTCCACCTCTTCCAACCTTCTCTCTCTCTCATTTTCTTCATTCATCAGCTCCTCAAAGTACTCCATCCACCTTCTCAACACACTCTCCTCGCTCGTCAGCACATTCCCATTTGCGTCCTTTATCACCCTAACCTGCAGCACATCCTTCCCAGCTCGGTCCCTCTGTCTTGCCAATCGGTATAAATCCTTTTCCCCTTCTTTTGTATCCAACTTCTCATACAGCTTGTCATATGCCTTTTCCTTGGCCTTTGCCATCTCTCTTTTTGCTTTTCGACGCCACTCCTTGTACTCCTGCCTACTTTCTTCATCTCTCTGACTATCCCACTTCTTTTTCGCCAACCCCTTCTTCCTTATACTTTCCTGTACTTCCTCATTCCACCACCAAGTCTCCTTATCTTCCTTCCTCTGTCCAGATGTCACACCAAGTACCTTCCGAGCTATCTCCCTCACAACTTCTGCTGTCGTTGCCCAATCATCCCACCCATCTTTACCACCATCCAACGCCTGTCTCACCTCCTCCCTAAATTTCACGCAACAGTCTTCCTCCTTCAGCTTCCACCATCTGGTCCTTGGTTCAGCCCTCACTCTCTTCCTCAACCTCACCTCTAAAGTCATCCTACAGACCACCAATCGATGCTGTCGAGCTACACTCTCCCCTGCCACAACCTTACAGTCACTAATCTCTTTCAGGTTGCATCTCCTACTTCAGATGTAATCCACCTGTGTGCACTTTCCTCCACTCTTGTATGTCACCCTGTGTTCCTCCTTCTTCTTGAAATACGTATTTACCACTGCCATTTCCATTCTTTTTGCAAACTCTACCACCATTTGCCCTTCCACATTTCTCTTGTTGAGACCGTACCTCCCCATCACCTCCTCATCCTCTTTATTCCCTTCCCCAACATGCCCATTGAAATCTGCTCCAATCAACACTCTTTCATCCTTGGATACACTCTCCACCACTTCATCTAACTCACTCCAGAAATCTTCTTTATACTCCATCTCACACCCCATATGTGGGGCATATGCACTGATGACATTCATCATCACCCCTTCAATTTCCAACTTCACACTCATCACTCGGTCAGACACTCTCCTCACCTCCAATACCCTCTTGACATAATCCTCCTTCAGGATTACCCCGACACCATTTCTCCTCCCATCCACACCATGGTAGAACAGTTTGAAACCACCTCCAATGCTCCTCGCCTTACTCCCCATCCACTTGGTCTCTTGTACACACAGTATGTCCACCTTTCTTCTCTCCATCATATCAGCCAACTCTCGCCCTTTGCCAGTCATCGTCCTAACATTCAGAGTTCCAACTCTCACCTCCACACTTCTACCCTTCCCCCTCTCCCACTGCCTCCGGACTCGCCTTCCCCGTCTCCTTCTCCTCCTTCGCCCAGCAGTAGCACAATTTCCACTGGTACCCTGCTGACCACCGGTACCGGTGGCGGTCGTTGGTAACCCGGGCCTCGACCGATCCGGTATGGAAATTCGTTTTGTTGTCCGCATAATGATTTGGCATTGGTTTTTACGCCGGATGCCCTTCCTGACGCAACCCTGGTCGCCTCTTACGACACACAGGGATATGGTACACCTATTCTAACCGGGGCATACACCGGGCCCAGTACAACTGGTGCTCATTTCGCCGACCTCGGAAGGATGGCAGGCTGAGTCAACCCCCTGGTGTTTTCGACTTGGTGTATATATATATATATATATATATATATATATATATATATATATATATATGTACATATACATACATATATTAATTCAGTGTCCCAACGGGGCTTGAACTCAGGACCTCTTGGGTCCCAAGCCACTGCCCTAACCACTGCGCCAACACCAGGCTTATCATACAGCTCAATGAAGCCAATTAATTTTAGCACGTTCCTAAAAAAATTTTTGTTCACTCAATATAATTCATGAAACAGTCGAAAAATATAAGTTTAATGTTTTGGAAATTTCACATTTTCTTGTGTATCTATGGAGGAGGAGGAAACAGCTTACTTGCTTAAAGTAAAGAGGTACATCGGCTTAGTTAGACCCGTTATTCCTTTAAATTATCAGATTTCACTCCATCTTTCGACACTTATTGAGTCCGGACGATATCCGATCTTCAAATCCGAAATAATATTTGAATGATCTGCTTTAATTAGTCCGTGTGAGTAGATCATGGAAAATTGTTTCATATGATGTATGAAATCGCTCCAAGCTCCTAATTTGAAAACTATAGTACTTACGAAAGCGATTGTATACAGCAATTTGTAGCTGTGATGAACAGACACTCAATAATATGAGTAAGGAAAGTGGAAAAAAAAAACTTTATTGTGAAGAAATCATTGCGGCCTGTTCCAAGTCGAGGCATGGTTGAGCAGGCCAAAAAATATGGTGGCTTCAGACCCCGGTGGGGTTACCTCGGTGATGCCTTAAGAACCCAAAGGGTGAGGTGGCCGAGGATGCACCTGATATAGGATATAATTAAATAAGGCCGTTAATCATCTTCAAAAGGAATGTTTTAATTAATCCAAACACCCAATTTTCAGTCTTGCACTTCCTTGGAGTTTTCTTCGTATGAATGCAAAGTTTCAGGCTGCTCGGTTTTATGGTTTTGGAGTTATGGAGGAGACTCACTGACACACACACACACACACACACACACACACACACACACACACACACACACACACACACACACACACACACACTGCCTTTTATTAGTATAGATTTTATTTTATTATTTTTTTTTAGTTTCATACTCTTCCATACAACTTTTTCAGTGTTATCACTAGTGTAATGTAATTTCATAGTGCTCTCACTCTCTCCACCGACCTTATCTCCAAACTATATAATAAACATTTTTCAAGATCGAAAAAGCAATGAACAAAAGCTTTGCATGTAGATGAATCCAAGTTCAAATTGTATGGCAACAATCAACAACAACAGTTTGTTTGACTGTGGATTTAGGATCAGTAAATGTATTGTGCTGTATCTCAACCAATGGTGTCGACATAAAATCTGTGGTATCCTGAATGGTAACCCAATAGTGTTCAGCCAGATTTATATCCCTCGGGTCATTCCCTTAAGAACATGACATCTTGGTCACGGATTAATCGAATAGCATGACAATGATTCCAAGTTTCCAGTAAGTGCAAGACTGTTGTTTCCTGCTTTGTGAAGATTTTGCACCAGCTCTGTCCTGTCTACCTGTGTTGTTCACTTTGTTTTATCATCATTCCCGTGTCTTTTCGGCATCTCCTTGATGTTGTTTTGTAAACGTTGTGTTCATGTCAGTCTAAGCCTCAGACCTCAGTTACATTGTGTCACGGCATCAGGACTCAGATCTACTTTTCCTGTTCATTGCATTTATTCCCTTGCTGATGAGCCCAATTGTTTCCCTGCTACCCCAATGTCAGTTCAAACTTGCGTTTCCATGAGCCTCGCTCTTATAGGGAAAACAAAAGAGAGAAAAGGACCACTTGCAGTTCCACAAGTTCAGAGCTGACATTATTAAGGTTATATAGCTTTATATAGAAACCGAGAAGATCAAACAATGACTAACCAACTTCACTGAACTGTGTGGAGTAATCCAAAGGAGCAATACTGCATTGACAATCATACATCGATTTCAACTCCACGGCAGAGCTCGGAAACAAGGTACAATGCACTGTGCAAGGCAAAAAGCCCGTGCACAAAATACCACTGCATTGGAGAACTTTATTAATATTTGATTTGGATTTTATGTCATAATCTATTGTATCGATATTACATTCACCATTTCGTTGCAGTTTCTCATTGTTTGTGACTCCTGTATGTTTTGCTTTCACGTTTCCTCAATTCTTTCCAATTCTGTATTTATGATAAAAAAAATTTCCAAAAATAAGTTCAATCACAAGAGCATGTTATTATCGATTTTTAGAAAGCATGAAAAGGCAGTCTTAAAAAGAAAGTACATGGAAAGCTAAATCAAAGCATTTTACTTCTCCAAGTCCACAAATCTCGATTTGCATCTGCAAGATTAGCAATTTTGAGGTTATAAATCTTTCCTCCTCATCTTTCCTATTTTCCAGATTTAGCCCTTTTGTCCCATGTGAAACACCCGCTCCCCCTGGGAGTGGCCGGGTGGGGGGAGGGGGATGTGGGGCAAATCTATTTTGTGCCATGCTCGTAATCCTCCCTCTCTCCAGCAGGGGCCAGTAAACTACTTGCACTGTGCCCCTCCTTTACAAATGAAAATTGTAAGTCGTCTCAACCTCTTGTGTGTGTGTGTCACCGGGGGAAGTAGGGGGTTTATTTTGTGCCCACGGCCTGACCCTGGGTGCCCCGAGTATGTTCACAAAATATGGTGGAGATTGGCACAGCTGTTTTCAATGCTTTAAACATCAGACGTACACAAATACAAACAAATAATTGTCTTGTTTTATGTCGGAGGATTTGCTACTCCCAAGTCAAAAGCAAAACCACCATGAACATTCCTTTGAAGGTGGTGATGAAGTTAAAAGTGCTGTCTCCTTCTTTCATATGCAGCACATTGCTGCAACCGGCATCATCATCTGAAGGGGCCGTGGCTTTTCTGCTAATGCAGTGCCCTCTGTAGGTTAGAGCAGGAATTTGGAATTTGTTCAAGGTCCGAGCAATAGTTGGCCTACTCTTCTTGAAGGACACTGTGAGATCTTTAACGTCCACCAACTAATGCTGGCAGACACGCATATTGATCCTTCGACCTTCCTGCAAGGTCGGATGGCAGTTTGTAGCTGGGCTGAGATTCAAACCCAGGCGAGACGGCTCAGAAGCAAGTGTAACGAGTGCTGTGGAGAGTAGGACCAGGGGATATCGGTCTTTTTTTTTTCTAGATGGTCATTCTCTTGCTCAGACTCGACTTGGTTTCTAAGTATTTTGCAAAATTAACATGACAACAAACATTTTGTAGTTGGAAAACCTCATTGAGGCAAAAAAATCAAAATCAAAACCGGGAAAAATAGTTGTTCGTCCTAAAAAATGAAACCCAAAAGTATTGATTCACTGTTGGCACGTGGAGACTCACTCATGCTTCCAGCTTCAAACTTATGACTACCCGATAATTGAAACACATTGCAAGCTACATGAAAACATGTCAATCCTCCGTTCGCTGCTGGCGCATCCTCTGCTCACTTGTCAGTTGAACCATTCAGTGTTCTCATCTTAGCACTTGCCTCATGATGTTGTGACCCTGGGTTCAAATCCCATATCCTGAGTCGATGTGCCCGTTGTCTACAATTATCCTTGTTATTCAAGTCGAACTGCAACGAAGTCTACCGATGTCCTTTCACTGCGTGTCATACCTACTCGCACTAATTCCTTGGTGAGCCTTGCTCAATGGAGGAGGAAAGAAACGAAACAAAATATCTTCACAATACAAGATGATAACAGACCACCAACCTAAAATGCCCAGTGGGAAATGGTTATGTGATAGTTTAAAGCTTACATCAACATCGAAACCTTAAACAGCTGTCTTATGAGTGGAACCAGTGACTTCTAGAAACGAGAAAAGGAATGCAAACATAGTAGTTGTAGCTTTTTAAAGCTGAGGACTGGAACATAAATGGTGGTCAAAGTGCAAGCATATCTGTGAAAAATATTGCAGGAAGAGGAGTGGAGAGAAAAAGTTTACCGTAATATTATGAAAAAAGAATAAACTTTCAGAGAAAAAAAGAAAGAACAATTGTAATGGAAATTAAACAATGAAGGGGGCAGAAAAAGCCAGGCTTGGAGGTGCAAAAGGACTTTTATGGACACCTGAGGTGTGTTATGCCTGGTGTTGGCTTATTGGTTAGGGTGGTGGGCTTTGGATCCCAGGATCCTCAGTTCAAATCCCACTCAGCTGTTCAATTAATACCAGGTGGGGTTAACTCGTGCTGTCATCCTTCCGAGGTCGGCAGAATGAGTGCCAGCTTGCTGGTATCCTGCGTCGGAGTGGCGACCCGTCCAGGATTGTGCCCATTAGCCAAGGAGACTGCTGAGGCAGCACCAACGCTCTGCACGGAGTATGGTCCCAATCTCCTCCTGGGGTGAGTTCAGTTGCCAAGTTTCTTGTCGGGTGCTTACCAGCTCGCTGCTTGGTAACTGAACACATCCGTAGTCTTGGTAAGTTGCTTCGAGCTAAGATCGCATTTTTTGGCAAGGCCAAATGGTTGATTTAAAAAGACCTGAAAGCCAGTCCATTAACCCTTGGATGCACCCTTACAGAGAATTTGGTCAGATTGGCAGTTTAAAGGCCTTCAACCATGGGGAATTAAAGCACAGATCCGTTGAGCTCAGAGGCAAGCATGAAGCCACCGCAGATGGTGTTTTTAATATACCGTGGCAATGGTGACGGGCCATGAGTGGATCTGGAATTGATGATGTCATAACCTTCAAATATAAGATCGTTATTGAGGTGCATATACTGATATTCGTACATACTGTATACGCAAAGAGGAGGGGAGGTCTGTTGAGGAGCAGGGGTAGAGTGGGGATACATATATATATATATATATATATATATATATATATATATATATATATATATATATATATATATATATATATATATATATATATATATATATATATATACATATTATATATATTTGAGATATGGAATGGAGATGGTAAACAGATTGAAGTGGAGGGAACAGGAAGAGAAGTTCCATTCGGAAGAAAGATATATGATGGGAAGGATGGAATGGGGGGACGTTATGAAGTCAATCATTGTTTTGTAAATGATGTAAAGTCAGGTGGGGAAAACTGTCCCTGTCATTAAAGGTGTCGCTGTCATTAAGACCTTCATCCACTGCTTGATGGCATACTGATTATCCCCACTGGACTGGCAACCGCGTCTCATACCTTGCTCCGCTTGAAGCTGTGGATTAACCAAGGCCTTCAAAATCATTGGAATCTCCCGTGTTGAAGCTGAGTCACTTTGTCATCTTACACAGGTCAGTGGTTTCTGTGTCTTCTACCGTGTCCTTCCTGGTTTTGCACTCCCTGCCTTCAATGTCATCAGCCCTCCCCCACCCCCACAGGTATTTGCAGGGAGCACGTGGTCAGCCAGAAACTCCCAAAATCCAGACTCACTGTCACCTCCATTTATTCCTTCCCTCTTATCTTTTTTCCCCCAATTGTGGAACCAACTTCCTCAGTCTATTCAATCTCATTCTTTCCTCCAGGGCTTCAAGACAGCAATTCACCACCATCTCAGGTCACCTCCCATCCATAACCATGATCTTTTTCACCCCCATTAACCATCCCCAAACCCACCTCTTTCCAGATTTACAGTCTTTCCTTCCACTTCTGTGACTGAGCGTTTGCTCTTGTATGCATCTTGTTCACCCCTTGTGTCCTCCCCTTGCTTTCATTCTTCTCCACATCCCATAGTTTTCCATGTTGTCCCTCAACCTTGCTGTCAGTGAGTCTGCCCCCCTCCCCCCTCTCTGTCTACTGGTCTTTTCGTTCTGTGTTGTAGCTCATCCATGAGCCTCGATATTGTATAGTGCAGACAAAAGTGTGGAAATGGTGACCCCCCCTCCCTTCCTTCCATTGTATACCCTGGGTCTTAATCGCAAGTTCAAATTGCTGACTCTATCACTGCAGGTATAGATAGCAGGCCTGAATTTCAAATTTATAAAGTTCAGTATACTGAACAAAACGGCTGATTGAGGAGGATGGATCTTTCCTTACCTTCCCAACAGGGGTGCCTTGCCCCTCCTTCATTGATCAATGGCCATTATTTTTTTGAAGTGAAGGCTCAGGGGTGGGGGGGGTGTTTTTTTCAAGGGGGGGCGTTATGAAATGATTTTAAGTTTTTAAAAGTTGATAAAATGCTAATAAAACAAAAGTCAAAATCTAAAATCCTAATGCATGTTGAAAATGAACTACGATTGTTTTTCGTCTTGCTTTAACCACACCGTGCACACCCCGCGTACAACCACATGTTTTTCACTCATTCAGTCCAACGTTTCAGGAGTCAAAGAAAGTAACTGTCATACCAAATATCTTTAAAATGGGACGTGCTGCTTCTTGCTTGACGTTCAACATTTAAAAGGATAAGAGCATGGACAAACAGCCATAAAAAGTTGGCATCCATGGGGAGGAGGAAATTCACCCTCAGGACATGCCCCGCTGAGTGTGGTCAGAAAAGCGTGCCATCGTTGTGACGTCACTGGTACCCAGAGTGACGGCACTTCCCCCAAACTCAGTGGCTGTATTTATCTCGTCGTGTGTGTGTGTGTGTGTGTGTGTGTGTGTGTGTGTGTGTGTGTGTGTGTGTGTGTGTGTGTGTGTGTGTGTGTGTGTGTGTGTGTGTGTGTGTGTGTGTGTGTGTGTGTGTGTGTGTGTGTGTGTGTGTGTGTGTGTTCCCCAACAAGCCTTAGATATATTTAAAAAACAAAACACTTGTGATACTTGGAAATCCAATGAACTAGAACAGCACTCAGTGGAATGCATACCTCCACCAGGCTGAACAATTTATGTTGTGGATCCAAATTATAGGCCGGATATGAATCCAGGACTTGAACCAAAATCGAATTGGCTTGTTCTTGTCACCTATCCAACTCATCCACCAAGTTTTGTCATCTATATATGACTAAAACTCTCATCTTGTATGTATGTATGGATGGATGTATGAATGTATATATGTGTATGTATGGATGTATGAATGTGTGTATGTGTATGTATGTATGTATGGATGTATGAATTTATGTATATGTATGTGTATGTGCATGTATGGATGTCTGAATGTATGTATGTGTATGTATGTATGTTCCCGAAATACAGCCAAAACGGTACATGATAGTGCAAAAATTTTAGTGCCACCTTACTCACCATTCTCCTGCGGTGTGCAGTATCAAGTTTCGTTCAAATCGGGCCACGATAAAATTATTGGAAAGATCAATTCCCGATTCAGTGAAGTACTCTTTGGGAGTATTTGATCAATTTAAACAACCTCAGCGGGAGAGTTCGCTGGAGCTATCTTTTTGTTTTCTTTTTTTTTTTTGAAATGATTTTTTAATCAACCGCTGTCACAACGGGAACCCAACGGGTTCACAGGTCGTCTCGTAACTTCCAAAATGTTGATCTTTTCTACCCCAATTACTCCACCACAAACCCACCTCCTTCAAATTCCCTGTTTTCCTTCCTGGAAGTCCCTGTAATGTCCATTTTGTTCACCCCATGTCCCCCGCCCCATCCCTCTCCCTTCCACAGATCTCCCATTGTCTCTGTTCCCCACTATTTTGGGCTTCCTTCTCCCGTCCTCTTTTCTGACCTTGTAATTTGTTTCTGTGCATTGGCTCTTCCACGAGACTTAGTACAGAAAAAAACTTTTTGAAACATCATGCGATACAGCACTGTATACAGCTTTTGGTCCCATCTCTTAATGGTGAAGAAGCATTTAAATTATTATTTTTTAAATTCTCTTATCGGGATCCAGATCTTCACGAAAATCCAATCAACCTGTCCACCAAGCTTCATCCAAATCCGTCCACAACTTGATGAGAAACATCACCTCCGCCCACCTTGGATGGCAGAGGTAAAAATAGTTACCGTGGAAACAGAAGTTTGGCGATTCCAAAAAATGTACCTGTCGAATGTTTTGCATGTTTGATTTATTATACATGACAAATTTTGCTGATACATTTTCTCACTGCAGCCGAATCATTGATCTACGTGTTTTTGCTGGCCTTGTCCTTGACCTTTGATTAATTTGACCTAACTTCACACACATGTATTACACATACATTCAGCCAAGCTGTGTATGTTTAAATTCGATGTCTTGAAAACGTTTTGAGTTATGGCAATAATAAAATCACTTTAAAAGTCCCATGCAATTATAACGGGGTGAAATTGTTGTTGTAAAACTGTTGTGCCTGGTGTTGGCTTAATGGTTGGGATGGTGGGCTTGGGATCCTCGAGTCCTGAGTTAAAATCCTTCTTGACTGTTGAATTAATACCAGGTGAGGTTGACTCAACCTGTCATCCTTCTTAGGTTGGCAAAATGAGTACCAGCTTGCTGGGGTGATTGAGCCATTCGATTATCCTGCGTTGGATTGGTGACCCGTCCAGGATTGTACCCAATAGTCCAGGAGACTGCTTTGGCAGAACCGACGCCCTGTACAGAGTATGGTCCCAATGGATGGATGGATGGAAACTGTTGACACATCAAAACGTCTAAATTGATCTTTCTGATTCTTGGTGAACCAAATTAAATGGCTCGATCAGTAAATTCTGTTTTGATTTCAAATCAATCACATGAAAATTGATGATTTCAGAGATCTGACCTTGAGGTCCAAATCTTTGACCTTGACCACTTGAGAAAATGGCTGACCAGAAGTGATCGACCACAACCACTAATTTTAAAGCACCGGTGATGCAAACCGCAAGTCTCAACCATGACTGTGCCAAGTTATCTCGAAAAGCATGTCAGGAAACATGACCTTGTGGTGACCTTGACCTTTGACCTGTTCACCTCAAAAACGATAGGCTTCGAGCATTTTTTTGACCCTCTATATCGGTTGGTTAAGTTGAAGATCGACGTGTAATTGCGACCTGCAGGCGACAAGCAAACAAATACACTCGCCAGTCTTCCATTTTGGCAAATAACAGACAGACACTTCCAAATTTTATCGGACGACTGTGTTGCAGAGCAACGTGAGGAGCGTATGCTTCCGACACAAATCTCACGAGTGAACTCCACCAGAAATGAGACTGCACACGACCTGTATGTTACTGCGGCGGATCCTTGTGATTTACCTGACATGGCCCAATTCCATATATGTTGTACCTATATTTCCTATGTTCCTCCATCTTTGACAATGTTGTGATTGTATTAGCTTGGTTAGTGTATTTCTGTGATTTGTACACTTGTAACCTGTAACACGGGTTATCGGTAATGTATCGTCACGTGTTTGTTTCACATATGTGATGTATCTATCAAACGTGACTTAATCACGAGTTCTGAGATTAGCTAATTACACGATAATGTGGGAATTAATCAAGTAGGCAGAAGCTTTGCAAAATCGCTGTGTCTTGTGAATGCAACTTGATACCGAGTCAGGCCTTGGAACCCTCGTGTCCAGCCATAGTTATTTAACGGTGTGTAAGATACTTTGTCCCTTTATAATTTAAAGATGCAATTGGGACGTACAATTGAATCTCATTTATTGATTGCCAAGTATAAAATAAATTGTGAATTATGTTCAATATTCATTTAATTAACAATGATGTAGCTTCCTTTGTTTCTGTTTTTTGTTTTTTTTTGTTTTTTGTGTGTAGGCCAATACATAGTCGGGGCTCGTATAAGAACTATTACTGAACACTGAACAGATCAGTACGTCGCAGGACAAAAGGAGCAGTAGAGAGAGGGGACAAACACCAACAGCAGAGTTGAAGGCCAAGATTGAGCGAGACTTGGACAAATAATGGGTGTGGGGATGAATAAGTGGCAGGAGAGGACACAGACAAAAACTTTCAGGAGGGAAAACTGGAAATTTGGAAGTAGGGGGGATTGGGATGGGTGGAGGGGGTGGGGTTAACGAGGGTAGAAAAGATAATGGTTTTGAATTGGAGATGATCTGAGATGGTGGTGGGTGAACAGCTGTTTCGAAGATCTGGAGGGAAGAATGACATTGAAGAGATTGAGGAAGTTGGTTCCACAGGTGGGGAAAATGGAGGAACGAATGAGTGGAGGTGAGCAGTGATCCTGGATTTAGGTCGTTTCACCAGATGGGGGTTGATGGTGGACCGTGTGTAGCCTGCAGAAACTTGGGGAGAATAAAGCACAGAAAGCGCAGAGGGTGCAAGACCAGAAAGGAGGAGGTAGAAGACAGAGAGACTTCTTTTATATTGGGGGATTGATTCTACATTTTATAAGAATACACAATGCATGATCCATTCAGGTGAAGGTCATTAATTTATATTGAAATCTATTCATGATTTTTGATCCTCCTCAATTGTGATAAAATTATGACATTGCAGACAGGTGATTTGCTCGGAAAGTACATTACACTTGTTTCACCGGAATTGTGGGATCAGGTATGACCAGTACGTCTTTATGAGGGATATCTATGGCTTAAATGACCTCACTAAATTTCTTCATTGTTACTCCAAACTTGGAAAAGAAAACATTCACAGCTTTCCTGAAACTCTCCTGTTCAACCTTCTCTAAGTGAGTTCCAAGACCACTTTCGTACACTTGCAGGCTCTTTCATTCAACCCTCTCCTCCTGAGGTATCATGCACACCCTCTCCTGACAAGTGGAGGAACAGGTGATTCTCATGAACCGACTGCATTTGGGACACTGTAACTTGAAAGTCCATCCTGTTTTTTACATTTGTTGTCATTCATCAGGTCTTTTCACTGCGTGCCATGTCCGAGAAAGCATTGACCACTTCTCTATGCATTTTCGATCATATACTGACGAGCAAACAACCAATCCTTGCAGATGGGTCAATTCCCCCAAAATTATGGACTGGTTAATTACCCAGAATTTGGGTATTTTTGTATGGCTTGTAATACCCCCTTCCACCAGGAGTGGCACTAGACAACACACACATTAACATATAAAGAATTGGGGGACTCCATCCACCCTGAATCCCCGGGACTATGATTTTTTTCGGCCCTTTCTGAGTACAACAAGCAGTTTTCAGCCCATTACGTCCAGCAGTTCAGGAGTACATACCAGTCAAACAAACAAACAGACACTTCTCGAATTATATGGTATGACATTCGGGCTCTTCAATGAAACGGTGTTGACGGTTCCATCCCCCAAAATAACTCTCATCTCATGAGAAAAATAACACGAAACAAAAATGTAAAATAAGTTCAACCAAAGCAAACCTTCACTAAATTTTTACAAATGGCGTTCAAAACAAATCGCTTAAAAAAATTATAGTATCCGGATCTGGATCAGAATCTTCACCAAGATCAAATCAATTTGTCCTGCCCACGGTCAACATCCAATCTGTCCACAAAGTTTCGTCCAAATCCGTCCACAACTTTGAGATATCCTGCTCACATACAAACAGCGGTGAAAACATAACTACAGTCCACCTTCGGTGACGGGGGTAACAAGTTTAAAAAAATTGAAACCAATAAGATGTCAGGAGGGCTGCCAAAAGGTGGAGAAACAGGGTTGGGATTATTGAACACCATTTCTGTATCACAATCGTTTTGTAGGTAGCAGCACCACGTGAAGCGTTCCTACCCCATTTTTACCCTTGCCGAAGGAGAGGGTATTGTGTTTATTACTTCCGAAATCTAAAGATTTCATAAGTATATTGATGACTTCCATCATCTGTTTGTGTGTGTGTTTGTTTGTTTGTAGGCACGATAACTCGAGAACGGAAGAAGCTACCAATGTCAAATTACATCATGTGATTCAGGAGGGTGATGGCTCGTGCTGATTAGATTTTTGTCAAAATCGGTCAAAGGTCAAGGTCACAGTGAGGTCAAATATTCGATTTTTGATGGTTTGGTACAGATAACTCGAGAACGGAAGAAGCTACCAATGTCAAATTACATCACGTGGTTGAGGAGGGTGATGGCTCGCGCTGATTAGATTTTGGTCAAAATCGGTCAAAGGTCACAGTCACAGTGAGGTCAAACATCCAAAAAAAGTTATAACTCGAGAACGGAAGAAGCTACCAATGTCAAATTACATCACGTGATTCAGGAGGGTGATTGCTGGCGCTGATTAGATTTTGGTCAAAATCAGTCAAAGGTCAAGGTCACAGTGAGGTCAAATATTCGATTTTTGATGGTTTGGTACAGATAACTCGAGAACGGAAGAAGCTACCAATGTCAAATTACATCACGTGATTCAGGAGGGTGATGGCTAGTGATGATTAGATTTTGGTCAAAATCGGTCAAAGGTCAAGGTCACAGTGAGGTCAAATATTCGATTTTTGATGGTTTGGTACAGATAACTCGAGAACGGAAGAAGCTACCAATGTCAAATTACACCACATGATTGAGGAGGGCGATGGCTAGTGCTGATTAGATTTTGGTCAAAATCGGTCAAAGGTCACAGTCACAGTGAGGTCAAACATCCAAAAAAAGTTATAACTCGAGAACGGAAGAAGCTACCAATGTCAAATTACATCACGTGATTCAGGAGGGTGATTGCTGCCGCTGATTAGATTTTGGTCAAAATCGGTCAAAGGTCAAGGTCACAGTGAGGTCAAACATCCAAAACATGATAACTCGAGAACGGAAGAAGCTACCAATGTCAAATTACACTATGTGATTCAGGAGGGTGATTGCTCGCGCTGATTAGATTTTGGTCAAAATCGGTCAAAGGTCAAGGTCACAGTGAGGTCAAACATTCGATTTTTTATGGTTTGGTGCAGAATCATCGTAGAAACTTCTGGTTTGCGTCGCTACCTTCTCTAGAGACAGCTTTTATTAGACAAGGTCAGAGGTCAAGTTGACGATTTCGTAAGTACCAGTCTATGACTGCTTGTTTGTTTGTTTGCCCGCACAGAACTTTAGTGTTTTTCTCCGCAACTGCTTGTCAGATTGAGACGAAATTTTCACCATACATGTGACTACTCATGTAGAATATTCTAATCATAATTATGATGTCATAGGTTACATGGTATGGCAGCCATGTTGGAAAAATGGTAAAATTTTGGACCTCTGTATCTCTGAAACCACACCAAGGGAAAAATTGAAACTTTGTACATGTCAAGTACTCGCTATGGGGAATAATTGATTTAAAAGAAAAATTAATAAGTGATTTTTAAGCAGATGTATAACGCCACATCTGATCAGTATGAAAATATTTGAGTCATCTCAGAATAAAATAGTCCACCCAAAAAAAAAAATTGATGACTTCATCGGTCACATGATTCGGCAGCCACATTGTTTGTTTTTAAAACCTGAACAGATTGAGGCAAAACTTTACATGTATGACCGCCGACACATGAGGAACAAAAGGTTCACATATCGTGTCATTGGTCACATGGTTTGGCAGCCATATTGGATTTACCCGAAAAACTATTTTTAAGAATCTTCTTCTCAAGAACGGCTGGACAGATCGAGGGGAAACTTCACAGAATTGTTCCCCAAGCCTTGGGTGTCCAAGTTTGTGAAGGAATAATTGATGGGTCACATGGTTTGGCAGCAATATTGCATTGAATAAAAATATTAAATAATGTTTTCTCTGTCACCGCTTACTCAATTGATGTGAAACTTTAAAATTATGATCTCGTCATGATGTGGAATATATGTTTTAAATTTGAACTTGATTGGACACATGGTTTGGCAGCCAGAATTATATAATTTCTTTGATCTTGGTTCTTTTTTTTTTGGAATAAGGCTCACTTGGCTGTGCCTGGATGGGTTTGAGGTTAGAGGAGTAACAGCTGAAATGTGAATCCTATCCCGGTTCCTCCTGATGAATTCATCTTTGCTTTTTGCTTCTTTGGGTTCCTTCTGATGACTCCAAATGCAGGACTCTACCTGTTTGATCTTCCATTTGATTTGAATTTAACTTATTTTAATCCAATGCTGAATTCAATTGAATAATAATGAAAAACGTCATGGGTCAGGGTCAAGTGTCCAATCAAAGCGGATTTGCACCAAAGCGGGACATCTTGGTACCCGGTCATCAATGGCAGCAAGTTCTAATTGTAACTCATCCCCAGCAGTAAAGCGGCAGTTCTAATTATGTCTCTTATTAATTATGTCACACACCAGTGCACAAACACTACACAAAATACACCACACAAAACAAGTTCTGGCGAGGGTCTCTGCATTCTCTGATTGCTTATTAATTTTGAAACCTCCCAACTGCCTTGCACCTTGAGCATAACACAGATCCTCACAACGCCCTCCAATCTCCAACACATCCAGTGGCAGTTTCAGGGTTCTGGATCCTTTCCAAAACTATTCACAACAACTTTTTTAAAAAACCAAAAAACAATCATTTGTTCAAAATGAAAATGTCACATGGTGCTGCGGCGTATGTAGTTGTTGTTATATCATAGTGTTGTGCAATAATGTCCGTCCTGTTTCTTCACTTATTGGTACTCTGAGCCATGCTTGAATATTTTGGAGTTTCTGCAAAAATATTGTTAAATTATAAATGGTTGATTCTTACATTTCCTTAACCTGAATATTCATGTGAATATATGAGCAATATGTAGTGAGTCTCATGGTGAAAGTGTTTCAAGTTGCAGCAACCTTTTTGTTAAGTTATCTTATTGGCAGTTGGTGGGTAGATTCATCCATCCAATGTAACCATGTTTTTTTTCAGTAGGAGAGTTGGTGCAGCTGAAGCACTCACGAGAAAAAGTGCACATGTGAGTTTACCATTGCCTTCGCAGTTTGGGATTACAATGTCGAAGCTCATTCTGTGAAAGCAACTCGGAACCCTTGTGCATTCACAGGCAAAAATGTTGGATTGATAGACAAAAAATGTAAATGGTTAATGTTAAGGTGATAAAACGTACAAGATGATCACTTCATCCCTTGCGCATAATTGAAGTTTTGACCTTAAACTGGGTACCTAATCAGACCGAGACAACCGACGACACTTTATTTTTGTTCTGTCTGAAATTCGAGAGGGGAAAAAAAATTCCCCTGAAGCAATTACTATTAACCACCATTCAAAGTGAGCAGCTTCATGGTCATTATTTGCTTTGTGTATCGCCGTGTCAGTGTGTTCGAGTGTGTCTCTTTGCGTATTGTCTCTTCAATTAACTAAAATTTGGACTATGTCCGACTGTCGTTTGGACATCGGTCGATCAAGAACCTCGGTTTTATGATGCAGAGAGGCCACTGACCTGTCTGTGCTGTGAGAGAGCAACAGGCTCGAGCTGAGGCCTCGTTGTGAGAGGTGCTATAATTTTGAAAGCTAAATATGCCACATAACCTGAGAAAGAGAGGGACAGAAAGAGATGTGTGATGTTGGAGGCGGAAACCCATAAGGGAGAGCATTAAAGCATTCAGCTACCTACAAAGGCCTTGAGGCTGTCCTGTAGATAGTTTTTATTTTTCAAGGAATGACTTGGAATGATGGAGGATGTCTAGTCTCCGACTGCCATCTGGTCAGCCCAGGAGAGGTTGTGGGTGATGGAGCTTCTTCCAGTGGTTTACAGTCAAAATAGATAGGTTCGTTCATTTGATGATCTTTCCCGAGTGACAGGGTGAGATGGTCAGACTTGCCAGAATTGAAAAGACATGATTTGGTTTTGTTTGTTTGTTTTGCATACAAAGTCAGGGCTTGTGGAAGAACTGCAACACAGAACGAATCAGGATGCAACAACACAAGGAGTAGCAGAAAGAGATGGGGAAACACAAACAGTAGAGCTGAGGGACAAAATAGATGAAGATGGACAAACAAGGGATGCGGGTAATGGTGGGAGAATGCAGGAGGTGGATAACATGGATACAGAAGCAAGCTCTCAGGAAGGAAAAAGTGGAAATTTGGGTGAGGTGTGGGGGGGTGGTTGAATGGGGGTAGAAAAGATCATGGTTTTGGATGGGGGATGATCTGAGTTGATGGTGAAAAGCTGTCTCGAAGACCTGGAAATTGGTTCCACAGGCAGGGAAAAAGATAAATAAATGAGTGGAGGTGAGCAGTGATTCGAGATTTTAGGAGTTTCATGAGAAGGAGGTTGCTGGTAGACTGTGTGCTTCCTGCAGAAACCTGGGAGGGGGGAGGGGTGAGACAAGGCATGGAAAGGGCAGACGGTGCAAGACCAGAAAGGAGGTGGTAGAACACAGAGAGACCACCAACCTGTCTGCGATGGTGAAATGATAGGGTCATAGATTCAGATTCATCGTGAGAGATCCCAATGATCTTGAGGGCCATGGTTTCCACGGTGTTAAGCTGAGCAAGGTGTGAGGTGGGGGGGGGGGCGCCAAGAGGCAAGAGCAGTACTCCTTCAAGCTGCAGATGAAGGGGGATTGTTTCGGAAGTAGATGGGAGGTTTGCCACGCAGTCCTTTCAGAGAGGGTGAGAGTGAGAGTTTGGGATTTGTCAGGATTGAGATACATATTCCAAGTGTTTCACCATGTTCCATTTTAGACCAGCACTTAATCAATTCCAGATCATCTGAGAATGGTGCAGCTTCGATCTTCCTGTCAATGTGATTGAGGTATTATACAATATAATGTGGTGTCATTTGCAAAAAGGTTTACCAGAATATCTTTGAGGTCTTTTTTGAGGATAAGGCAACAAGACCGGGCCCACGACTGCTTTAGGGCACTCCAGCCTCCATTGGGAGGGAAGAGTGGAGGAGTCTATTGATAGCAATGCATTTCCTGCCCGAGTGGAAGAATGCAGAAAGCCAGGTATGAAAGTGGCATTCGCAAGACAGGATGCCAGGTTGTTTTAAATTCCCGACATCTGTCCAAGGGTATGATGTTGATCTCTCGTATTTTTAGACTTAAGACCAGCAAAAATTGTTGAGAGAGGAGTACTTGTCCAGATTTGAGTTTCCGGAATGGATTTCAAACTGATCGTCAGAGATCATGCTGTTGGAAAACAAGAACGACTTGACATCATCAGCAATGTTGGATTCCATAACCTTGCTGATAATTGGAAGTAGCTTCACGCTCTGTAGATCGGATCTGTTTTTGCACCCTTCGTTTGAACTTGAGTGAAATGAGTGGATTTCCAGGTGGATGGGACATTTCCAAAGGAGGACATGCTGAAGAGCATAGACAGAGGAGAAGCAAGATCAGTGAAGCAGGATTTGAGAAACACAAGCACTGATGCCATCTGTGCCCTTCGCTGATGCAAGGTCGAGGCTGTAATGTACTCGTAGGTGGAGGAGGTGGGAGTAGGACATGGAGCGTTCAAAAATTTTCTACAATCGGAATACAAAAGTCCAAGTGAAGTCAAATGAGGCTTGTACGTCAATAACAAAAAAACAAATACAGGTACATAATTGTCTTACCTGTGATACGTACTTATAAATGGAATTTTTTTTATTTTTTTTTAATATTGCAATGAGTTCGATTTTTGGGACTATCTTTTTGAACACACCTCGTCATGAGGGTGGGGGAGAATCTGGTGGATTGTGGGAGTGTGAGGTGGGGGTTAGGTTGGAGGTGAGGACAGATAGTGTGGTTTACAGGGAGGGGGGCAGCATCGAAGGAAACCACAGGGGACGTTGTTAGTGTTCAAAAGCCATTATTAAAATGAAGCCAAATTTATGGATGACACTTTGCAACAATTAATCAGGAAGCGCTGATTAATGGAGTTATTTCATTATCCGCGGGAAAGCCAGGGAGCGGGGAGGGCCGTGAGACAGATTATTAGGATGTTCAGTTTGATTAATGGGCCACGGACGCCTTAGATGCATGCGGAATTTGACCATTACGCAAAGAAACCTTAAATCCTGTACAAGTCCACGCCACCACTACCCTTTGCTCGAGCTTCATCTGCGGCGCCATGTGGCTCAGGCGAACATTCTATGCTCCAAATGAAACGCAGAATAAAACAGTCGGGTTTGGGGGAAATGACAGCAGCTGACCCTATCATTTGCGTTCCATGGGAAGGTGTTTAATTAGTGTGTTCTGAAGCTCAATTATGAGGTTTAAAGCGCAGGCCCGCTGCCTGCCATGCCAAAACGGCGGGAAATATTGAGACAGCCAGCCTTACACACCCGCATGGCTTAACATTTACAGATCCTGGAAGTGGCTAATTATTTCTTTAGCATTGCATCCTGCTTGATGCCAGTCAGTGCAAAAGTTATGACTCCGGCCTGGTCGGAAACGGCTGACCTCATCGAGACTTGCACCCGTGGCCCATCCTGTATAGGCAGTATAGGCCGCGACCAATTGATCAAATTTGCATCTTCATCTGCTGATATCTACCGACCCTCTGTGCACTTCTGTCTTGTGCATTTATACAATCGCAAGATGAAAACGATTACATCACCGTATCATCTGGTATTAATTCCAAGCAAGAGTGACCACGTAAGGGTATGTAATTGTGTGCAAATATGGCGCAAATGTTGAGCCTATCCAACCCGTCACCTTCCCAGTAGGCCTCATGTCGTCGAACCATGCTCCAGCTCCTCCCGTACCCCTCCCCTACCCCCTGCCCTTACCAAGGCTTCGGTTATAAGCACATAACTGCCCCGGTTATGTGGTTGTTTATTCTCGTTTCCCATACTTTACCAAATGTCTAAATGTTGTAATGTATGGGAAACCCGAGAGCAGCTGCATCACTCTCTGCTGATCCAGAATTGACTAGATGCTGCTCTGATAAATGGAACCATGCCCTTCAATTGGACAAGCTGGAGCACCGTGAATCCTGCAAAATCTCACAGTCACCCTATCGCTCTGAAAAGATCGTCACATGAACCCATCTGTCTATATCAATGCTCAGCCACTGGAAAGGGTTCAGTCTTTTGAACTTCTTGGCCTCACCATCAGCCAAGACCTTTCCTGCATGGCCAATCATGTAGCAAAGCTGTCCTCCAAAGCCAGCCACAGACCATTTGCATCCTCCATCATTCCAAGTCTTTCCTTGAAAAATCAGAGCTCTCTCAGCCTTCAAGGCCTCGTCTGTCCAGAGCTGAATTGAGTACTGCTCTCCCTCATTAGCCCATCAGCTCATTTTAATCTAGTTTTCATCTCAAGGAACCGGCTAAAACCACTTAAAAATGATCGTTGGGCATGTACTAATCTGATCCGATGCACTATGCTCTGTGTTACTGAGCGTTGGTTCTGCAGAAGCAGTTTCTCGGCCAGGGGTCATGCTTGGCGGTTTGCCATCCCTCTCCCATCATTAGTTAAGACAGGAATTTGGACATGGGACCGGCGATATCTCACCTACTCTTCGCAAAGAACACCGTGGGATCTTTAACGTCCACCAACCAATGTTGGCAGACTAAATGTTGTAAAGGGATTATGCCCCCTTGTAATCTTATTGCCATAACTTCAGAACAGCCATAAATTGAGCTGCAGCTTTTACACCCGGTAACCCATGAAATTGGGACAAATTTTGGTTCTCCTTGCATCGTTGTAGAACAAGGGAATTATGGGTAAATTCAAAATGGTGTTCAATTAAACACAAATTGAAATGGTGTTTTGGGTAAATTCAAAAACACCAAAATGGTGTTCAAAATTCAAATGGTGTTCAGAGTTCTCAAAATTTGCTTATACTCCTATGTTGGCCATTTTTCTTGCCTAACTTAGCGGCAAACTGATATACGAGCACTTTAGCTACGGTAACCATTTCAAACATTTTGATCTGTTTTTACACGAATAAATGTGACAAAAACGTTAAAAAAATAATCCAATCAAAAAAATCCCCATCTTCCGATAAGAATAGTCAATCAAGGATTTTTTCCAGGATTATGTGGCGTCGAAACTTTAAGCTTTCCAGACCAAAAACTACCTTGGGGGTGACCTCCCCTGCACCCCACCCGATAACAAATGCCCCCCACCCAGACCAACCCCAGCAGCACGAGACCCAGATTGACCGAGGCGAGAGATAGGGTTGAATGGATATCTATGTCTTGCAAACCCACCGTAATGAAAATGTTCAAAACATTTTACAGTCTTTCGGTGATTTATTGTTGCTTTTCACTTCGAATTGTTTACTACTTGGTATTTGTAGCCCCGATTTAAGGTTTACAATACACTCAAGATTCCTCTGAACATAAGCTCACATGTTGGAAAAATTCCAGCATTAATATTTTGTTTGTAATTGCATTGCCAACAGTGGGTTTACAGCAACATCCAGTACTTGCGGCACAATTCAAGCAATCCTACCTGGGACCACGGTGGATGTGAGTTTAAAGACTTGTGGATAATTCGATTGTTTACATCTTCATTGTCTTCTTCTTGATTTGTCAGTACCCTTACTGTTGATGTCTTCCTCCTTGGAGAACATGTGCTCACATTCTATCTTACAAACATCAGTGCACTTTAGCCCTGCATTGAAGCAGAAACATTGAGCAATTTTTCTTGCAGCTGATTTAAAAAAAAAAAAATTTGAGCAATTTTCTTTTTTTTCCCCAATTCAAATTTTTCAATTTTTTTTAAAAAATATTCACATTTTTTGAACGTTGAACAATTTTTCTTACAATTTTTTTTACATGAAAGACGTTCAAGAATTCCTTCAGGAAGCCAGGCTGTTATCGAGCCATTTCATGAATATTTCACCATCCATGACTTGCCATTTTTTCCCATTAGGTATCTGTATTTACGGTATCGGTAATAAGACTCTTCTCCGGATAACAGCCTGATAATTAATTGGTTCATTGTGCATTCAGTTTTGACGACGACTGGAGTGGTGGTAAAGCTTTGGGTTCTACCTTGTCACCCGCCGCACAGTGGAGCTGGAACCACAGTAAATTTACATCAGACATATTGTTCCCGACAACATGTCACATACCAATTGGTTATGTTTTCACGTGTTTGTCTGTCTGTGAGCAGGATATCTCAAAAGGTTATGGATGGATTCGGACAAAAACTTGGTGGACAGGCTGGGTGTTTGACAAGGACAAATTGATTCAATTTTGCTGAGAATCTGGATCCGGATACGAGATGTATCAGTAGTTTATGATAAGGCATGCATACATGGGTGCACCGGGGCATAGTTAAGCAGAGTCATGTGACCCGTGTTCCGATG
The DNA here is from genome assembly GCF_056783735.1 of Eptatretus burgeri. NCBI lineage: Eukaryota > Metazoa > Chordata > Myxini > Myxiniformes > Myxinidae > Eptatretus > Eptatretus burgeri. Next base: position 20,158,160 of record NC_140964.1, on the reverse strand, counting down.
CTGTGTTGTGCTTTGTTGTGTCCGTGTCCGAATAAAACCTGTTGTTCCCACTTTCATAGCCTTCGTCCTTATCCATTGAGTACATTACAGCGGCGACGAGGATGTCTTCGTGCATCGGCATATTGCAAGAATAAGCAGTGGGGGATGATTGGGAAGGCTCCACCGATCATCTGAAGGAGTACTTCGTGGCGAACAAAATGGACACCGATGAGGACGCTCAAAGGCGGCGAGCTGTATCACTGACCGTATGCGGCGCCCCGACGTACAGCCTCATCAAAGATCTACTTGCCCCAGCCAAACCTTCTGACAAGTCGTATGAAGAGCTCGTGAATCTCGTGAAAAGACATTATCACCATAAACCGTGTAAGATCGTCTCGAGATTTAAATTTTATACCCACCATCGTCAAGATGGTCAGTTGGCATCTGAGTTCGTGGCTGATTTACGCCGACTCGCCAAATATTTTGAGTTTACAGATAAACTCGAAGAGATGTTACGTGATTTCTTTATAATAGGCATCAATGACGACTCATTTCTGCGGAAACTCCTGACTGACTCCAACCCCAATTTGGCTAAAGTCGTGGAAATAGCCACTGTGTGTATACTAACTGCCGAGAGCCTGTGTGTGATCTCTAACAAGTCAAAAGTTATCCAGCAGGACCCATCGGTTAACAAGCTAACTTTTGGCTACAAGAAAAAATGTTTTAGCAAGCCACCAAATTCACCTCCACCTCCTGGCATTTCTGAATCGAGCCGGAAGGTTGGGGTAACTTGTAGGCATTGTGGTGGTAATCATCAAGCTTTCCAATGTCAGTACAGGAATTATACCCGTGACAACTGTGGCAAGCAGGGACACTTGAAGTGTCGTTGTTCTCGATCCAAGTTGAAGAACTTGTCTCCTGCTTATCACATTGGGGTGAACCCTGATGCAGCGGACGATCGGTCACAGAGCACAGCCTGCAGCCGAGAGTCAAGTTAGGAACTTTATGAGGTTTTCTCTGTTGGAACAAAGAGCTCAGATGCTCCAATTATAGTTGATGTAACAATCGATAAGATCCCGGTGAGGATGGAAGTTGATACGGGTGCTTCCAGATCAATTATGAGCGAGAGCAAGTTCACCTCCATCTACCCTCTGAGAAAGGCTCCTGTACTCCGGCCTATATCGACTGACTTGAGAACATACACCAAGGTGGTGGTTCCTGTAGTTGGCTCGGCTAACGTAACTGTCGGATTTGGAAACAGCACTCATGTCCTACCACCACTCATAGTGCGTGGAGAAGGACCAACCCTCTTCGGCCGAGATTGGTTACGAGTAATGAGACTTAATTGGAGTGACGGAAACAGTTTCCAACTCTGATGCTGGATACGATACCGTGCTCAACAAGTACCCTGGCCTGTTCAGCGATGGTGTTGGCACCTTAGCAGTGCCCAAAGTGAGGATTCATGTTTCTGCAAATGCTCAGCCATTGTTCCATAAGGCGAGACCTGTGCCCAACATGCTGTGATCAATGATCGAATGTGGACCTGACCACCTGCAGAGTGAGGGCATCATCTCACCAGTCGAGTACTCCGACTGGGCGGCACCTATTGTTCCAATACTCAAAGCAGATGGAACAGTGCGCATTTGTGGGGACTACAAAACGACGATCAACCGCAATTCAAAGCTGGATGGCGACCATTTGCCCAAAGCAGACGATCTGTTCACCACTCTCATGGGTGGCCAGACATTCAATAAGCTTGACTTGACCAATGCCTATGCTCAAATGGAACTGGATGATGATGCCAAGCCCGATACATGCATCAACACTCATTAAGAACTCGACATGAACAACAGATGCCCATTTGGCATCTGCTCTGCCACACCAATCTTCCAACGCAAGATGGAGACATTATTGAAAACTGCACCAAAGACAGTTGTGTTCCAGGATGACATAATAGTGACTGGCAAGTCACAACATGAACACCTCGAGAACATAAACGAAGTCCTCAATCAGCTGTCACAAGCTGGGTTATGCCTCAGGTGTGAGAATTGTACCTTTATGGCACATGAAGTTGAATACCTGGGTCATCAAATCTCCTGGCAAGGCAATTTGCCCTCTCCGAGCAAAGTTGAAGCAATTGCCAATGCACCAGTGCCACAAAACATTTCAGAACTTCGTGCATTCCTGGGTATGTTGACCTACTTTGATAATTTCCTGCCTCAACGAAGCACAACCTTTGAGCCTCTGCATCTCCTCAGGAAAGGCATTGTCTGGAAATGGGAAGCTGCCCAAACAAGAGTGTTCAAGGTCGCTAAAGCCATGCTGTTTTCCTCGCCGTTACTTGTCCATTATAACCCATTCAAGGAACTTCTCTGTTGTGATAAGCTCTTCATATGGCATTGGGTGTGCATTGTTGCAAACAAATGAAACCAGTAATCTCCAGCATGTTGCATGTGCATCATGAACCCTGACACTGAACGTCGCTATGCTCAAGTAGAACCAGAGGCGTTAGCGTGTGCCTGGGGAACCTTAAAGATGCACCAATATGTCTTTTGAAGATTATATAACCGTTGAGACTGATCACAAACCCTTGTTCGGTCTCCTGGGAGAAACCAGAGCCATTATGCCCACATCATCAGGTCGTGTACAACGTTTGGCATTGACCCTTGCCGGTTATGACTATTCATTGGTTTACCGCACGGGTAAGGAAATGTACTGTGCTGACGTGCTGCTTGCTGCTTCCCGTAACCATCCCAGAACCTCCACAATCTGGTGATATCATTCATCTTATGGCCAACCTCATTCACGATGAGGCGCCCGTAACCGCTAAGCAGATTGCTTGTGCTTCCAATAGCAATCCAGGTTTGTCACAAATTAAACGCTATGTTATATCAGGTGATTGGGCATCACTGCCGGAAGGGAGGAAACCGAACCTCATCCGGAAGGATGGGCTCTCTCTTGATGCAGACTGCCTGCTTTGGGGTAGCCGAGTGATAATTCCACCGAAACTACACGGGAAAGTTATCAGTGAACTCCACAATGCTCATCCAGGCATAGTCACCATGAAGGCGATTTCCCGAGTCCATGTTGGCCTGGTTTGGACAGTGACATTGAGTCCGGTGCACGCCATTGTTACACTTGTCAAGCCCATGGCAAGACACCGCCACAGTCTCCATTGGCCATGTGGTTGTGGCCATCAAAACCATGGTCCAAACTACACTCCGACCATGCTGGTCCATTTCAAGGGAAGCTTTTCCTTATCGTAGTTGATGTCCACTCCAAATGGATTGAAACTCTTGTGGTGCCATCCTCATCCTCTGCTGTAACATGGTATTCTAAACACCATTGTATCAGATAATGGATCATCATTTACGAGTTCAGAGTTTCAGAACCTTGGCAAAATGAATGGCATGAAGCACTACACATGTGACCCCTACAAACCTGCCAGTAATGGCCAAGCTGAATGTGCTGTTCAGATCATCAAGAATGGTCTAAACCACATCAAGTTAGGCTCCATTCAATCTCGTCTAGCTCGTGTATTGCTCAACTACCGCACCAGACCACATCAAACCACCGGTCACTCACCTGCAAAGCTTCTGATGGGTCATGAATTGACAACATGGTTGTCATTAGTACACCCGGACGTAACGGTCGAGGTTGAGAATAACAAGTATCAACAGAAACGTAATCACGACCAAACGTCTGTGTACCGCAACTTCCACCTCAATGATCCTGTATACCTGTTGAACTCCGGATGTGGAACCAAGTGGTTATCCGGCGTCATTATCGATAACATTGGTGAAATGATGTTTCTTGTGAAGTTGTGTGATGGTAGATGCATACGTAAACATGTCATGGGGAGCCAAACATTGAACCGGCTCAAGTACCTTTGTCACCCACTCCTGTGCTAACACCACCTGCGTTTGAACCTGACGTGTTTCCTCGTGAAAGCTTTTCACCCATCAATGTACCTGAACTCCTTCCTGACTCTGTACCCCTTATTGAGAAGCCCACAGCGGTTGCAAGCAAGGACAGCCCTCCACGAGCCCTGAGAAGATCAGCTCATGTCTGTGAGTCCCCTGAGCATCTTGATTTGTTTAAAAAACAAAAATGTGGGGGATGGGGTGGGGGTGGGGGTGGGGGGGAGATGAGATGTATCAGTCGTTTAGAATAATACATGCATAAATGGGTGCACCGGGGCGTGGTTCAGCAGAGTCATGTGACCCGCCCATGTTGCGATGCTGTGCTGTGCTGTTGTGCCCGTGTCCGAATAAAACCTGTTGTTCCCATTTGAGACCTTCATCCCTCTCCATTCAGTGCATGACAGGATTCGATAAAAAAATTAATTTTTCATCATTCTTCACCATTGAGAGATAGGGTCAAAAAATATATGAAGCAGGATGTTTCCAAAGGTTGGAGACGGATTATGACAAAACTTGGTGGATCAGTTGGGTAGGTGATGACAACAAGCTGATTAGATTTTGGTTCAGGTCTGGACGCAGATTCAGCCCATCAGTGGGATACAAAACATAAACTGTTCAGCCTGGTGGAGGTGTACGCTTTTACCAAGTGTCGTTATAGTTCTCCTGTCGCAGTCAACGTGTGGCCCTAAATGGAGTTCTTTCATCCCCTCTTCCTGTGCAGGCTGGAGTTCCTCAAGGTAGCGTTCTGGGCCCTGTTCTTTTTCTGGTTTTCATCAATGATCTCTCCGACTTTCTGGAAAATCCTCTATATCTCTTTGCTGATGACTCCACCCTCTGCCGTACCATCAGTCATCCCTCAAAACGGCAAGCAGCAGCAGCTTCTTCGCTCACTGCAGATCTGGATAAAATCACAAACTGGTCCAACACGTGGAACATGTCTTTCAATCCTGACAAATCTCACACTCTCACTATGTCTCTCAGAAAGGACCATTTGGAACCCCCCCCACCCCCATCCACTTTCTCACCAATCCTCTTGAAGAAGTCCTTTCTTTCAAGCTTCTGGGTCTCACTATCTGACATTATCTTTCCTGGGAAAGCCACATTTCCAACCTGGCCTCCTAGGCCAGTCTCTGACTGGGAATGCTCCATCATGCAAAGTCCTTCCTCGGCCCACCTGAGCTCCTGACCACATACAAAGCTTTCGTCCGCAGCCTGATGGAGTACTGCTCTCCCCTCTGGCCTGGTGCTCCTGCCTCTCTCCTTCCTTGGCTTCACGCTGTGGAAACCAAGGCATTTCGGATCATTGTATCTCCCACGATGAGGCTGAGTCTTTAGGCCTCTCATTGTCTCACCGCAGGCAGGTCGGTGGTCTTTCTGTCTTCTGCAGTCTCCTCTCCGGTCTTGCCCCCCACCCCCCTCTCCCCCTTGCTCTGTCTGCAATATGTCCCCCACCTTATTTCCGCAGGGTTCTCAAGGTCCGCCAACAACCCCCTTCTGGTAAAACTACCAAAATCACGAATCACTGCTCACCTTCACTCTTTCATTCCTCTTTTTTCCTGCCTTTAGAATAAACTCCCTCACTCTGTTCAATTCCATTTTTCGCTTCAGGCTTTCAGAACACCTGTTCACCACCACCTCTTATCTTCCCCCAACCAAATCCTCAATCTTTTCTACCCCTGTTAATCCACCCCAAACCCACCTCCTTCAAATTCCCTGCTTTCCTTCCTGAAAATCCCTGTAATGTCCATCTTGTATTCCCCATGTTCCCCACCCCCATCCCTCTCCCTTCCACAAATCTCCTAATGTCTCTGTTCCCCACTGTCTTGTCCTTCCCACTCCCGCCACTCTTGTTTCATGCCCCCCTTGATGTGTGTTGTGTGTTAGCTCTCATACGAGCCTCGACAAGGCATGCAAACAAGCTCGAATGAGCTAAGATCCTCGTCCTCTTCATGACGTCATAAAAACGAATATGACGTCATTGTGATGTATCAGGTTTGCGATAAATTATCTGTGCTAATGCCCGGCTTGATTCCCGCAAACAAAATTCAAACCTGCTTGCCTAGTTTCGGAGATAATGCTATAGGCAATTTGCATTAGCGGCGATATTATGACGTCAACTTTTTTCTAGGAAGAATTTACAAAATCGGAGATGGTTACTGCCTGCGCGTGGACTTTCTGCATATACATGGCAAGTTTCACGAAGATCCGATGAAAACTCTGGGTTGTGAAACAAAAAAATGTCAAAAAATAGGAATGACGTCATAAACATTGATATGACGTCATAGTGATGAAATATGTGCGGTAATTCATCTCTGCTAATGCCCTGTTCGATTCCCGCAAACAGAATTCAAAAAGCTTGCCTAGTTTCGGAGATAATTTTTTAGGCGATTTCCATTAGCGGAGATATTTTGACGTCTTAACTTTTTTTTCTAGGAGGAATTTTCAAAATCAGAGATGGTTACTGTCTGCGCAGGGTATTTTTACATATATATGCCAAGTTTGAGGAAGTTTCGATGAAAACTGTAGGCTGTGAAACAAAAAAGTCCACAAGAACAACAACGTGAGTAAGACTTGGAGATCCTCCACGAGGATCGAAAAAAATGTGTCATCTGGAACATCCCAGCTGTTTGCAACCTCCATCAAAGCTTTCATGTACTTTGTAGTTTTCACCAGCAGCTTTGGATGTTTCAGTTTCCCTTTTTCACAGAAAGATGACACCGAGTGACACGCGGAAATTGCACAAAGACCAATAATGGATTTCAGCAAGTCTTGGACATTCATCTCCTTGCTCCAGGTGTTCTTTATCTTGTCAATGACTGGGTTGAGTTGGGTAATGCTTTTTTTTTGTGATCCTTTCCCAAGCTTCGTAAACATCTTCCCTTTCAGCACTGTATTATGGCCCCAGTATAATGGGACAAACACCTCGGTGTCATCTGCACGGACGACGACCGGATTCTGTGGCTGGGATGCATGCTTTGTGTGAAGAATCATTCCGGTATCAATTTCTTCGTGTGAGGATGATAACTCCGGAGCGCATTCTACTCCAGATGAGCGGAGTTTCCAACATTCAGTACGTGACGTTATGAATAGAACCTTATCTTCCAGTTTTTCGAGGAACTCCTGCGTGGACCATTTGTTTGCGAGAAAATTCTCAACGACTGTATCATTGGCCATGAGTGGAAGCAGGAAGTCCTGCCAGTATTTTATCGGATAGCCTGGGATGATGTTGTTGTATACGGTACCGGATGTTGGGCTCGAGCTCCGAGACCTCCTCCCCATTTTGTCATTTCTGATGGATGTGTCATGATGGACTATTTACTTCATCTGCCATGACTCGACCAATCTCGGTGAACTCCAGTGCTTTTCGTGTGGTTATTAGCTCGTGACAGAAATCGATAACATTTTCAAAAGCTGTATTCTCTCTTTGGTTTTGTTCTTTCTCTTCGCTCATACAGCTACAGGCACCTGATGCAGATTTATTCTGTGGCTTGCAATCAAAATAAAGACCAATTACTGCACCGTAGTCCCAATAAAGAAGCCAGACATAACAATACACACACAAACACACACCCAGATTATATTATGTACTGGTAAGTACTTACAAAAGCTACTTCATTTGAAGTTATAACCTTAACTTTCAAGCAATTTACTTTTTTCCCAACAGCACCGTTTTTCATCAAGGTTTTGATCCTTTCAGCCCAGAACCTCTCCAAATGACAGATCCACAACCACGGTCGCAGGTCCACCTCAGTCGATTACTCAACATCAATGGACCCACAACGTCGAAGTTGTGACCACCACCGCTAGTCAACACAGCAATGCAATATCCTTATTCAAACTGTTTGTAAGTTATTCAAATGAACTATCTGGTTCATCTTTTTGACACTCAATCTAAAAATATTCCCCTCGCAACCTCTGCTTTCTCAGAACATGCCTGTAATGTGGAGCGTATCACGGTTTCTCACCTTTTAATCAACTCTGAACTCCAAACAATCTTTTAAATTTTCTCTTCTTTGGCTTCCCTTTAAATACTTCTTCTGACAAAATGTGCGTTCATCAGGAACAACTGGTGCAGCAGAACTTCCATCGTGAGAACTACGTTTTGTTGAGGTGTCAGCGTTGTCTGGATGATTTGTGTTTTTTTTTTCAGCTTATCCAGATTCTTTTGGTGGATACATTTCTGACGACCGTGATGATGGTATAGAATCTTGGTCTCTCATTGGGAGAATGCTACATCCAGTATTGGGTTAAGTTTCTAATTTGCACCACATTGTGAAGTGTGGCCCAACATCACTCATCCCTCAAGTCAATGACTCCTCTCAAACTGGCATGTCGTTGATTACTCGAAGTCATTGCTGATAGTCATCTGAGTTAAAGCATACACAATCGAGCAAAGGAATAAGGTCAAGTTACAGGGAGTGGACAAAAAAAATGGAAGCGCCAACAGAATTTCACTTAGGAGGCATGGAGTCTACAAGGGTCTGAACTGTTCTGCAAGAATGCGACATCATTCTTCCACAAGGAAGTCCTCCCATTTGCACTGATTTGATGGAGTCAGAAACAGCTGTGTTTGGTGCCTCTACAGGCAGTCCCACAAATGCTGTATGGGATTGAGGTCCAGCGATTGGGAGAGCAATGGAAGATGGGTAACTTCACCCTCTTGCTCTTCAAACTACCTGGTGACACCATGTCCTGTGTGTTGGAGCATTGTCTTCCTGAAAGACAACCCGCCTAGCAGGGAATAAATGCTGCATCATGGGATGCAGATGATCCCTCAGGATGGTGATGTGACACGCTGCATCAATGCTGCCTTCTAATGGAATGAGTGAACCCATGCCACGTCAGGAAAATGCGCCCCACACCGTTGTGGAACCAACAGAACCTTTTACTGTTGGAACCAGGCACTCAGGGATGTAGAGCCCCCTCAGCTGTCACCACATGTGCACAAATCCATTCACTGAGAATGTGGTAAAGGACAACTCATCACATCATATCGCATTCCTCCACTGCTCGGCAGTTCATTGCCTCTGCTCCTGACACCACTGGACTGCAAACTCGCATTGCAAGGTGTTATGATCTGTTTGTGCAGAGCAACCCAGCTATGGTATCTCACCCTGTGAATATCCCTTCTGACTATTTTCAACGATACAGAATGCTCACGACCCATGTTAAACTCCGCACACAGTTTGTCCACCATTGCTCTCCTGTTTCGCCTCGCAGTCTGTGAATCAAACTTATGCCCATCTGTGAATCATGCTTGTCGAGTATGCACTTCTGTTCACCATTGCTCTTTGATGATAACTTCTTTTCTTATTTTTTTCCCAGGCTCACATCACCTTTGAGACACTTCATGACATGTTAGTAATTTCTGCAGCCTTTGTCACTGAAGCAGCTGCCAAAATGTGCACCAACAATTACATTCCGTTCAAAGTCACTGAGGTTTCCTCTTGCGGCCATGCTGGCTGGCTCTTAATACTGGACTTGAGCCCACTTCATACCGGACTCCAGCCCACATATATATATATATATATATATATATATATATATATATATATATATATATATATATATATATATATATATATATATATATATATATATATATATATATATATATATATATATATGAACTGCCAGGAAGAGATTTGCATATTTCCCGCACCGGTCACATCCATGTGGCAGCCCCATACTTTGCATATATGTTGTATGGCTGCGTACCCTGGGGTTTCGATTTGTGTTTTCCTCCACTATCTGTAAATACCAGGAAATGCATCTGCACATCACTGCTCCACCTTTATGTTCGGCAAAAGAGATATAATGTCACGTATATCGTTGTGGGACGTTGCAGGGACTCGATGCATCTTTAATTGTATGTTGGGTGGTCAATTTTATGAGTTACCATTGACAAGGCGTTTGTCCATAGCGCAAGGGAGTACTGCTACCACCTATGAGCTGACACTCCAGCATCACATCTGGCTCCGCTGGATTCTGCGTAATCTGAAGCTCCCGAGATTATTGGCATCACACTTTGTGCTTCGACAAGACAAAGCACAAGGTCTGTTCCTGTCACCGCAGGAAGCTTGGTGGCCTGTTATTTGTTTGTTTGTTTGCTTTCCATCTCTTCTCTGGTCCAGCTCCCTCTGCTCTCCCAGCCCTCTGACTCCTCTTCCAATGCCCCCCCCCCTAAAATCCCATCAACCCCAGGTTTGTGAATGATTCCATTAACCCCATCCTCATGTAACTTCCAAAATCCAAGCTCAATACACCCCTCAACTCTTGTTCTTTGCTTCTCCTTTCTCTGGAACCACTTTCTGGACGCTATTCTATTCCACTTTCCCCTCCAAGGCTTCAAGCAAGTAGTACACCACTATCTCCCCCATCCTAAACCACAACCTTTTTCTTATTTATATGAGGTTTTTATTTTTACTCCCATTAACCCTCCTTACTTGCAGGTTGGTGTGTTGCCTCCCTTGCCATCTTTGCCGGTTCATTCATTCTCTCACTTATTTTCCATCTATAATGCTCCAGTGCCCCCACTATCAACTCATTGCCTCACTCTTCCATGAGCCACGATCTTGCGAAGAAAAAAAAATAAATGGGGACACATTTGGACGTGACATTGTTTCTAATTGAGGTTGAGTCCCAATGCGCTCCATGTCCTACTAAATGGAAGAAGGTAGGCCGACAGGTAATACGAGTTATTAACAACAATTGTGATAACAATGCAAAACCTGCCTTTAGTGATCCCTGGCTTGTTTCTGGACAAAATCTGTGATTGACAAAATCCCTTGTTTTTGCCATTGTTTCTGGACAAAATAATTTATACAGCTCAGCATGTCATAAATTTCAAGAACCTTGTTTACATGTTCACTTGTCTTCCAAGACCCTTTCGCCTGGCAAAATGGGTGACCACGTCAACCATTTTTTTTATTTTTTTTCTGTGGTCATAATTTTTTTCCTTCAGGACAAATTCTTGTGTAGATCTCAGGCGAAGTTTTATACAATGAAGTTATTTACCTTTCTGGGCCAGTGGGTGCAACAAAGCATGAAGACAGCCACTGAGATGGATTAAACCAATACAGCTCCATGGTGCTCAACAACGATATCCCCGCAGGCCTCAGTCCGTGTATGGAAGACGTCCCATCGAGGGGGAAAAAAACCCTTCAAAGTAATGGGGACGTTACCTCCTCCGCACACATCGATCCAGCCAGAGTTATATGGTGCCGTGGAAAAAAACACTTGCCTCCAAGGTGGCTCCTCTGAGAGGTCATGTCCCGCCATGACCCCAGCATGTCCCCACGCCCATCATGAACGTGTTAAACATTCCCTGATTCAGTTGTCATTTTTTTATTTAAACCCATTCGGATTCATGCTTTAACAACTCGGTGCCATTGCCACGTCACTCGAACCATTTGTTCAGCAAATTGGTCAATTTCAGGACGGTTTCAGAAAATCGCGCTTTGCGTTAGAAATGTATACATAAATATGTACTCTTCTTGGTAAACAATTTCATCGGCTCCACCTATGAGGCATGACCCGAGCAGAGCAACAGCCCCCCAACATCTCCACAGGATTGTACTGCAGCCAATATCAGGAAGAGTATGTAATTCTCAATTTTATACTCCAGTCCACCGTGGAGATGGAACATCCACGGACACGTGTTTCGGACTTGTTGGCCCTCCTTATGAAGGAGGCCTTTTTTTCATATCAAAAGGTTTTTTTTTTTAAATCAAAACATTTAAACAGCTTGGGACGTGCACATTGACCACACAGCCAAGTTACACAGTAGGACACGACTGTCCCACGAGCATACACACATGCACCTCAGCCTGAAGGCTGAAGCACATGGTCAATCAAACACACACATCCTAACCCTGAAGGGCCAGAATGCGTGATGATACACTTGGACCACTCCTCAATAGGAGAAGGTCCGCATGACACTGAGCTTGGAGCAGAAGCTCCTCCCCGGAGAACTGGTCAAACCCCACAAGACATGAAGTGAAGATCAGGTCCCATTACTGTAGTGGGTACCAGAAAGTAAGAGCCACATCAGCTATTGCGGCATCCATCTTGACTAACAGGAAATCCCTGCCACACATTAATCTGTTTGTGGAACACAAAACCAACCTGGGAGCAGCCAAGAAATTTAAATTTAATAAAAGCTCTTCTGGCCAAACTGTTGCATAGACTCTGCCATTTAGGCGTAAGCTTAGCAGTGCTACAGCCTCCTCCATTGCCGTAAGATTGTGCTGCAGCCAATACCAGGAAGAGAACTTCAATTTCAATTTTATAGACCAGTCCACCCGGAGAGGGAACATCCACGGACACGTGTTTTGAGCTCTTCCCAAAAGAGCATGGGGTTAATCTATACATACCAGCAGGGTTATCCAGCATTGCCCGGGTGGGGAGGGGGGTACTGAGACATGGGAGAAGTAGGATAGCCAGCAGGGCTAAGAATGGGGCAGGCAGATCAGGGGCAGGAGAACCGATGGGGTGGTGGTGAGGGAGGAGGGAAAACTGCATCGGGGGCAGAAGAACCAGAACACCAGTGAGTAAAGGGGTCTTCAAGAGCCTTGGGGTCTTAAGTTTGTTTGAGGTCCTAAAGGGTCTCTGGGGTCTTACAGTTCTTAAGGGTCTTTGGAGTCTTAAGGGTCTTTGATGTCTTCTGGCTCTGAGGGATCTTAAGGATCTTCAAAAGTCTTTGGGGTCTTTGGTGTCTTCAGGATCTTAACCGTCTTTGGGGTCCAAAGGGTCTTTGGGGGTATTCGAGGTTTTAAAGTGTCTTAATTGTGTTTGGGGAATTCAATGGTTTTCAGGGTCTTATGGGTCTTCAGGGTCTAAAGTGGTCTCATCTCCCAAGCATGTAAAAAGCCTTCTCCCAAGCATGAATTCTAATCTCTCAAGCATGTTAAAAAAAATAAAGGTCTTATGGTTCTCTTTAGAAAAAAAAAATAAAGGTTTTAGAGGCTGAGGTTGTGGATGAAAATACACTTTGGACAACCCCCGGGTCGGTCTTGGTTTGTGTTCCAAATTTGGTGGTTTTAGCCCAGCGGTCCTTGCAAAAAAAGCAAACAAACAAACAAACAGACATCTGATCAATATTATTTATTAGAAAGTGAGTTGAGGTGATGCTGGTTTGGGTTTATTTAAGGGTCTTAAGGATCTCTGAGGTGTTGAGGGTCTTCAAAAGTCTTAAGGATCTTTGGGATCTTCAGGGTCTTTGGGATCTTAATGGTCTTCGAGGTCTTAAAGGGTCTTCAAGGTGTTCTGGCTCTTAAGAGTCTTGAGGGTCTTTGGGGTCATAAGTGTCTTTAGGGTATTGAGGGTCTTCAAAAGATTTGAGGGTCTTAAAGGGTCTTCGGGGTCTGAGGGGTCTTTGAGATCTTGACAGTATTTGGGGTTTTAAAGGGTCTTTATGGTATTTGGAGAATTCATTGGTCTTGATGGTCTTCTGGGTCTTTGGGGCCTTCGAGATCTTCAGGGTCTTATCTCCCAAACATGTAAAAAGTCTTCTCTCAAGCATGTTATCTAATCTCTGAAGCATGTAAAAAGCATTCATGGGGGGGGGGGATCTTCGGGGTCTTTGCGGGTGTTTAAAGGCTGAGGTTGTGGATGAAAATACCCTGAGGACAATCTCCAGGTTGGACTTGGTCTGTGTGTCAAATTTGGTGGTTGTCGGTCCAATAGTCCTTGTAAAAAAAAAAAACGCCAACAAACAAAGAGACAGACAGACAGACATCCAATGAATCTCATTAATTAGATGAGATATGCAATGCCTCCAGAAAGTCTACCTGCCCTTTCGAAATTTTCACCTTTTGTTGCCTTTCGCCTGGAATTAAATTGCATCAAATCAGACTTTTTCCACCTTTATTTACACATCGTAACCAACAAGTTCCAAGTGAAAAACAAATTATACAAATTTCAGATTATAATTAATTAAAAATACAAAACTAGAATATCTTGGGTGGATAAGTGTCCACCCCCCTGAGTTCATACTTGGTGGAAGCACCTTTGACAGCAATTACAGCTGTGAGTCTGGTGTGAAAGGTCTCCACCAACTTTTCACACCTTGGTTGGGCAATGTTTGTCCATTTTTCAACACAAAACTGTTCAAGTTTCGTCAAGTTGCATGGGGAGCATTGATTTTTTCGAGTCATGCCACAGATTTTTGATTGGGTTGAGGTCGAGGTTCTGACTGGGCCACTCCAGGACATTTATCGTTTTGTTCCTAAGGCACTCCAGTGCAGCTTTGACTGTGTGCTTCGGGTCGTTGTCGTGCTGAAAGGTGAACTTCCGTCCCAATTTTAGCTTTCTTACAGAGGGTTGCAGGTTTTCCTTGAGGATTTCTCTGTATTTTGCTCCATCCATTTTCCCTTCTATCCCGACAAGTGCCCCAATCCTTCCTGATGAGAAACATCCCCATAATATGATGCTGCCACCACCATGCTTCACAGTAGGGATGGTGTTATTTGGGTGATGTGTTGCATTGGGTTTTCGACAAACGTAACGTTTTACATTGAGACCATAAAGTTCCATCTTGGTTTTGTCAGACCACAAAACGTTTTGCCACATGGCTTCATAATCTCTGGAGTGTTGTTTTGCATACCTCAAATGAGACTCAAGATGAGCTTTTTTGAGTATTGGCTCCCTTCTTGCCACCCCACCATACTGGTCAGACTTGTGAAGTGCTTGGGATATTGTCACATGCACGCCATGACCAATCTTTGCCGTAAAGTCTTGCAGCTCTTTCAAAGTTGCCATTGGCCTCTTGGTGGCATCTCTGAACAGTCTCTTCCTTGCTTGGTCATCCAGTTTGGAGGGACAGCCTGATGTTAACAGAGGCTTGGTGGTACCACACACCCATCCCCTGATCGGTGCCTTTCCACAGCTTTATCCCAGAGGTCTTTTGAAAGCTCCTTGGTGATCATGGTTGAGTCTTTACTGTAAAATTCACTACCCAGCAGAGAAAACCCCACAGGAACAGCTGATTTCATTCTGTAAAAATCAGAATCACTACAATTTAACACAGGTGGATACCAATCAACTTGGTGTGTGATTTTGAAGGTGATTTGTTGCACCTGAGATAATTTACAATTGCCTTTATAAGGGGGGTGGACACTTTTCCATCCAATATATTATAGTTTTGCATTTTTAAATCAATTTACTGAAATTAGTATAATTTTTTTCACTTGGAAGTTGTGGGTTGCAATGTGATGTGAAAATGATAAAGGTGGAAAAAGTATGATTTCATGCATTTTAATTGCAGGCTATAAGGCACCAAAAGATGAAAATGTTGAAAAAGGGGTGTGGACTTTCTTTCGGCACTGTATATGGTTGTGAATGATGCACCCCTAACTGTGATTAATGTGGACACCAGGTTGAGTACCAAAACAGCGATTGCTGCACGATCTGGGATCAAGTTCCATTTGCCACATGGATACATTGCCTTTCACCCCCCCCCGCCCCCACCCAATAACAACCAGGAAGCATAACCATTATTTCTAGCAGTCAGGAATTCTTTGAAGATAATTCAATAAGTTCTCCAACCTGCACGAACGCCATGACAAAACCGCCACGACGATTCATGAAATTCCATGTAAAGTAAAATGTGACTTAAAGTCCTCAACCCCTTTCTTCTTCAAGTCTTCAACCTCCCCCTCCCAACCTCAAGGTCAGGTCAGGTATGGAAGCATGCACCAGAGCAGCGCGTCGCTGCGTCCACTTTCCGCCAGTACTCCAGGGGCCTCCGTCTGGCCATCCCCCAGGCAGATGCCTGGCCCATCCCCATCTCTTTGAGATGCCGATCAACCTGCTGCAAACACGAGGCACGTGGTCGGCCCATTGGCCTCCTCCACTCAGGAGACTCCCTCGCTGAGAGAATCTGGTGAGCAGGATCAGCGTCAGGAAAACGAGCCACATGTCCATACAGCCGCAGCTGATGCTCACGGACTATGCAGGTAACAAATCTCATCCGAGTCTCTCTCAGCAACCGCTCGTTGGACACAAAATCCAACCAGCGAGAGCCAATGATTCTCGGAAGAGACCTGGTACCAAAGGAATTAAGTCTCCGTCTCAGATCATTGGTCAGAGTCCAAGTCTCGCATCCATAGAGCAAGACTGGAAGCACCAAGGACCTGAAGACTCGGACTTTCGTCCTCCCGCACAGGTACCGGCAGCGCAACACCCCATTATCTAGTGAATCCATGACTCCCCAGGTCTGACCCAGACGTCTATTGACCTCTGACTAACAGCCAGCAGAGACATGAATATCACTGCCAAGGTAAGTGAATCTCTCCTCGACCTCAACATCCTCACCACAGACAGGACAGCAGCATCCAAGATGTCATTGAAAGCCTGGATCTTAGTTTTGACCGAGGAAACCCATAATGACCCAGGAAGCCCAGGAAAATTTTGACCCAGGAAACCAACCTCAATTCCACATTATAGTCACAAAATGTTAAGACTGCGAAGGTTTCTCGGTGAAGTAAATGGACGAAAAGGCAATTCTATGTGAGACAGAACTGATTGAATAGTTTGTGGTTATATTATTCTTTACTTCAGGAAGGTGTGCAAACCAGTGACCGAGCCTGTACACTACCCACGTGCACAACCTTGGCACAAAAATGCACAGAACTCAAAACTGCGTGAATATCGATATTTGTAGATATCAGCATGCACTGTCCGAACCCAAGAGCTCTTAAATGCGGTGTCATTTATTCTTCAAGTCCTCAACTCCCGCTGACCCCACCCTCCAACCACAAGTCTGCAGGCCCCCTCCCTACCTTAAGTCCGCAACACCCCTTTCCGAACTCCATCCCTTCTCTGTACCCCGCCGCCCCAACTCTCTGTCCTCCATTCCCGCTTTCTTCTTCAAGTCCTCAGTCCCCCTAATCCCAGGCCCACAACGTCCCCTTTCTTCTTCAAATCTTCAACCAACCCCAAGTCCACATAATAGTCACGAACTCTTGAGACTGCTAAAGTTTCTCAATGAAAGTCAATGGGTGAAAAGGCAATTATGTGTTCGACAGAACTGATTGAATAGTTTGTGGTTATATTATTCTTTTGATAGATGCTTGCTTTCTGCAGGCAATGGCAGGACTGCATATCCACACTCCACATAATGCACAAAGCTATACTGTTTATACAGGACTGGTCAACTCCAGTATTCACTCCATAATGTAAAAAAGAAAGCAATGTTCCATATATATATATATATATATATATATATATATATATATATATATATGTATATATATATATATATATATATATATATATATATATATATATATATATATATATATATATATATATATATATACACATATATATTGCTACGGTTTTGGAAACTTACTCCAGGGGGAGAGCATATGTGGACACACACAGATGACGCGAGGATTAGTTATTTCATTCGTCTTTGTGTGGATAGTCCTTGGTCCCTTGTCAAAGGGCTGATCATGGTTGGGGGGGGGGGGGAGGAGGAGAGTCATGTGCCTGGTGTTGGTTTAATAGTTAGGATGTGGGCTTGGGATCTGAGGGTCCTGAGTTCAAATCCCACTTTGCTGTTGAATTAATACGAGGTGGGGTTGACTCTGCCTGTCATCCTTCTGAGATTGGCAAAATGAGTGCTAGTATCCTATGTCGAAGTGGCAACCTGTCCAGGATTGTGTCCAATAGGTAAGGAGACTGCTTCAGTAGCACCAACACTCTGCACAGAGAATGGTCTCAATGCATGGATGGATGGATGCTTTGGGGGGAGGGGGCATGCATTGGTTAGTTTATATTTCCCTGATGTGATGTCTTCCCCCTCCCCCATCCCCTCTGCTCTGTTTGATGTTTCACCAGGCCCATACACCCAATGCCCTCAGAAGAAAAAGAGAAGATGTCTAAATGACAGTCAATTAATTTGTGAAAGGCCTCCCTCTGGACCTCCTCTAAATCTCTGCTACTCTGATTTGCTATCTCACAAATGGGATTGGGCTGATTCCTGATCATTTCTGGAGATTCCCTCTGAGGTCAGTCCAGTTGGATGTTTTTTGTCTCTCACCTCAGCAATGCTTACAACTGGAGTGCAGCCAGATACGTGGTTTGTCGGGTATGTATGGTGGTTAAAACCTCTGCTGCCTCACCACACAATGCTGCCACCAGATGCACCCTATTCTCCTCCAGGTTCCACCTGTTGCCCTGAGCTTCACACTCAAACCAGGGCATTTAAGATCATCAGCTTCTCCCGCAATGAAGCTAAGTCTTTGGGCCTCTCACTCAATCACCGCAGGTTGGTCGGTGGTCTTTCTGTCTTCTACCGACTCCTCTCCAGCCTGCCCCCCCTGCTCTCTCTGCGATTTGTCCCCACCACATTTCCACAGGGCGCTCAAGGTCCGCCAACAACCCCCTTCTGGTAAAACTACCAAAATCACGAATCACTGCCCATCTTCACTCTTTCATTCCTCTTTTTTCCCGCCTTTGGAATAAACTTCCTCACTCTATTCTTTCCAATTCTTCCCTCCAGGCGTTCAAAACAGCTGTTCACCACCACCTCTTATCTTCCCCCATCCAAATACT
>NC_140964.1:20119696-20129696 GCF_056783735.1 Eptatretus burgeri | reverse complement strand
TTGAAAGTTTTTGGGGTTTTTTTTGCACGTACGGCCACGCGAGAGCGAAGGAACAGCCTGTGTAGTTGTTTCTGGCAAGCGGTTTTAAAGTGTATATATATATATATATATATATATATATATATATATATATATATATATATATATATATATATATATATATATATATATATATTTTGCACGTATGGCCACGCACGTACGGGCACGTGAGAGCAAAAGAACGGCCTGTGCGGTTGTTGTTTCTGGCACGCGGTTTGAAAGTTTTTTTTTGGTTTACACATACGGCCCACTCACCTACGGGCATGCACTCGTATTAATAATTTTATTTTTCGTATCTTGCACATTGGATGTGATAATTTTGTATGAATAATATGCAAGTCTTACTTTTTGTACTTCCTGCAGTAATACCTGTATTATGCGGTCACCCTATCCGCCAGGCAAAGATATACCAATGATCAGGTAGATTCGGAGGGGAGTGGGAGGGCGGTCAACAAATATTTAACACAGATTAATTTATTTATGACAAAATCTCAACTTTTACCTTTCGTTTATGACTTAAGGGCTGCTGCCCACTGAACAGTGTGTTCATTGTGTCATATGGCACAAGTAGGTTTCCATTTGTGTTCATCTGCACATTACATCCTGTGCATGAGGATTTTTGGGGGTGCATGAAATTCAAAAAAGGCAGAGGTAGACTCAACAGGAATTTCCCATCGTGGTCTTGGTGTACTTGTGCAATACAATTGCTTTGGCTTTGTGCTCTTTAATGTTAAAGGGAGACATAAAGAACTTTGATGCAGGAAGAGTCCATTCGGTGCATCATCCCAGCATGAGAAGTCATCACCTTTGGTGTGAGCTTGTCAATGACATTGCACAGTTTCGAAAATGTTCATCTGCAATGTAATTGTCTAGGTGTGTACAAACGGTTCAATGAATCGCCTAAATCCACAGAATGGCACTAATATGGTGCATGATTCTGACATTCGTTGTAATTTCCCACGCAGACCGCCTGGTGGCATTTAACAATGGCCGATAACCTAATCACTGGAAAACTTGCCGGGATCCGTTTCATTTCGATGGTCAGATTCGTGCAAACAATGTGTACCCCTTTAATGGTGTGTGTGTGTGTGTGTGTGTGTGTGTGTGTGTGTGTGTGTGTGTGTGTGTGTGTGTGTGTGTGTGTGTGTGTGTGTGTGTGTGTACTAGCAGGATGGCCTTGAGGTGTGCGCACTCACCTCTGAGCTGTTTAGTTTGGGTTTGAACATCAGCCCAGCTGTAAACTCATCCTGGTGTCTCACAGGCAGGCATGGCGAGGCATCAATGTGTGTGCCATCCCTCGGATTGGCGTTACCCTGGGTGTCCCATCTCCTGGCATTAATTGGTGGACGTTAAAGATCTCACGATGTCCTTTGTGAAGAGTAGGCAAGCTATCACCGGCACCCTGAACAAATTCCAAATTTCTGCTCGAACCTATGGAAGGCACGACATCATTGGCACAGACGCGCTCCCAGCAATGACACAACCAGCAAACACACGCTGACTATGAAAGGCATGCATGCTTTTGTGTCTTTGTGTTTGTTTGTTTAGAGTTCGGTTCCTTATCAAATCTGGTTTCACCCTGCGCTGTCACGTCGAGGTTCGATTCTCTGCGCAACTATAAACTCCAGCATTGGTGCTTCGAGGACAGGGCGTTGCATCGATTCACGTGCAGTCCCTTTGATGGATGTTGAGCTCGGTGTCCCATCTGCTGGCATTATAGTTTTTGACACCCTGATTGAATTCCAAAATCCTGCTCCCACACCTACAAAGGGCACTGCATTACTGGCACAGTTGCACTTTCAGGAAGGATGCGAGTCAACGACCTCGTGTTGCACAGGAATGAATTCTACAAAAGGTTTAGGAGAAAAACATATTTCAACAGCCTTATCAAAATGACAAAAGGCAAACATCTTACAGTATCTTGTGATGTTGCAGATGAGAATGGAGGCAGCATTGTGGGCACCGGTGTCATAAATAACACAACAGCGTTCACAACAAGTTACATCGCCGGTTAAGTTGTTACCGGTGAATATGTCAAAATACAAAAGCCAAGTCGATGTTTGATCTGGAAATTGAGCCTGTTTTGTTTCTATTAGAGTCGCAAGCAAAGGCACAAACTCAGACTATTATTACGCTACCCGTGGATATTGTGTCGTGAGCAGTTTTCCAGGGTCTACGGGGCTTAAGTACTTTCTGCACTGTAAACGGCGGGCAATGAAATTGATGCATTGTTTTGTTGCTGAAATGTACAAGTAAAACTGAAAACTGTTGCTGTTTGTAAGTTTGTTGCTGAAAGTAAAACTGTTGCTGAAAAAACTGAAATTGGTTTTTGGGTCAGAGTTCAACAGGCTGAGCAGGTACCAATTCTCACCCTGTTGGGGAGACGTTGGCAAGCCATCAAGTGTATTTAAGTGAAAAAAAGTGTTCCGACCTGGCTTCTTGGTTTGTTTGTTCCTTGTTGTTAGAGATTGGAGTTGTCACATTGACAGTGAGCCATCACCGTGTTTCTTTGAGCTTTTCCACCCGGTGGTGGCGATCTTCTTTCCAGGCATGGCCAGAAATTTCCAGGCATGGCAGAAAATTCCAATTTGACAAGCGCACCACCATATCACGGCTTAATGTTTTTGAAAGGTGCAAAGGAATCGTTAGCATCCGCAAGCAAATTTCAGGATGTGTGACGACTGGTTGAATGTCCTCTCTGAAAGGACGACAGAGTTGATGTTGCAATGTCCTGCCTGAGATGTACCAGGACTACAGTTTTCACTTGAGATCTTATTTCGTGAAAAGTCGAGCCCACGTGGGACAAGTCTCAGGTAAACACTTTAACTTGGCTCTCTTGTCAGTTGACTTGCTTCTTGTCACTTGCTATAAAGGTGGCATGATTTGTGGACGAAGTGAGGGAGATCCATTGGTCAAGGCTTTGGTTACAGTGTAGCATTCGGTGCATTATTCTCTCGGCAAGATTTTATTTAGTGCGTACTGATCTCGTCAAATTCAGGTAAAATAAATGATACCAGTTTGATTTTAAAATATTCCCACTTCAGGTCGTGTCAGGTATGGGAGCATGTGCCGTTGTAGCGCGTTGCTGCGTCCATTTTCTGCCGGTACTCCAGGGGCCTCCGTCTGGCCATCCCCCAGGCAGATGTCAGGCCCATACCCATCTCCCTGGTGATGTCTCCCTTCTAGATCCGGTAACGACAAACTTTCCATCCAACTTTCTCCTGTTACTCCTTTGCACTTTATAGCTTCTCTGTTCAGGTTCTTGTGAACACCCATATCTCTCTCGTTATTGTTAGAGTGATCTCGATGCCATAGTGTGGCTGTTTGCACAGGCCAACTGTCAGGAGCTGCAGTCTGCACTCTCACAAAAACATTGGACTTTCAACTTTGCTGCATCTGGTGTTCATCACACCTGGGAATACTTTCCCAAAAGACTACTCTCTCATGCATTGGTTTTTTCTATCCATACTCTTGGTCACTGAATCTTGTGGTGAGATAGTTGCAGTCAAGCAACTTCCAACTGAGGGAAGCTTGAGGTCACTCTTAGACTCGCAACAAGTGTGCAGTCCATCCATTGGCAAGCCAGAAAACATCATCTTCCTTTTCTCAAGGCTGAACTCTACAACCAGTGTTCTTCAAATTCCTGGAGGCACATTGTCAAGACCATTGCTGGTGTAATGCTTTCCTTCTATCCTCTCCCTTATTTCAAATAGCTCACTGCACACTCTGCTTTAAGGCCCGGTCACACCTTGACGTTTTAGCCAGCGATGGCAACGTATTAAAATGTATGTAAAACGCTGGCTTACGTTGAACTTTTGATGTTTTTTTTAAAGATTCGAACGTATTCATCGCGACTTGGTCTTATGTATAACGCATTGGTAACAGACACAGAACGTTTCGTTGTGTTATAGAAAACTTGTACCAACGAATGCTGAACCTGTTGTCGGCCTACACAACCGATGCCCAACGATAGTCTAACTTAGGCATAGCGCGTTGCACGCATCGCCGACGATGTCGTGACGTAGCCTATTAAAAGGCTGACGCACAACGATTCGAATCATAACTGCCGTAGAAATGGAAGTGTAAATATCGCGGTCACACCTTGGCGATCTTGCCAGCGTATGCCGACCTAAGAAAAATGTGTCTAAAACGTTGGGGCACGTCAAATACGGTATGAGTAAGTTTGGTATACGTGAGTACAACGCGAAAGTACGCTATCATACGTCGTCGTAAGTAGAGTACTTCAAGAAATTTTAAACATGTTCAAAATTTTTGGACGTACTCGGCGTATGACACACGTTCCGCATGCGATGGGGATAAGTTGTACACACGATATGCGGACACTTACACACGTCCACAAAGGCTACTTATAAGCTACTCATAAGTCGAAACACGTCGCGGTAATGTCTTTTTTACGTGAAACTTATTTCTAACTTATGTTTGACGTGCTTTGAACCAATTCTTTACGTAGTCCCAACACACATCGACGTATGTCGACGTATTCCAATAACGTCTTCCGGTCGACAAAAAAAGAAATAAATGAACGTGTTTCTCGCTTACAACTGCCATATAAAGACGTGTTCCCAGCGGTTTTGGGAATTGGTATATAAAAATGCTGCTCATAAAAGGGGAACCCAACAGTGTTTTTGAGTCCTTTTTGAGTCGATGTCCATGTCAGCAGTAACAGTATCAGTATCAGTATCAGTATTAGTATTAGTATTAGTCGTAGTTTGTTCATGTTGGCAGTAGTAGGTGAGTGTGAGGGGGAGGGTGTGCGTTATGATGGATCCTCCTTGCGTCCGCGTGTCCATGGGTAGGAGACATCTTTTCACCATTGTTCGAAGTTCTTCGCGGCTAATTTTTTATGGGGCTTTTTCAACAATGAGCTATGGCTTGTTTTTACGATTTAGGTGTATTCATTACGGGTTGGACAAATGCACAATGAACTAATAATGTGCATAGAGCGCTTTGATTACTTATAGATACGATATACCAACGAATAATTATCGTGTAGCCGGCGTTCACAAACTCTGCCCAACGATAGCCTAGCTTATCCATATCGTGCGGCAGTTTATCTTTGCCGGTGACGTGGGGTTTGCTATTCATAGGCTGCCACTCAACGATTTAAATGGCTGCATCTCCACTATTGAAAGTAGACGCTTGCGCTCAACAATTGGAATTTTTTTACACTCAACGACTTTTAAACGGTACCACTCAGCTATTTTCATTGTTTACAATGAACGATTTAAATTGCTGTCACTCGCCTTTGTTTTTTGACGCTGGGGTTTGGAAATTTGAAGAGTTTCTTCTGAACGTGTTAAAACACTCAAAGTCGACTATTTTAAATAGACGCTGCCGATGGACAATTGGAATCATAGCCAAGCTAGACATCGAAGTGTGAACATCCTCGTCATGCCAAAGAAAAGTTTGAAGAATGCTGCAAATAAGTGTCCTGGCCGTGGCCGTGGATGCTGACGCAAGGACGATCCATTATACCGACGTCTTTCAGCCTATGAGTAACTTAAAAGTAACGTCTGTCGACGTGTGGCGACGATCGCGTAACGTGCCAACAACACGTTAATCATAGGTTAGAAATAAGTTTCGGGTACGCTAAACATTACCTCGGCGTGTCTCAACTTATGATGAACTTACAAGTAGCATGTGTTGACGTCTGTCAACGATCGCAGACCGTGCATACAACTTGTGGCCAGCGTAGCGGAACGTGTGATTCATACGCCGGCATACGTCGTGAAATTTCAAGCATGAAAAAATTTGAGGACAACCGAAAAGTACAACGTTTAAAGCCAACGTACAACGACGTATGGCAGTGTTTTTCAGCGTGCTCTCAATGTTATCAAAACTTACCCATAACGTATTCAACGTGTGCCAGCATTTTAGAAAAAAAATTCAAAAATCGGCATACGTTGGCTAAAACGTCAAGGTGTGACCGGGCCTTTAGATAACACAGAATATCTCAACCACCAGAGTGGATTCCATCACAATCACTCAACTTTTGATGTGCCATTGCTTCCCTTCCAGATATGACTGAAGGCCCTAAATCTCAAATGAGAGGGCAGAACCATCTCCCTGAACATACCTCTGGCATTCCACACAATTATGCATGCCACTATGGTTGCCAACTTCTCCACTGCAGCATACAAGTCCACCTTCATACTTTGACATCCTCCACTCTCGCATTAACATCCCTTCCAACAGAACCAATTCTCCCCTCCCAGTGTCAGGCTGGAGTACCTCAAGGCAAGGTATTTAGCTCAGTCTTGTTCCTCATATCCATTGATGATATCTCCGATGCTCTCTTCAGTTTTTTTGCAGTAATTCCACATAGACAGACAGCAACTGAATCACTCTCCATGCTTATTTGGAAGTGATTATTGGTGCTTGTGATTTTGGTTGGACTGACAAATGAAACTTCTTACAAAGCTGTCATATCTTACAGTGTCACCCTGTTGCTCAGGAAGGATCATCATATGAATCCACCCATCTTATTCTATGCTGAGCCGCAGTAAGAGGTTCAGCCTCTTCATTTATATGCCTTACCATCAGACACAACCTCTCCTGGGCTGACCATATCTCAAAGCTGGCCTCCAAAACCTTCCACAGACTGGACGTCCTCCATCATTTAAATCATTCATTGAAAAATCAGATCGCAGCTTGCAAATCCTTTGTTCATCGCTCGGTTAGAGTATTGCTTTCCCTTTCAGGTTGCTGCTCCAGCTTAACTTCTGTTTCTCCCGAATTATGTGGAGTTTAAAGCTCTCATCATTAATAGCATCTCCCCCAATTAGTCCAAAGCGCAAAGCTTGTTGCCGTCACACCTCAAAAACAGGTTTGTGGCCTCACTTTTTTTCTCTCTCTCTCTCTCTCTCTCTCTCTCTCTCTCTCTCTCTCTCTCTCTCTCTCTCTCTCTCTCTCTCTCTCTCTCTCTCTCTCTCTCTCTCTCTCTCTTACTCACTCACTCACTCACTCACTCACTCACACACAGACACACACAACCTGAGCTCTTGCAGGATGCACGCTTTCTTCCAGTAAACACTTTTCGAGTTAAACTCCAAATTCCAGGCTTCCTGCCCACATCTACTGTTTTTTTTTTCATCTTTTTCCAATTGTGCAACAACCACCTTCCTGAAGCTGTTAAGGCCCACTCTTCCCTTCAGGGCTTCTAGGTGGAAGTGCACTACCATCTCATGTTAACCTCCATGCCTGCCCATGATATTTCTACCCCAATTAAACCCATTCCCCTCCCTCAACCCAACCAGCTTGATTGCATGTGTTCCTTCCCTTCCTCTTTCTCCCCATTTCCTGTTCATTCATTTTATTGCTTGCTGTGGCCAACTGTGAATCTCCTACCCCACTGTTATTACGTTGCCATTTTGCACTCTGTCGGGTCACTCTTCCCTCAGCCTATAATATTGTATACAATTTTTTTTTTGATATTTATATTGTGATATTGTATAACATTTATATTGTTATAAATATTCCAGGCTTCCTGGAAAATATTCCAGGCCACCGTTGTACATCTGCCTGGAAGTTATATTGTTAACTGATGTCATGTTAGGCCTTTTTGTTTGAATACTGAAAATGGATTGACTGTTGTAAAATGACTCACTCGAAAGTTTTGTCAATTCGAAATTAAATATGAACTACAATGGTTACCAAGTGTTTCCTGCATTGGTACCACCACAAGGACTACCCCCATTCCTGCTGTCATGACGATGCCACATTTTTCATGCATCTCATACCATGATGTGTCTTCAGGTTTGCACATTGGTGTTTGGGATTGGGAAAAAGGGGGGGGGGGTAGGGGAGTGGAAGTTATGGAAAAAAGTTAAATCTCAGTTGCATTCAAACAAATCCCCTATTGGTGCACATGAAAGTTAAATGAACCACTTCTGAGTTGTATGAGATGTTTTTTTGTTTGTTTTTTAATTCTGTATTTTTACTGACGGGAACAATTTACAAATCCTTCTTGATATCCTACTTTCCGAGAACAGATATGTCTGTCTCTGTCTGTTACCATTTTTCTCAGGGATGGCTAAATGGATCTTCGTCAAACTTTTAGTGGTTCATCAGCGAGTTCTTCTGCAAAAACAAAAAATATATATTTGAAAAAAAGGAAAGTTGGAATTTTTTGGGATTTTGTTATTTTAAATCACTCAATAGTGTCTTAGCCTTTGTAGCTTTGTGAAAGGTATTATTAAATGATCCCCAACCCCATTCTTTAGTGGCATAGGGAAGTGTTTTATACCCCCACACACAAAAAAAATTGAATTCTTCAAAATGCCAACAGGATTACAACAGCACCGGGCAACGCGGAGTACCCCAGCTCGTTTGCCATAAAGCAAGAAATAAAAATATTATATATCTTGCAAAAGTTAAGCTGCTTGGAAACTACACATTCGCAGCTGCATTCTCAAATTCCCGATTCTTTATTTTTCCTTCCACCCTCTGAAATATATAAATATATTTTTTTTATCCTTAGCCAACAGACGTTATGACTTGTTGACCTTGCACGTTTTTCTTCTTAAAAGTGAAAACTAAACTTTTATAGGCTTTATTTTTGTTGGTTTAAATGATGTGCTGGAGGTTTCATCTTTTGCATACTTAGCATAAATGACCGCTTTTCTGAGGTCACCAAAAAGAGGATAACAGGACATTTTAGACTTTTGATTCCCTGTACTATGATTTTGGCCAACCTGCATGGTTAGGATGTAAAAGCCAACTTGCCTGAAATGAGGTATTATCTGTTCATGAAGTGTTCTGTGTAAATGAGTTAATGGATTCTTCGTGTTGAGTCCAGTCATATGTTGGTCAGTCAGTCGTATTAATTCAACAGCCAAGGGAATTGAGCTACATTTTGATTTTTTTAAAGCATCATGATGAACGGATGTGGATTCCATGTGGTTTTGCTGTCGTTCTGATAACTGGATTGGATTTGCATTGAATTAACCACTGGAAACTTTAAAAGTTAACACTCACTCATTTCGCTCATTTACTAGGTTTGGGCTCAACGTAACAAGCATTTCATTCCTCTGGTACATTACAGGAATGAGGCCTTCCCTTCATGATAGTACAAACTTTGTTGATTTGAAAATGTTTAAAAAAAAATGTCCTTGAGAAAAGGCAATGAGGTTACACTGTGCTAACACTGCCACCCTAACTTAGATTTTTCACCAAATTTTAAATTGCCAATACATCCTGTTGTTGTTTTTATATTCTTCTTCTTCTCTTCTTCTTCCCTTGATAAGGGGTGAGGTCCAATGGTACGAAGCTTCTGCCCTACCTTGATCACCATACTCCTCCACTTCCCTCTGTCCTCAGCCAACTCTCTCCACATTCCAACCACCTTTGCCTTTCAGATATCTCTTCTGATTCCTCCCATCTCAGCCACGATCAATCTCTTTTTACCCCCTACCTTGCTCCCTCAACCTATCCGCATTCTCTCTCTCTCTCTCTCTCTCTCTCTCTCTCTCTCTCTCTCTCTCTCTCTCTCTCTCTCTCTCTCTCTCTCTCTCTCTCTCTCTCTCTCTCTCTCTCTCTCTCTCTCTCTCTCTCTCTCTCTCTCTCTCTCTCTCTCTCTCTCTCTCTCTCTCTCTCTCTCTCTCTCTCTCTCTCTCTCTCTCTCTCTCTCTCTCTCTCTCTCTCTCTCTCTCTCTCTCTCTCTCTCTCTCTCTCTCTCTCTCTCTCTCTCTCTCTCTCTCTCTCTCTCTCTCTCTCTCTCTCTCTCTCTCTCTCTCTCTCTCTCTCTCTCTCTCTCTCTCTCTCTCTCTCTCTCTCTCT
Organism: Eptatretus burgeri; assembly: GCF_056783735.1. Lineage (NCBI taxonomy): Eukaryota > Metazoa > Chordata > Myxini > Myxiniformes > Myxinidae > Eptatretus > Eptatretus burgeri. Next base: position 20,119,859 of record NC_140964.1, on the reverse strand, counting down.
CTCTCTCTCTCTCTCTCTCTCTCTCTCTCTCTCTCTCTCTCTCTCTCTCTCTCTCTCTCTCTCTCTCTCTCTCTCTCTCTCTCTCTCTCTCTCTCTCTCTCTCTCTCTCTCTGTCTCTCTCTCTCTCTCTCTCTCTCTGTCTCTCTCTCTCTCTCTCTCTCTC
>NC_140964.1:20102196-20114696 GCF_056783735.1 Eptatretus burgeri | reverse complement strand
CAACACCCTCCCCAGAATGCCCCTCATGTTTACCTTCCTGCTTTCCAGCTCCATCACCATGATAAACATAAGTGGGCTGAGAGAGCTTTCCTGTCTCAAAGCGATGTTCACACTGAATTCCTCAGACATCCTAGAACCAACCAAAACTCTTCCTTTCATTCACTTGTTCATCCCTTCCACCAACCTAACTTCTGCTTCTGGCACTCCCATCCATCTCAGTGTCACCATCAGAATCTCTATCAGGACAGTGTCGTAAGCCTTCTACAGGTCCACAAATCCCAATGCCACTTCACCTTGCACCTTCAACCTCTTCTCCACCAGCTGTCTCAGCGTGAACATCTCATCCGTCAAATACCTACCCTTTCTAAACCCCTGCTGCTCTTCTCCAATCTTCCATCCCCACACTCTTCCTTATCCTCCCATCCAGAATCCTCTCCAGCATCTTCATGACTTGCCCCTGTACATCCCTGGATCTTGAACATCGCCCTTCCCCTTCCATATCGACACAATTAAACCTGTCCTCAATCCTCCAGAATTGAACCCTCTCTCAAACATGCATTCAACAGCCTCTTCGTCCAACTGACTCCGACTTCTCCCGCTGCAATTATCATCTCTGTACACACCTCATCAATATCTGGTGCTCTTCCCTTCTTCATCCTCTCCAATGCTCTCCACACCTCCTCTTCTGTGATCTTCACCAACTCCACTTTCCCCTCCACGTAACATGGTAGCTCCAGCTCACCGTTGCACCGTCGTCCCCAGTCCAACAGCTCCTTGAAATATCCTTCCACACCTTCAACACTGCCCCTCTCTATCCTCATTTCTGTCACGAACCAATTTATATATCATCATCTTCTCACCATCCTCCTCCAACTTGTTTTACACCTCCTCTTCCATATTATTCCTCACCTTATCCACAGCTCTCCTTGCTGCTTTCTTATTTTGCCTATACTGGTGCAGAAACCCTGCATCTAGTTCTCTCTCTTCTTGATCTTCACTATCCTCTTCCAAACCTCCTTATTTTCACCAACTGCCTTCGCAACTTCCTCTGTCCACCACACCTGGTTTCTATCCCTCGACGATGCACCCTTTTCTGATAGCCTTCCACACAAAACTGCTGCAGTTCCCCAAAACACCTCTCCATACTTCTTCCACTCCTCCCCCAAACCTTCTGCTTCTTTGCTAAGTTGCTCCTACCTGGCCCTCATCCTCTCCTTGTGCTCTACAACAACATTGCCTCCATACTTCCCCCAACTAATAATCGTCCAACCCTGCTCTTCACCTCACTCCTTTTATTCATCCATACCACAAACACCACAGGCTTGTGCTTGGTGGTAACATGCTCTACCGCCACTGCCAATTACAATCCTTAACCCATCACAACTGTCGTTTCCTTACCACCACCAAATCCAGTTCTGTTCTATGCTCTCCCCTTGACAGGTAATCTTGTGGCTTCCTGCTTTTGAAAGAATGAACCAGCTAAGGCCATCCCATTCCTCACCACCAGCTCCACCAGCTCTTGACTCTCTCTATTCTTCATTCCCCAACCAAACTTCCAAACACGTACCTCTTCACATGGCCCCGCTGCTCCAACATGTGCATTAAAGTCCTCCACAATGCACAGCATCACCTCCAGCTCAACCATTTCCATCATCCTCTCCAATGCATACCTGAATTCCCAATTCCTGCTTCTGCGCCCCAGTCCTTCCCGTTTGTGGCCCATATACCGACATAACACAAACCATTTGCCTCTGTACCACCACCCATGCCTTAATTATCAGTCCCTCCCATCCTTTCATTCTGAACACCTGCTTGCTGATCTTTTCTGATACTATTATTCCCATGCCATTACTCCTTCCATCCCCACCCGTGCACAATAGCTTGTGTCCTCCTAACAACCTCCTCATTGTGACTCCTTTCCATCTGGTCTCCTGCACACACAACACTTGTGTGTTGTGCATGCAAGAGACCAGATGGATAGTTATGCAAGAGACCAGATGTTATGCAGGAGACCAGATGAACCAACCTCCTTTTCTGCATCATATCCACCACTTCAACCCCTCTCCTGACTATTGATCCCACATTAAAACTACCTAGCTGGACCCCACTTCTGAATTGCTGCCCATCTGGCAGAGCCAGTACCATCTTGATCAGTTTGGGATGCTCTGGTCAGTTTGTTGATTTTTATATACTCCCGGTCTAGGGTTTTAGAACCCTCCCATTTTTCAGTTTTTACTGAAAATTAAGCAGTTCAAGTCCAGTGAATAACCTGAAATGGTACAAAGCTAAGCGGTCAACTGCCAGAGGTTAAAAAAGAAAGTTTAGGTTCCCAAAAACTTACAAAAGAATTATATTTAAAAAACTTACAAAAGGTTACAAAAAAACAATGTAAATTTCAGAGTTGTTAAAAAGGCCCTTTTCAGGGAACAAGTAATGGATTAGCAAATGCAGCTGTTCTGCAGCAATGGAAGTAAATCAAGCCTTGAAAATTGATGCAAACAATTCCTATAGGTGTCCCAACCTTTGTTGATTAGTTACATACCCTCTGGTCTACGCCTCGTTGGTCAGGGGTTCATCCGACAGCAAGATAACGACCCCATACATACCTCCAGGCTATGTCAGAACTACCTTCGAATAAAAGAACAAGACGGGAGGCTTCAAATCATGGAATGGCCAGCACAGTCTCCAGACTTAAACCCCATCGAGCTGGTTTGGGATGAACTGAACAGAAGGGTGAAAGCAAAGCAATCTGCAAGTGCAACACATTTGTGGGAACTTCTGCAACAGTGTTGAGAAGAACTTTCCGAACAATATTTGATTTCCATTGTAGAAAGAATGCCACGAGTATGTTCGGCTGTTCTATCTGCAAAAGGTGGCGACTTTGATGAGTCAAAAATTTAGATTAAATTTTGTTCATCAAAACGATTCCATGATTTCTTTTTCATCTGCAATTGTTTATTTGTTCTATGCTTAAATTTCACAGTACATTGCAACATTAAACTGCTTAAATTTCAGTAAAAACTGTAAAAATGGGGGTGTTCTAAAACTTTTGACCGGAAGAGTATGACCAATAAAATAATCTGGCACGTCTCTTAAAAGTGCACATCAAAAATGGCGATGGAAAATATCCTGACAAAATGCCATCTCCACAAGATCTCTTTACTTCATCACAGTGAAGATGTTGGCATACTCTTGCTAATTTCTGTTGGCATTATGAAGCTAACAATCATGAAGCAGGCAGGGATTGACAATTGGGGCTTGTGGGGCTATCGCCCCTCCCCATCCACCCCACCACACTTTTGCACACAACTGCTCTGTTAGCTTCTCCCTCAACATTCTCAAGAAGTCAAGGATCTCTGCAGCTGATGATTCAATTTATGGTGTCTTTCGACGCCAAACTGTTTGAAAGGAAAATAAATATATAAACCTACAGCAAGTGCAAATGACAGTAAACAAAACAGACATATTCAAAACATTAACCTTTTTTTCCTACTTAATCATCAATATGTGGTTGAAGCTGTCAAATCATTCCCAAAAAATTAAATTCCAAAAAAATGAGTCAAGTGGGAAAAGAGAGATTCCATTCCCCATCCCCATTATTTGCCAAGAACAAAGTAAGTGTTTGAATTAATGCACTGAGATACTTGTGCATGTTTATGGTTTGTTTGTTTTTTATGAGCACACAGACGCAAAAGTGGTGATGACATGCAGTATGTTAAATACAGAATGCACAAACGCATTTTCAAAACCAACAGACATAAGTTAGAAACACGTGAGAACAGTTTGAAGATTCCAGAATTTCTAATTCAGAACTCTTTGCTTCTTTGCTGCATCAGTAATACCTTCACTCCCAACAAGTGTAACACGGTCACGAGCTTTGCCAACTTATGCAAAAGCGTAATACCCTCATGTAAACCATATTGCCTGTAGGTTTCCCTTCAAGCATTTGAGGGTGTGATTCATTGTGGCAGAACTTCATTATTCTGCCACAACTTTTGTGTAATTCGCCATTATATCTTTTCAGTTTCTTCTGTCGACTAAGATGCTTGTCTAATAAAAACTACAAAATAGAATTTGAAATGAATGCATCAATGGATATGCCTGCACCCATCTTGGATGTCAATCTACTGTTACGTTTGATCTCAATTAAAGTCACGAGAGAGCGAGAGACAGAGAGAGACAGACAGACAGACAGAGACAGAGACATCAGATGGTTCCAACTCGAGTTATGTTCTGAAAAATTATTTTCAAAGGGCACATAACTTTTGACCTGTTGAACGCAAAATTAAATCTTTTCATCACAATCCATACTTGTGCCAAGTTTTGTTGAAATCCCTTCTTGTGGTTCACAAGTTATTGTCGGAACAAAGATCTTCAATTGAAGGTCACATGACATTTGACTCCAAAATCTAATCGGTTCATCTTTGCATCACAATACATACTTGAACCAAGTTTGGTTAGAATCGCTTCAGCAGTTCACAAGTGATCGTGGAAATGAAAATTTGCCACGCACGCGTGCACAGACGGATGGTCAACCTGAAAACGTACTGTAATGCCTCAGCGGAGGCATAAAAATTTTTAACAAAATTGCAGTGTTTGTTACTGTTGTGATCTCGGTGTCAGTGGATAGTCATAAATGAATTCCACCATCCATCGGTGAAACGAGTGTAGTTGCTGAACTTTTGTGAAGCTGAATTTGTGATTTTGTCAACTTCGCTTTGTTGGTTTCCTCAACTTGTCTCAAATCCAAAAAAACATTTCAAAACGTTGTCGATGATGTATCTGTTGACCAAACTTGGTTCATCATTAACGTAATCTTTCGCAGTGTATCGCGGTGATGTCGGACTTGAGTCCACTATTTTGGGGGATTTGGACTCTGAATCCGGCTCGAGTCCAGAATCAGGCCTCAAAGTTTGAGTGTATCGCAGCAAGAACCCGCACGTATAGTAACCAGGCCTCAATGGTTTCCCACAAAAATTCTCATACCATGAAGAAGGTAATTATAAAGGATTAACGGACAGGACGGAATTAAACAATCCTGCACAGAGGAAAATGAAAATAACTCCGACCGATGTTCCAGATTCTCGGAGATATTAAACGCGAACGTCATCTCTTCGTGTAATGGCGTGCGATTCGGAACACATTCTGTTCTTTCAAAGAGCACTTTTAATGATTCGCTGAATCACTTTAAAACTAAACACAAAATGGCTTATCTCTAAACACTCTCAACTCTTCAGTTTTAAGTGCTGCACAAAACTAAGGTACATTTTCCATAGAGTAATAAGAATTAGGTTTTGGAGTGCAAAAAGAAACTGGGAACGAGTCATCTATTTATGAACTGCCTTAAGCAATCCTTCTTAAAGTAAACGATGTTGAAAAAATATGTTTAATAAATATTGTGACATGCTTCACATCATTGCACTTGTAAACATGATAAAGATGAAAAAGACGAAACACCTCACCCCGCGTCGCGATAGAGACAGGCTTGTTTTAACCGAGGATAAGTTACGAGTTGCCGTGTTGTCATGATTTCCACCAAGTGGAATTTAAACATTTATTTTTGCAAATTAATTTGTAATATTTGTGATATTACATTTTTACAAGCAATTATAAAAAATAATACCTCCACACCCCCAGGAATACCTCTGGCTGCGGCTTCCCCTCCACTCTCACCTCATGTTTATATGTGTGTTGTACCGTCCACCAAACAGTGATGACTCCATTTACATCTTGCAAGGAAATCTAACACAGGTGGAGACCATTCAGCCAATCATGCCTGCACGAACACCAGACTAATTTATCTTCACAAGATACAAAGAAGAATTTTTAAAATTAATTTATTTTTTCTTTTTTAGTTTTTGTAGTTTTTGTATTTTTTCTTTTTTTTAAAAACTTTTTCTCTTCCCCTCAGGGAAGGGGGCATGGGCTTGGTTAAAAACGCACAACAACCACACAACCCCCTTGACAAGACCCCCACCAACAGCACGTTGTACACGTGCGCACAATCACCCATCAATGCTCAAACTACCAAAAGTCTCATCAGCATCCCCATACCCCTCTATCTTCATCACTTCCAGGTACTTATCTAATTATAATTTAAACTTATCTACTTTTTCTGCTGCCACAACCTTTCCAGGGAGACCATTCCATGCTAAATGCCTGGTGTTGGCATAATGGTTAGGGTGGTGGGTTTGGGATCCTAGGATCCTGAGTTCAAACCCCCTCTCCTGTTGAATTAATACCAGGTGGGGTTGACTCTGCCTGTCATCCTTCCGAGGTCGGCAAAATGAGTACCAGCTTGCTGGTATCCTGTGTCGGAGTGGCAACCCGTCTAGGATTGTGTCCAATAGCCAAGGAGACTGCTTCGGCAGCACCAACGCTCTGTACAGAGTATGGTCCCAGTGGATGGATGGATTCCATGCATTAACTGCTCTCTGAGTAAAAGTCCCCTGCCTTGCTACCATCTTAACTCTCCTCTTCTTTACTCACAGGCTGTGGGCCCTGGTCCTATCACTGTCAACTCTGTTGAATAATTCATCTTCACTTATTTTATCAATACCTTTCATTATCTTGTACATCTCCATCACATCCCCTCATAACCGCCTCCTTTCTTGTGAATAAAGCCCCATCTCCTTCAGCTGTTCCTCATAGCTGAGTCGAGCTCGACCCGAAATCATTCTATTAGCCATGCGCTGAACCCTCTCTCTGGCATCTCTGTCCTTCCGGAATTGTGGTGACCAAAACTGCACACAATATTATCGATGTGGCCCTCACTAAATTCCTGTACAATGTTAACACCACCTCTTTTGATTTATAACACTGAACAACAAATTTCAAAAAAATTTTTTTACTGGAGATGTGTAAAGTGATTAAGACTAATTTGGTACGCTGATTTCAAAAATCATAACCGTTTTGCTGTATCACGTCAGGATTTTCAGGAACAGAAATATTCCCATTGCCTAGAAGTCAGGATTTCAATGAAATTTACATATGTCTTTAACATGTCTATTTCGTACAATTGTTGTTAACTTGTGTTATATTTCTTTCTTTCAGATAAAGATGAGTAGGCGTTCCTGTACCAATCATCCTGACAACTTCTGTTATGTCTGTGGTCGGTATACCAAAAAAGATCAACAGCGAAGTATATCTACAGCAGTGAAAATGAAGGCCGCCTACTTTCACTACTTCGGGTGTAAGGTGGGGGACCAAGAACAGAGCTGGGCACCACACATCTGCTGCACAAGCTGTCACACAACCTTGACTCAGTGGTTGGTGGGCAAGCGCGAGCATGCCATTTGCGGTGCCCATGATATGGCGTGAGCCGCAGAATCATCATGATGATTGTTATTTCTGCTGCACAAGCATCGCCGGCTTCAACAAGAAGAATAAAGGTCACATCAAGTACGCTGACTGCGTCTCTGCTCGTAAACCTGTGCCTCATGATGACGAGCAACCCGTTCCAACACCTCCAACTGATCAGAACATAGCTGTAAGCAGTGGTGAAGAGGATGGTGATGATGAACCTTTTGAACCCGACACTCAAGAATCACACCTTCTGAACCAGGGAGACTTAAATGATCTTGTAAGAGATCTCTCGCTGTCAAAGGCGAAGGCAGAGCTGCTTGGATCAAGGCTGCAGCAGTGGAATCTACTTGAACCTAACACCAAGATATCCTTGTTCAGAGCACGTCACAGAGACATGGCTGAGTTCTTTGAGATGGAAGACACGATGACATTCTGCAGTGACATCAACGGTCTGTTGAAAGAACTTGGGTGTGATCACGATCCTGCAGACTGGCGCCTCTTCATCGACTCGGGAAGAACAGCTTGAAGGCTGTTTTGCTCCACAATGGCAACGAGAAACCATCAGTCCCACTGGCTCACGCGTTCGGCATGACAGAGACCTATGAGACTATGCGGCAGCTGCTTGATTCCATCAAGTACAATGACTTCAACTGGCACATCTGCGGAGACTTGAAAGTGGTGGCGCTGTTGTTAGGGCTGCAGTCAGGCGACACGAAATACATGTGCTTCCTTTGTCTCTGGGATAGCAGAGACGACAAGAATCACTGGACGAAAAAAGATTGGGAAGAGCGAAAAGAGCATGTACCTGGTCGACACAACGTGAAGCATGTCGCCCTTGTCGACCCAGCCAAGGTTTTCCTTCCACCACTCCACATAAAGCTCGGCTTGATGAAAAGTTTTGTATGGGCAATGGATCTGAATGGGCGTGGGTTTTTATACCTCAAGGAAAAGTTTGGCAACACCTTGTCGGAGGCCAAGATCAAGGCTGGTGTCTTTGTTGGACCGCAAATCCGACAGATTATGAAGGACGAAACTTTTCCGACAACTCTAAACCCCAAAGAGCTGGCAGCGTGGAGGAGCTTCAAAGCTGTGACGGACAACTTCTTGGGGAACGAGCGCGCGGACAACTATGAAGAAATAGTGCAGCAGCTGCTGGAGTCCTTCAGGAAACTTGGCTCCAAGATGTCCCTGAAAATCCATTTCCTACACCAGCACCTGAACTTCTTCCCTGACAACTTGGGAGCAGTCTCGGACGAGCACGGCGAGCGATTCCACCAAGAGATTTCACTCATGGAGACGCGTTACCAAGGGCGGCACAACCCGAACATGATGGGCGATTTCTGCTGGTTCCTGCATCGTGAAACTGACACAGAGCAGCACAAACGCAAAGCCAAATGCCTAAAGCATTTTTAATTACATTCTAGTGGAGTTTTTCTGTAATTTCTATAATTTTGAAGCATTCATGATGAAATAAATGAATAAATGAATTTTTGTAAATTTCATTGAAATCCTGACTTCTAGGCAATGGGAATATTTCTGTTACTGAAAATCCTGACGTGATACAGCAAAACGGTTATGATTTTTGAAATCAGCGTACCCAAATTAGTCTAAATCACTTTACACATCTCCAGTAAAAAAATTTTGTTGTTCAGTGTAATTGATCCCCCTCCGGATACCACTGAAAACCCTATTTTCTTTACCTATAGCTGCCTGGCCTTGTGCTGCCTGCTTACCTCCCGTATCTATTACCACCCCCAGATCCTTCTCCTGTGTGACACGCTACAAAATCACCGCTTGCATTCTGTAATCTCTATTTTCATTGTTCTTTTCTATCCTGAACACCTTACACTTGCTCAGGTTAAATTCCATCTGCCAATCTTTTTCCCAATCACTGCAAGTATCAATACTTTCCTGAATCTGACAGGAACTACCTTTGGTAAACCCATGCTGACTACCTTTAATTCGTTTGTATTTGTTGAAATGGTTCCTCATCCGGTCCTTAATTAACGTCTCCAACACCATCACCACAACTGAAGTCAAACTCACAGGTCCATAGTTTCCCAATTCTTCTCTGGATCATTTCTTAAATAATGATGTTACATTTGCTTCTCTCCAATCCTCCGGTATCTGTCCTGACTCCAGTGAGCTATTGAAAATATCCGTTAACATCTCGCTTACCTGCTCATCCACCTCAATCAATACTCTCGGATGTATATTATCTGGACCCAGAGCCTTATCTACTCTTAGATTACTTAGCTGTTCCTTTACTTCCTCCACTCCAACCTGGATCTTCTGTAAAAGCCCTTCCTCACCACCTTGATAAATACTCTCAGCCATTGGCAATTCTCCTGACTGTTCTTGTGTAAAAGTTGAAAAAAATACCTGTTTAATAAGCCTGCTATCTCACTTTCATCACTAACCACTCTGCCGGTGCTATTCCTCAATGGGTCCACACTGGTCCTAACCTGTTGTTTCCCCCTGATATATTTAAAGAAAGCCTTGCTATGATGTTTAATATTCTTAGCCATGTCCTTCTCAGACTCTCTTTTGGCTTGTCGAGTTATTTTCTGAACTTGCCTCTGTTTACTTCGACAGTGACATAAGTCTAACTCCAGTTCTGTTATTTTAAACCTCATAAATGCTTTCTGCTTTTCCTTTATGGAATTCCTTATCTTACCACTCAACCACCCTGGTCTCTTTCTGTTTCTAGTTTTCCACCTCATTGGAATGTACTTACTCTGCACTCAACACATTTGGTCCTCAAAGATTTCCCATTTTCTGATGCTGATTGTCCTGTTGTTGGAGTCTCCCAATCTCCATCACCCAATTCTCTCCTCATACCCTCAAAGTTTGCCTTCCTGAAATCTAATAGCCTTACCCCACTATCCTGAACTCAAACCCTTAACATAATCTTTACACACACAATGTTATGGTCACTTGCTCCTAAATGCTCCCCAACCTTCACCTCCTCCACCATATTGGGATTGTTATTTTAAAGGAGGTCTAACACTGCACTCCCCCTAGTGGGCTTATCTATGTACTGGATTAAAAAAACACAATCCTGGACTAAAACTCGGAAATCCTCATCTGCTCTGCCCTTTCCATGTTCCTGGACCCAATCTATCCCTGGCAAATTAAAATCCCCCATAATCAATACTCTTCCCTTACCCCATGCCCTTTTGAATTATTCATGTACTCCTCCTTCCGCCTCTTCCTTCCCACCCAGAGCCCGATAAAAGCATCCTCCCAGTATTTAACTATTTTTACAATCTCGAATCTCCACCCATACAGAATCCTCAACATTAATTCCTTCCGAAATGTCACTCACCCCTTTCTCTTGATGCAATGTTGTCCTTTACCCAAATTGCTACTCCTCCTCCTATTCTCTCCTTACTATCACAGAGATACACCTTGTAGCCTTCTCATCCTGTCCTCCAGTTACTCTCCTCCTTAAACCATGTCGCACTCACTGCAACTATATCGTATTCCTCGCCATATACTTTAGCTTCAATCTCTTCCATCTTATTATTTAAACTTCTAGCATTGGTATAGAATATGTTTAACTTTTCCCTTACTGAAATTCTGTGTTCCTGCCTAGTCTAACTCATCACAATTACATCATCCATTCCTTCCTTAATAACTTTTCCATCCTACACTGACCTAAAAAAAAAGCCTGAATTCCTTCCTCAATTCCCATTGCAAACCTTGCTGCTCCCTTTTTATTTAACATTCGGCAATCATTCCGGAAACACTCCCTTTGTCCCCTCAATGATTCCCACTGCTTCTTATTTGTAAAACCTTCCTCCCTACACCATTCTTCCAGCCATTGGTTGACGTCTATCACTCTGCTCATAATTTCTATATTGTTTCCTAATCTTGGGAGAATCCCAGAAAACATGACCTCACAACGCTTTGCTTTCAGCCGCTTCCCCAATATCCTGTGTCTATTTTTTAAAATCTCTGAGTAAACTTTCCCAACATCATTCGCACCCAGGTGTACCACAACCAACTTCTTCCTGCCACGACCTGAAACAACAATATCGTTTACCCTTCCTTCAATGTCCCCAACTCCCACTTCTTCAAAACTGCACAGAATTCTATGTCCACAATCCTTCCTGCAGAATGACGGATCAACATATTTAATAATCTCATCGCCCACAAAAACTGTCTCCCAAACCTCATGTCGACCAATTTCTATTGCTACACATACATCACTGCCTGCAACTGCTGCACCTCCACCAATGCCTGCACCTGCTGCACCTCCACCACTGCTTGCACCCGATGCACCTCCACCACTGTTTGCACCCGATGCACCTCCACCACTGCATGCACCTCCACCACTGCCTGCACCTGCTGCACCTCCACCAGTACCTGCACCAACTGCACCTCCTCCACTGCCGGTATCCACTGCATCTCCAATACTGTCTGCACCCACTGCACCTCCTCCACTTTCTGCAGACACTGCACCTCCTCCACTGCCTGTATCTGCTACATCTCCAATACTGTCTGCACCCGCTGCACCTCCACCACTACTTGCACCCGATGCACCTCCACCACTGTTTGCACACCATGCACCTCCACCACTGCTTGCACCCATTGAACCTCCACCACTGCTTACACCTCCATCACTGCCCGCACCTGCTGCACATCCACCACGGTCTGCACATCCACCACTACCTGCACCCACTGTACCTTCTTCACTGCCTGCACCGCTGCACCTCCATCACTGCCTGCACCCACTGCAACTCCTTCACTGCGTGTATCCGCTGCATATCCAATACTGTCTGCACCCGCTGCACATCCACCACTGCCTGCACCTGCTGCACATCCACTAGTGCCTGTCCCCACTGCACTGTCACCACGTCCAATATCCTCAGCAACCTCACTCCACAACTGTAACCAACTATTATCTTCAAATTTCTCACATTCTGCAACTTGCTGTAAATCATCGATGCATTCCTTCAACCAAGTAATAACCATCCTCAAGTGAGCAATTTCTTCCCTCACACTTCCAACAACAAAAAGAACCCTCTGCTTCCCCTGTTGTTGACTTCGCCCACATTGAGCAACTATCACATTTTATGAACTCCTCTTCCTTTCTCCCTCGATCTCTATTTTTGACCTTTTTCACCCCCATACTCCCAAGGCCCCAACTGCCTTGACGCTAAACTTAACACGAGGTCTCCCCCTGTTTC
>NC_140964.1:20034696-20097196 GCF_056783735.1 Eptatretus burgeri | reverse complement strand
TTTTTATTTATTTATTTATTCATATGCAGCCTGTGGCTGCTGAGCTGCATCATTTTCTGGGGGCACGGCTGTGCTGCTGATGCAATTCCCCCTGTTACCAGCACGCTGGTACTCATTTCACTGACCTCGGAAGGATGGCAGGCTGAGTCAACCCGCCTGGTATTACTTCCAGGGAGTGACAGGGGCTTGAATTCAAGACCCTAAGATTTTAAGCCAGCCACCCTAAACGTTAAGCCAACACTAGGCTTGTCACTCTGGTGTTTCAAATGCATCAATGTGAGTGCTGTCCATCGGAAAGATGTTTATCCAGAGGACCAATTTGCTTGTCTGACTTCTTCGTGGATGGTAAAGATCTCACAGTATCTTTCATGAAGAATGGATGAGTAATGTCACTTTTGCCAATATCCAAATTCCTTCCCTAATTTTCTCACCAACCTGTACTTGGCAAGTGTTTGAGTATTCTCATAACGCCCAACACGAATTGAGCCTTTGTCCTGCACTATATATATATATATATATATATATATATATATATATATATATATATATATATATATATATATATATATATATATATATATATATATATATATATATATATATATATATATATATATATATATATATATATATATATATATATATATATATATATATACATATATATATATATATATATATATATATATATATATATATATATATATATATATATATATATATATATATATATATATATATATATATATATATATATATATATATATATATATATATATATATATATATATATATATACAAACATTGTGTATATATATACATAGTGTGTGTGTGTATATATATCTATATTCATATATATATATATATATATATATATATATATATATATATTTATTTAAATTGTTCTTGGCTGCTTCTAGAACTGTTTTGTGTTTCACAGACAGGTTAATGTGTGACAGGCATTTCCTGTTGGTCAGGATGCATACAGCAATTGCTGGTGTGGCACTTGCTTACTGTTATCCACTCCAGTCCACAGTAATGGGGTCTGATCTCATCTTAATGTATTGGCGGGTTTGACCAGTTCACTCTGGGGAGGTACTTCTGCTCCTCGTTGAAAAAGTAAAATGTCAAAAGATTTTGTGATGGTAATCCATAATAGGATTGTGGTGTCGTGTTGTGGCATCATAATGTGGTGTCATTCCGACCTTGTTTGGTTGTTTTTTGAGATTTAATCCCTCTTTTTACATTTTTTTAAATGATTTTTTTTCGTGTGTAATATATATATATATATATATATATATATATATATATATATATATATATATATATATATATATATATATATATATATATATACATACATATACGTATATATCGAAGAGAAACTCCACACTCCGAGTAGAGTGCTTCATTTGCATAAAATATCAGCGGAAGAAGTAAAATGAGTTACGGATGCAACTTCAGGACAATCTTTATCTGGACAAGCTTTCGGCCAAATAGCCCTTTTCAGTCTACAAGAACAGCAGGCATGCATAAAAGATAACGTTACAATCACGATACCTCAATGTATATACAGTATATATATATATATATATATATATATACATATATATATATATATATATATATAAATATACATATATATTTATGTATATACATATATATATATATATATATATATATATATATATATTTATGTATATACATATATATATATATATATATATATATATATATATATACATATATATATATATATATGTATATATATACATATACATACAGTATTGTTACGGTTCTCGGAACCGTATGCATTCAAACATACAGCTGACCCAAAGTTCGTTATGCCGTTAAGTATATGTGTGGACAGATTCCCTTCTCGTGTTGAGTGGGAAATCGAAGGGGTGCGTTGCGATGTTTTTTTGGTTCGGGTAATAAATCTTTATATCCCATTCCCCATCACGGTCCACTGTCCACATGCTGTATCCGAAGGCCCGTTGGCCAGGGCAAAAATCTTTGTGTTGTGTCTACTTCTTGATGAGTCCAAACGCGTGTGGAAGGGGGGGGGGGTTCTTCCGGCATGGCCGAAATCCCACCCAGAAAGGGTGGACCCATGGAGGCCCTGTCGAATCAGGGCAGACAGTGGCGTCGGCTTCACCAAGGCCCCTCTCCGCTGAGAGAGATCTATAAATCACGAAGCGATCGTCAGCGTAGAGTTATTTAGACAGTTATTACACAAAACCCCAAAAGAAAAGGAAGTCGCAACTTCCCTGAGCGTGTCGTCCAGCCCTTGGCGACCGCAACTCCGAGTCCCTCCGGCGTGGTCCACTGGGCTCGTGCCTCGCGCCTGCACGTGTCGTTCGCCCGACAGCCCGGACGGGGTTTTGAAGGAATGGGCCGGGTTTTCGCCGCTATCTCTGTGTGGACGGGGGGGGGGGGGAATGGCAGGTGCTCCGTCCCACTAGCGGGGTCTCGGGACTGCACCGGCTCCGATCAACCCTCCGACCAGGTTCGACGACCCGTGGAAATTCGAAAACCTGCGCCAATTCGACGACCTTCACCCGACCACGACCAGACCCAAATGAACGAACAGAACCTCAACCTCTTCCTCCGAACGAATGAACCATAAGCAGGGACTCTCCAACAACTATCGACAATTCTCATTCAGGGACAAGGGACCCAGCGACTCTCCACAACTCTCGACAATTCTCATTCAGGGACAAGGAACCAGCGACTCTCCAGCATCTCTCGACAATTCTCCTTCAGGGACAAGGGACCAGCGACTCTTCACAATTCTCGACAATTCTCATTCAGGGACAAGGGAACAGTGACTCTCCAACAACTCTCGACAATTCTCATTCAGGGACAAGGGAACAGGGACTCTCTACGCCCACGCCTTTTGTAGGGTCGGGCTCCGCCCTTTGCTCCGCCCCGTGCCTCGCCCCGTTCTTGGCTCCTCCTTCCTTCGAGACTCTTCCAGAAAATGCCTTGAAGGGGGGCGTTCCTCTCCCCCGGCCGCGTCACACCGCGCATCTGCCAATCGGGAGAGGACGCGCCACCCCCTCCCCCTTTCTCACCAAGCGCAGGGAAAAATGGTGGGAAAACCCCACAGGCATTGTTGGTTTTCTTCTCCATGCGCCGTACGACGAGGGAAGGAAGATTCGGGCGGGAGATATTTGCGCGGGCGTTTTGGGCGGGAGATCTTGGCGCGAGATTTTTAAGCGGGAGATGCCCCTTCGCACCCTTGTTGCTGCTGCCACTCTGCTCCTTTCATCCGTCCCGCGGAGATCATGACCGCACGGTGCTCGTTGAATGGCGAGTGGCGAAGATGGTGGTAGCATAGTTGTGGAAGGTGGCGTCGTGGTGTGAATGGCGTGATTGTTGGCGTCGTGTCGTGAATGGTGTGATCGTTGAGATGTTTGTTGTGGCGAATGTTCATTGTTGTTCTTGCACCAAAATAACGACAGCAAAAGAAAAACGGTGAATTGAAGAATCGCAGCCTGAAATGGATCACATATATACATATATATATATATATATATGTATAAAAAAAATATATATATATATATATATATATATATATATATATATTCCCTCTATACAACGGGTTTGGGCTAACTACACATGGACTTACCTACATATTTCACCTGAGGACCCTTTATGGTGTATTGCGAATTTCCACAACCGTAACAATATTCATGTACTGTTTATATTCATATATATATATATATATATATATATATATATATATATATATATATATATATATATATATATATATATATATATATATATATATATATATATATATAATATACACACTGCCTGCATTTATCAATAAAATGGAAAAGTAAAAAGGATGTTATTCTAAAAAAAAAAAAAAAGGTGAAGTGAACGATTTGGAGTGAATAAATGAAGTGAATGAGTTGTACTCGTCAACATTTATACTACTAGGGAACTTTGTTTGAAGTTTCTGTATCCAAAAAAATTCATGTCTTAGGATTGTGGTGTGTGATTGATTGGCAGAGATTTGAATGTCTTCCATTGAGTGATTTGGTTGATTGAAATGTGTGGAGTCAGGTTGAAATTTGCCCTGATTAGTGTGAATGTTTCGAATTTCTGGCTGTGTGTTAGTTTAATGTTCAGAAGAATGGGAATAATGCAATGTACAGAAGAATGTATAGAATTTCTATTGTGCAGAATAATGGGCAAATATGAGCCAATCAAGGTGTGAAGTTGGAAGTGATCTATACCAACAGACTCAGAGCCGTAATTGCTGCCAAAGGTGCTTCCACCAAGTATTAACTCATGGGGGTGGACACTTATCCAACCAAGATATTCTAGCTTTTTTTGTTTTTAATTAATTTTCTGAAATTTGTAGAATTTCTTTTTCACTTGGAAGCTCTGGGTTATGATGTGCAAATAAAGGTGAAAAAGTCTGATTTAATACAATTTAATTCCAGGCTATAAGGCAGCAAAAGGTGAAAATTTTCAAAGGGGGTATAGACTTTCTATTTCATCACTGTGTATTCAGCTTTGGAAGGCACCAGAAAAAGTATGGCATTGCTCCTGTGATGTATGTATATTCATATATATATTATGTATGCATACATATTTGTATTTATTCATTTATTTAAATTGTTCTTGGCTGCTCCTAGAACTGTTTTGTGTTTCACAGACAGGTTAATGTGTGACAGGCATTTCCTGGTGGTCAGGATGCATACAGCAATTGCTGGTGTGGCACTTGCTTACTGGTATCCACTACACTCCACACTCTACACTCTACAGTCGACAGTAATGGGGTCTGATCTCATCTTTATGTATTGGCGGGTTTGACCAGTTCACTCTGGGGAGGTACTTCGACTCCTCGCTGAAAAAGTAAAATGTCAAAAGATTTTGTGATGGTAATCCAGAATAGGACTGTGGTGTTGTGTTGTGTTGTGGCATCTTAATGTGGTGTCATACAGATGCCTGTTTTGTTCATACAAGTTCATACAATCTATGCACGATGGAATGAAAGCAGAAGTTCATGTTGATGCGACTGTGACCCTAGCAATAGAAGCAGAAAATGGTCTGCGACAGCGATGCACAATTGCCGCAACATTATTCAATCTGGTGAGGAGTGGCAAGAATGTTGCCAGCCCTTTGGAGAGGAAATGTTGTCCAAATATAGTGGCAAACTAGAGGGGGAAAGGACCCGAAGACCATCTCTGATATTCACTGAGCTATTGTTCGCAGATGATGCAGTTACGGTATGCCTCATCAGAGAAGACCTAGAGAGAGCTGCTCTGGTTTTTGAAGAAGTTCTTTCTGAGTGGGGGCTGAAATGATGAGTCCCAATGACAAAATTAATGCCTGATGGAGCACTCTTCGATGATGAAGATGACTCACAACCAATCTATATTAGAGAAGCAATTGAGGTCGTGAGCGAATTTGGATATCTGGGGTAAGTTATTAACTCGTTGGGCACATTTATTAAGGAGGTAGAGAACAGGATTGCTCGTGCTTTTTAGAGCACTTGAGAGACCTGTTTTTATCGACAGTGACCTTTCCTTGAAGACCAACAGACTGCTCTACTGCGCGGTGGTATTTGGTGTACTGCTGTACGGAGCTGAGACATAGATGACAAAGACAATCGCTTCCAGGAAACTTGAAGTTTTCCAAAATCGATGTCTCTGAAGCATTTTAAGAGTGACCAAGACTCAGCAACGAAAAGGGCACATTACAAATGTGCAGAGAGCTAAAGTGTTTGGGATGGAAGAATTATTGGAAGATGCAAAAATAGGACCACTGGACCTGTAAGCTTATCTTGGCCCTGCCCTAATGTTAAAACCAAAATTTAGCAGCATTCTGATTGTTGGGTCTGGAGAAGAAGATTTTTGAAGGAATTTACTAAGTCTGCCATTTTGACCGACTTAAAGTCACGTGACCAGAACGAGCTTTACAATCCCCTTTACCAGTCAGGAGTGGAACATTGCTGCCAAATTTCAGCTGGATCAGCTCAGCGGTTTGGCAGGTGAAATTGGAGACGGAAGGACAGCCGGACAAATGGTGCATCATGACAACACCTTATCTGGAATTGTAATTCCAGATAAGCTAATAATTTCAGCCAGGAGGCTCCATTGGCTGGGCCACCTTGGGATAGGTGATGATCGTATTCCAAAGAAACTCCTTTTTGGATGTTTGCAAAAATGTTGCCCATCACATGGAACAAAGCTCAGATGGAGGGATAAAGTGAGAAAAGATCTCAAAAGTTTCAGCATAAAAGAGAGTGACTGGTTCCTTTGCTGCCCAGGATAGAAATCTTTGGAGAAGGAAAAGTAAAATGTCAAAAGATTTTGTGATGGTAATCCAGAATAGGACTGTGGTGTTGTGTTGTGTTGTGGCATCTTAATGTGGTGTCATACAGATGCCAGATGGACAGAGAGAAGAGTAGAGATGGATAGAACTAAGCATGCTGCTGCCAGTCAAGAAGGAGAGGTTAACAATGAAACATAAGTATGTGACATCTTCCAGAGATCCTTCAGGCAACAGCAGAACATTGCTCGACACAAATGCCAGACAATTCGGAGACCTGTTCGAGTGAAATCATAAAGCCAACACCTTCTATCTCAGTCTGCCATATGGAAGAAGGGCATCATCACCGGGGATGGCCGCCTTTCAAGGTTAAAGGTGTATGTGTGTGTGAGAGTTTCCCCAACACAAAGAACCTGACATTGTGTCATGCTCTTCTCTCCACCAAGCCAGGCAATATCAAGCCTTCATCATTGCTCTGTTGTTAATATATCTTTATTATTATTATTTTGACTGAGATTAAACTTCACAAGATAATACAAAGCAAACATTGTAGTTATTTATATGCAAGTTTTTCATAATTGTTTTGTTTATCATGCATGATAATGTGGTGTTATTTTCACTTCCTAATCACAATTAATCCTTAATCCTTGTGCAATGTACCTTCTGATCTAATCTGTCCCATGACCTCGCTTAAAGATCATAGGGGTGCCATGTGGGCATTTCTGTAGCCAAATAGTCCTTGCATGCCCATCCCTGTTCCAGGTCAAGGCCATTTTAGGTATGAATTTGGAATTTGTTCAGTTTGGTGGCAAAAACTCCTTGACTCTTCATCAAAAGACACCAGAGGCTTTAACACCCACCAACTAATGGTAGCAGACAGTAGACCCTGTTTTACATCAATCCAAGGGACAGTGCACTCTGTGATGCAACACTGCTTGCAAAGGCTCAATCTCACAGTTTCTAGTCGGGTCAGGAATCAAATCCAGATTAAACAGCTCAAAGGTAAGTGCTGTACCTCTGCACCATTGTCGAAGTAATATACCCTGCTAAACCTGAACAATATCGATAATATTGTCACGGATCATGGGGCTGGGGTTATCACGAGAGAGCTCCTCAGACATTTACCCGACCTCTGGTCCTGAGGCCGCCGGCCACAGATAACTCTGCAGTCTGCGGGTAACTAGACAACCATGGCCGCTAATTAGAACCACCAAGCCGAGCAGGGTCTTCACTCCTTGGTTAAGCATTACCTTACCATTGGCACAACCATCCTAATTATGGGTCCACGCCCTCCCCAGCCACCCATATATTTATTATGTTGGCTAATCACAGAGACGAGACAATCGTTGGGGTAAAACTTCCCATATAACTAAACTTGCACATGATGTCGGACCAATGAAGGAAAAGACAAAAGCAGGCAGGTCAGAAACGTTTAGCAGTTTAACAAGCACCATTTATTCAACAAGCACAACAAGGTTTATTCAATCAGCAATGGCAGGTATTTACGATGGCAATCATGAGCACGTACTTACAATGGATGGACAGAAATCACAATGAAAAGGCACAAGAGAACAGTAATTATTCTGAACACTTATGGAGCCCACTTATACATGGTCTTAACCGAGTTGATACACAGGACATGATGCACCATCAATCATTCCAGGGAAGAGTGCAGAGTGGAGCATGGGTATGGCTCCTGCCTCACTTTACACAGATTCGTTTAAGCTCATGCTGTGTGCAGACTCGTATGGTGTACAAGCACCCCCTTGGTGGTTCCGTGGTCAGAACAGGCAGTGTGCAAGCTCCCCATCGGTGGCTCTCGCGGTCCAAACAGGCAGATATGAGTGCAGGCTTGGCCAAAGAACTTGTGGTGAGGAGAGCTTGATGGACGAGAGTGAGACGAATCAAAAGTCCCAGCACATGAGACGAGTGGAGAGCGCTCATGACAAATAAAACAAGTCGAGAGCACCCCTGCCAGGCTACGTGTGGTGGATCGGAGCACTACGAGACAAAACCTCCCGGCAGATGGGGCAAGTGGAGTATCAAGACGCGTGATGGATGGAGACACATGGTGCATGAGAACACTTACCGATCCGCATGTAATGGCTGCTTGACTGTCTCTTGTTCAGAGCCTCTCTACGGATATTCGCTCTCCTTCAGAGGTGAGAACCATCTGCTCTCGCAACCAACTTGATTCAAAGAAAGCTCTGTGGAAAATTGTCCAGAATCTCTGAACAGGAAGAGTTCCAGCCTTTTTCCACCAATTTCAAACATTCTTTTTTCACATCCGCTCTCCATGGAGGTCAAACCGATATGCTCTTTCACAACCTCCGGGAGGGGGTGTGTAGGTGTTGGGCCCTTTGAACGGACGATGATCTCAGCTGCAGCGTTAATGATCCTACAGCTCTAATTTATTGTGTTTTAAATGGGAGTTTTGCAGGCAAAGAAAAGAAACGTCTTTAATTCCGTGGTGTGCAAACACCCAATAAAGAATCTTTTGCATGAGTTATCAAGTAATTCAGGTCCATTGTATTGAACTAATCAAACGAATCGGGAATTCATGACGTGCGGACTCGTGAAAGGGGGATGGTTTCAGATGTGGAACGAAAAGTAGGGAGGGAAGGTTTGAATGGGTGGTGGAAAGTGGGGGTTTTTGAGGCAAAAAGACGAAGGGAGGGGTTTGAAAGGCAAAGAGCGAGGAACCAGCAATGGATGGGTTGCAGGAGTTTAAGAAGGGTCAAAAGATGGATTGATAGACGGAGGGATGAAAGAGAAATTGAACATGCTAACTCACAACGCATCTCCCTCCCAAAATTATTCTATACAAAAAGTAAGACATCTATCGAAGTACAAACTAAAGAATTGTCTGGTTGAGCAAAATCCAATGTGTCTCTGAATGCTTGGGGGTCATTTCCATAACCACAACAATATCTTTACTCTTCTTTCTCCCACAAAAATTAATTTCACAAAATTGAAATATTCCTCAATCCTGTGCTCATTCCTCATGTTGTTTTAATTTGGGACTTTCAAAATGATGTATAAATGCTAAGGCCTAAGTCACATTTGCTCTACGGCGAGGATACGGCGGCCGTACGCCCTCTGAATTGACAGAAACGTGCGGCGGCCGCAGAGTTTCTGCAGTGGCCTCAGGGTGGCCCTACGCCGTTTGGCAATATTTTACAGGTCGTAAGGTCGCCGTGGAATTATAACGTGGAGTTATAACTTTTTTTCATTTCTACATTCGCCGTAGCAATTTGACAAGCCGAAAAAAAAAAAACTGGTAAAAACAAAAAACAAAAATTAACCCATCCGTTACCGTCCGTCTGGCCACACATTCGCCTTAGGGCCCCCTGCGGTCGCCTTGCGAGCACCTTGAGGCTACCTTGCGTCTGCCTTGAAAATTCTATGGCCGCCGCAGGGCCCCCTTAAGGTCACCGTGCGACATCAAATCAAAGACCGTATGGCAACCCCACGTCTTCGGTCTCCACAATTTCTAAGACCTTTGGCCGAAGTCACATTTGCTCTACAGCGAGGATACGGCGGCCGTACGCCTTCTGAATTGACAGAAATGTGTGGCGGCCGCAGAGTTTCTGAGGTGGCCTCAGGGTGGCCCTACGCCATATGGCTATATTTTACAGGCTGTAAGGTCGCCGTAGAATTATAACGCGGAGTTATAACTTTTTTTCATTTCTACGTTCGCCGTAGCAATTCGACAAGCCGAAAAAAAAAAAAACTGGTTAAAAAAAAAAAAAAACCTTCGCCTTAGGGCCCCCCTGCGGTCGCCTTGCGAGCACCTTGCGTCTGCCTTGAAAATTCTATGGCCGCCGCAGGAACGCCCTAAGGTCATCGTGCGACATCAAATCAAAGACCGTACGGCAACCCCACGTTTTCGGTCTCCACAATTTATAAATACGCCGTGCAGCTCCCCGAAAAATAAAAACATATGTGACTGCTGCATTGTGTGACCGTGGAAATACTGCGGCCGCCGTATAATTGCTAGTGGCCATAGATTTTGGAGACCCCACGACCGCCGTGGCAAATGTGACTTAGGCCTAAATACGCCGTGCGGCTCCCCGAAAAATAAAAACATGTGTGACTGCTACATTGTGTGACCGTGGAAATACTGCGGCCGCCGTATAATTGCTAGTGGCCATAGATTTTGGAGACCCCACGGCCGCCGTGGCAAATGTGACTTAGGCCTAAACGAGGCCTTTTGTCCGTGTGTGTGTGTGTGTGTGTGTGTGTGTGTGTGTGTGTGTGTGTGTGTGTGTGTGTGTGTGTGTGTGTGTGTGTGTGTGTGTGTGTGTGTGCTTACACTGACTTGCGTCTGCTCATCAGGCACTTTTAAACTGCCGTTACTAGCACAAAATCTGAAATTCAAATCATCTTTTAAAGAAATTTTTAGCATTTCGATGAAAGAGCGGAAATTTCAGGATGGTTAACCGTAATTAGTCTGTTACTCAGTGCAAATCGGACTCATGGAAATTTAGGAAATACGACAAATTTCCATGGATGAAAGGTGTCGAGTTCCTATAATTTCCTCTTAATACAAGCTATCAGCAGCAGTGGATATACTCCGAGCTCTGGGGGGGTGTTTGTGTACATGACTCTTTTAGAGCGTTACCCTAATTTTTTTTGTTCTATATGCCAAGACCTTCAAAAAAAGTTTGGGTAACACCTCCAGATCAAGTACGTTTTATCTGTAGGGTCCATCTTGGATTCGCAGTTGGCTACCAGCAAACCATAATTGAACCAAAATGCCCGTATTGGGTTTCGATGGAATAAATCATTATTAAGCGATCATAAATTATTAATTTTGATTTACTTCAATTACTTAAGCATTGCTTAACACATTTTAGCATGATTTATTCTCTTAAAACATGGTTCACAGAAGAAAATGACCATATTTTACGTAATTTTAGTCAAAAATAGTCAAAAATAGCTTTCAACTTGAAAGTAGCTCAAAGTTTGATGGTCTCTTAATGACAATATTGTAAGTCATGCTATAAAATTTGGCCAAAAGTTTCATTATTAAGTTCTCTGAGCAATTCAATTTTCATATTCTCACAATGGGGTTATGTGTGATGACCACAGAGCTCATTGTAAACCAAAGTCACCCTTCCCCCAAATGGCCACTTTTGCGGTATTTCATCAAATGATGATATTTCCTTTATTAAATGCCATGGAAAGTTGATTTTTTTTATACTAAATATAGGTTATTGACCCCAAGGAATGCATTGGTAACATTTTTGTATTTTTTTTAGCTGATCTAATTTGCATAATCCCAAGATTTTCCTCAAAATGACTGCCAAAATAATGAAAAGTAGACATGATTTAACATTGAAGCTTTAATTAATGGTCTAAAACAGTGATGTGCATATGCTTCAATCCTACAGAGACTATATTGAGACACTCATCTCAATTAGATGATGGGGAACTTGGGGCACAACCACATATAAGGGCAAGGTCAAGTACCAAAAGATTTCCATCACACCATGTTTTCTTTTATTTCGAGCCATCACACCATGTTTAGAATGATATGGGCTTTTCCTCGATAAAGGTAATACTGTGATGACAATGCTGTTAAGGTCCATTTGACCTTGACCCCATTGTTCGAGGCCAACTACCATGTAACCAAAAGATTCCATATGTTATTTCCCATTTATTCATAACACATATATGTCACTGAGTCATCAGACCATTTTTTTTAAGAAAGATAAGGACATTTTTTTTTTGC
The DNA here is from genome assembly GCF_056783735.1 of Eptatretus burgeri. NCBI lineage: Eukaryota > Metazoa > Chordata > Myxini > Myxiniformes > Myxinidae > Eptatretus > Eptatretus burgeri. The sequence continues at coordinate 20,085,162 of NC_140964.1, read as the reverse complement.
AAAGGTAACACTGTTGAGGGTCTATTTGACCTTGAATCCTTCACTCAAGGTCAAATATCAGGTGGCCAAATGATTCCCCATATGTGATTTCCTATGAGTGTATAATATATACCTAAGCCCTCAGACCATTTTAAAGTAAATTACAGGGATATGAAAGTCTATGATGTCATTTTTGGGGATACCTCAGTGAGGTAAACTATGATGTCACAGTGAGGTTAACTATGATGTCACTTCCTCTTGGCAACTGGATTTTCAAGAAAAAGAAGAGAAAATGCTGCAAACAAAAGGTAAGATTTTAATGGATCACCTTTGATTTTAAGTAAATATAATGGTCAAAAGTTGTAAATGAAATATCAAAGAATAATTGTATCTCTTAAAATGAACATTAAAATTCTTAAATTAATATTGCTTTTGACTTGTTTTAATAGATAGGCTCGAGGGAGTGGGAAGGATATTAAGTTAGAGTTTCATCTTGAATATTGTTCTGCATTCCGAATTTTCAATATTTTGGCAGCAATTTTGGAATTATTAATAAGTAGATCAACTCCAAAAATTTCACCAATTAATTTCTTGTGATCTAAAAACCAATATACATGTAGTATCAAAAATCAACTTCCCATGCTATTTCGTTGAGTAGATGTCATCATTTGATGAAATACCGTAAAAGTGGCCATTTGGGGGCAGGGGTGACTTTGGTTTACAATGAGCTTTTTTCAATATTTTGGCAGCAATTTTGGAATTATGCAAAGGAGATCAACTACAAAAACTACAAAAATTTTATCAATAAATTCCTTGGGGTCAATAACCTAGATTTAGTACAAAAAAATCAACTTCCCATTCCATTTGGTTGAGGAGATATCATCATTTGATGAAATACCGTAAAAGTGGCCATTTGGGGGCAGGGGTGACTTTGGTTTACAATGAGCTCTATGGTCATCACACATAGCCCCATTGTGATAATATGAAAATTGAATTGCTCAGAGAACTTAATAATGAAACGTTTGGCCAAATTTTATAGCTCTACTTACAATATTAAGTCATTCAGCGACCATCAAACTTTGAGCAACTTTCAAGTTGAAAGCTATTTTTGACTAAAATTACGTAAAATATGGTCATTTTCTTCCATGAACCAAGTTTTAAGAGAATAAATCATGCTAAAATGTGTTAAGCAATGCACAAGTAATTGAAGTAAATCAAAATTAATAATTTATTGATCTTTACTTATGATGCTGGAATCCAAGATGGACCCTACAGAGAAAATGTACTTGATCTGGAGGTGTTACCCAAACTTTTTTGAAGGTCTTGGCATATAGAACAAAAAAATATAGGGTGACACTCGAAAAGAGTCATGTACACAAACACCCCCCCCCTCCCCAGAGCCAATACTAATACAGAACACACCCAGACATGGATGGACGCTTCTCCTTTAATAACAGATGTAAAAATCTCGTATAATTTTCCTTGTGGCCGGGAACGAAAAAAACTATACATATGTATATATATATATATATATATATATATATATATATATATATATATATATATATATATATATATATATATATATATATATATATATATATAAATATAAATATATATACTGTATATATATATATATATATATATATATATATATATATATATATATATATATATATATATATATATATTGTTGTGGTTGAGGAAATTCGCAAACCACCATTCAGGTCCCATAGGTGAGATATCTCTGTAAGTATATGTGTAGTTAGCCCAAACCCGTTGTTTAGAGGGAATAAATGTCATTCATTCGGGTTGCGACCTTTTAAGATAGCCGTTTTTCTGTTCTATCTTTATTTTGAACCAACCACGTCTCAACCGCCATCACACAACAACCACCAACCGCAACGCCGCTTCACAACAACAACAACGCCAACAGCCACGACCTTTACCGTCACAACTCGCTCTCGCAATCATCGCATCACCGCCATGCCGGGCGTCGCCGTGGCCAGGGACCGCCACAATGGACCCTCCACCGCCTTCACCTCTCCTCCTTCTGCCGCCATTCCCGCGCCGCTTGTGGGCACCGATCCTGGACTCGTGCGGGGCGCGCGCCGAGCGGCGGGTGCAGGGAGCGGCCTTTCCGGGGAAGGCGGATCGGGAATGATTCACGCCCACTTTTCCTCCATCCAATGGGGGAGCGTGGCTCCGCCTCCGAGCCGATCCTGATCCAGGAATCTGCATATGGTTTCTCCTGTCGCACTATAAAGCGCGGAGCGAATCGGAGGGAGTTGGAGAGGTGTGGCAGCGACAGAGAGAAGAGTTTTTGTTTCGTCTCGGGCGCGTTGTGGCGGCGGCGAAGCGTGGCAGCAGCAGCGCAGCAGCCAAGACGGAGTTGGAGAGGTGTGGCAGCGACAGAGAGAAGAGTTTCTGTTTCGGGCTCGGGCGCGTTGTGGCGGCGGCGAAGCGTGGCAGCAGCAGCGCAGCAGCCAAGACGGGGTTCGGAGTCTGTCGGGGAGCTGCGCAGACGGGTAGGCTCGACGCGGTCTCGGCCCCAGGCCCGTCTGCCCCCTTGTCGTTGAGGGTGGCCCCTTTTTCTTTTGCTTTGGAGTATATGTGTTGTCGGCGCCGTCTGTGAAGTAAAACTGTGTAAGTGTTGCCGTGTTCTCGCGTAGTCGGTAGTAGATCTGCATTGTGTTTCTTTTGTTGCAATTGCTTTTGGTGCATAATTGCTGTGTTCCTTTTGTTACATTTGCTTTTGGTGCATAATTGTTGTAATTGTATATGTGTGCTTTCCGTTTGCTGCGGAATAAATGTGCCTTATGTTGAACTGTTTTTCCCGTTTCGCTTCGTCTTTTCTTTAATTGAATCTCCATCTTACTTCACGTAAAGGGTTGGTAGGGGCTAAATACGCCCGATAATTAATCGGAACCGTCGATGTTGACGATAACACCGCTCGGTTATCCCGATAGTACGGAACGAGTCGCTTAAAGTGGCCCGTGTCCGAAGTCGACCTGCGGCGAGGTGCGATCGCCCGGTCTACCCTCCGTGTGGGTACTTAGGTAGGTCGAATTTGGCGAACAACCCTATCCCACACGGGGGGGCCGATTGGCACGATCGTGGTGAGGCCGAAAGGCCCACCCGTGACTAGTTCCCGGCGTTAGTCCGAGAGGGTCACGACGGAATTGTCCGTCCGGTGGGCGATGTGCCGCGATTCGAGTTACGTGGCCGCTCGCACGCCGGCGGGCGCGAATTCGCAACAATATATATATATATATATATATATATATATATATATATATATATATATATATATATATATATATATATATATACTGTATTTACATATATACATACAAAAGCTCTTTCTAACCACTGACTCACTGATTGATATTAAAGATCGCTACCTTCCGGGTGACGTAGAAAGCTGAAATTCTGCGTGCCGATGGACATCAAAGCCAGTTCACCGGAAAAATTCACAGAATCGTCATACAATAATAATAATAAATAAATGGGAGAAATGCAGGTGAATAACCCGAGACAATGGGGAAGCACGGTAATTTTTTGTGCTGATGGACATGAAAGCCAACACACCAGGAAAAATCACAAAACTATCGGAAAGCATCAGTAAATGAAAATATAAATTAATGAAAATAAATGAAAAATCAAATGTAGGTGAGCGACAATTGTGAAGCAAGGTTTGTATGCTTACACAATGTGTAAGCACACCCTGCTCGTTTGTTATATCAATATATATATATATAAATATATATATATATATAAATATATATATATATATTTAAATAGATACAAACATAGATAAATATATATTTGTTAAAAAGAAGAAGCAGCACACTGAGAAAAATAAAATAATTCAAATTTAAATTCTTTATTTAAAGCCTGATGTTTGAAGAACAAACTCGTTCTCTTCCTCAGAGGTGTTGAGAGTGCTGTGGTGGTAAAACATTTCAATTCCGTTGGGGCGGTTTGCATCATGGATTGGTCCAAGTCCGAGCCAATTATATTAAGCCAATTTATTATATTATATCCAACCGTGAGATTATCGAGGCCTGGTTCTATTGCAAAAACTCCATCAACCGACACATTGTTATTATTTTTTTGTCTGCATTGTTAAAGCTCGTATGAGAGCTAACACACAATGGATAGCAAGGGGGGCGTGAGACATGAGGAGTGGGAGAGGGAAGGACAAAACAGTGGTGAACAGAGACATTAGGAGATCTGTGGGAGGGAGAGGGATGGGGCGGGGAACACGTGGTATACAAAATGGACAGCACAGGGACTTTCAAGAAGGAAAGCAGGGAATTTGAAGGAGGTGGATTTGGGGTGGGTTAACGGGGTGAGAGAGTGAGAGGCCCAAAGACTCACCCTCACTACGGGAGATACCAATGATCCGAACTGCCTTGGTTTCTACAGCGTGAAGCCGAGAAAGGTGAGAGGCAGGAGCACCAGCACAGAGGGGAGAGCAGTACTCCATCAGGCTGCGGACGAAAGCTTTGTATGTGGTCAGGAACTCAGGTGGGCCGAGGAAGGACTTTGCACGACGGAGGATTCCCAGTCGGCGACTGGCTTTGGAGGCCAGGTTGGAAATGTGGCTTTTCCAGGAAAGATCATGGCAGATAGTGAGACCCAGAAGCTTGAATGAAAGGGGTTCTTCCAGCGGATTGTTGAGAAAGTAGATTTGGGGGAGGGTAGGGGTTTCCAAACGGTCGTTTCGGAGAGATACTGTGAGAGTTTGATTTGTTAGGATTGAAAGACATGTTCCACGTGTTGGCCCAGTTTGTGATTTTACCCAGATTTGCAAAGAGCGAATAAGCTGCTGCTTGCTGCTCTGAGGGATGACAGATGGTACGGCAGATGGTGGAGTCATCAGGAAAGAGATAAAGAGGATTTTCCAGAGAGTTGGAGAGATCAGTTATGAAAACCAGAAAAAGAGCAGGGCCCAGAACACTGCCGTGAGGAACTCCAGTCTGGACAGGAATAATGAGAGAACTCCATTTAGGGCCACACGTTGACTGCGACAGGAGAGGAAGTCTGCGAGCCATGAGTGGAGATGGCCTTGGATACCATCGGAAGAGAGTTTAGTGAGCAGGGCAGGGTGCCAGACCGTGTGAAAAGCACGTGATATGTCTTGGGATATGGCTCTGATTTCATGCCTGGCATTGAGGACCTCCATCCATTGTTGGGAGAGCAAAAGCAGGATATCCAGGGTCGAGTGACCTGCTCTGAAACCAAGTTGATGATCGGAAATCAAGCCATTGGAGAAGAGGAAGGATTTAATGTCTGAAGCGATGATGGATTCCATAACCTTGCTGATGATTGGGAGAAGGCTGATTGGTCTGTAGTTGCAGGGATCTGTTTTTGCACCTTTTTTATGCAGGGCAGTAATGTTTGTCGATTTCCAAGCAGATGGCAGATGACCTTGAGCAAATGAGAGGGTGAATGGAACAGCTAGGAGCAGAGGAGCAGTATTTTAGGACACGTGGGCTGATGCCATCTGGACCGGTTGCAGAATCTGAGTCGAGGTTTGACAGCAAGCTCTCCACCTTGTCAGAAGAAAAGGACACAGAGTCCAGGGATAGTTGGGTCCGACTGGGTAAGGTGGGTACAGAAAATGTTGAGTTTTGGACACAAGATTTTGATGCAAACACCAAGTTTAGGCATTCAGCCTTTTCATGTGCAGTATCAGCAGTGTGTAAGGGAGTTTATGGAGGGGAACATACACCAGAAACAGATTTGATTTGCTGCCAACAGGATTTGGAGGAGGGAGAGAGGTTTGAGAGTTCAGACTTGAGATTAGAAAGATGTTGTTTTCTGGCTCTCCTTAGGGTAGATACACACTTGTTCCGAGCTTTATGGAGGGAACTGAGGTTACCCTCTGTTGGGTTTGCTTTCCATGAGGCAAAGGCAAGTTGTTTCAGGAGAACTGCCTCACCACAAACTTCAGTGAACCAAGGGCGGGAGGAAGGGGAGGACAACTGAAGACGAGAAGGGATAAATCTGTGCATGAGAGAGAGAGCAAGTTTCTTTGAAATAATTCCCAGGATGAGTTGATGTTGGAGAAAGTAGCGATGGGAGACCAGTCTCGAAGTTTGATGGCTGCTTGGAGACCCTGCCAGTTGGCCTGAGTGAAATGCCAGACTCCGCGGCGCTGAGGTGGTTCTCTTAGAACAGCCAGAGAGATTTCCACTTTGACAAGGATGTGGTCAGCAGAACCGATTGGAGTGGAGGAAGAGCAGCAGATATTTTCAGGGAAATTTGTCAAAATCAGATCCAGAAGAGATGGAGTACCATTGGTTGAGATCCGGGTCGGGAAGTTGACCGATTGAGTCAGTCCCAATGAGTCGCAGAAGTCTTTTGCTGAAGTGCCATGACAGGTGAGAGGTACCCACACCTCGCCAACTGGCATGATGACAATTGAAGTCACCACATATGAGGAAGAGAGAGTTTGGATGAGAACATAGAAGTTGGTCCATGTTTTCGGATAGCGAGGTGTAAATGGAGTTATAACTGTTTGGTGGACGGTACAGTACACATATAAACATGAGGTGGGAGTGGAGGGAAGCCGTATCCAGAGGTATTCCTGGGGGTATGGGCGAGTGTGAGCAGTGCATGGAGAGTGAGGAATAGAGTCTTTGATGAAGAGAGCAACTCCTCCACCAGGACGAGGCTCAGGTCTTTCATACCGGAGGAGGGAGTAACCAGGGAGAGATACCATGGAGTCAGAGATGTCTTGAGGGAGGAAAGTTTCTTTTAAGCAGATTATGTCTGGTTTGTCAGTGGCAACCTGTATGGAAAGATGTGCAAGTGAAGGCCCCAGATATTTGAGGTCCACTGTTAATGCTGAGGGAGGGGAGGAGGCTTTGGGAGCAGGGGATGGTGGGGGTGGGGGGATGTGGGGGAGGGTAGGACAAAGGAGAAGGGGGAGGTAAGGAGAGTTGTTGAAAGAGTGTAGGGGATTGCAGAAGAGCTTGGGGAGGGGGGTGGATGAGGAGGAGAACAGGCTCTGTGGTGCTGGATTGAGGTACAGTAGGGAGTAATGAGAGGGGGCAGAAGGCAGTTGAGGATTTGAGGAGGTGGAGTGATTTGATGGAGGTGGAGTGATTTGATGGAGGTGAGAGGGCAGGGGAAGGAGGCAGCTTTGTGGATGAGAGAGGGGGCAACTTTGAGAAGGGTGAGTGAGGGGGTGAATGGTGGGAGTGGGGAAGAGTTGAGGGAGTTAGGTGAGGGGGGAGTTTTTGAGAAAAGTGAGAGGGAAGCTTCGAGGGAGAAGAGTGTGATGATTGCTTTGAGAGTGAGGGGTGAGAGGGGTGAATTGGCACTGAAGTTGGAAAAAAAGAATGGTTGATGGAAAGCGACTATTCATAGCAAACTAGGTTTAAAAAAATATTTTGTTCGGAAATGCGATTGAAGACATGAAGGCAAATTAAGAGAATGGAGAGAAGAAACGCTGTAATAGTTGCATTTTTTTAGGCAAGGTATGAAGGAAAGGTCGAATTGAGAGCAGTCTTTGGAAATAGAAGTGGTGAATGATGATACAGTAAAGAGTACCACTCGTGTGAAAGGGGAAGATGAAACATTGCAAGAGATCGTTTTTTTTATTATTATTATTTTTTTTGAGAGAGAGAGAGAGAGAGTTTTCATCAGGTTAGGTGAAGGGAAGGTTGAAGAAAAAATCGTGAGGTGAATGTTGAATTTGGATTGGTTAACGCAGGGGGTGGAAACGGATCACGTGTTTCCAGGAGAAGCACTTGGTCATGGGAGGTGTCTCGTCAAAAGTGAATTTATTTATTTATTTATTTTTAATTAGGATTGCGGAACATTCGGAAAAGGAAAGGTTGAAGTGAAATTGTGGAGGTGTCTGGTGAATTTGGAACGGTAAACGCGGAGTGAAGCTGATGGATCGATGAAAAGTATTCGGAATTTGGTGGAGAGACACGTGGTTTAAGGTGTATGGTTTATAGGAAGGTTACAAGGGAAATTCTTATTTTTTTTGATGGATTTTTGAAGATTACATGAGATTCGGGTATGACAAGTTGTAGGAAGAAATCGTGAAGGAAAGGGTGAGCTCAAATCGAAGAAAGATCGTGTGCCGGCAGAAGTAGGAAGAAGAGAAGAATGACTTGCATCCAGCATACAAAGCACTACGCAATCAATTACAATGTCAACACAAACAGCGGAGTCATTCAGTTTACAAGGAAGCCGTGTGATTGGCTGGGTCTTGAACCAATCCGTGACGCAAACCATCCCCAACGGAACTGAAAGGTTTTAGCACCACAGCACTCTCAACGCCTCTGGGGAAGAGAATGAGTTCGTTCTAGAAACATCAGGCTTTAAATTAAGAATTTAAATGTGAATTATTTTATATTCTCAGTGTGCTGCTTCTTTCTTTTACAAATATGAATCCTGTGCAAATCTTTCAACATGTGTGTATGTATGTAGGGGAGAGTGGGGCAAGATGATCATCCCCCTCTCACGACTCCAATAAAGCTCGCATTTGACAGTGGCGCCACTCAACGATAGATCGATTAACTACAATTCCACTGTGGAAGGCGCATGACGAGAAAAAAATGCTGCATTCGTTTTATCAGAAAAACGTCATTTTCCTCCTGAAAAAGAAAATTTTCGAATCATCGGTGAGTACGTATTATCTCTATGAATAAGTGTAGTAGGAATGGTATCTGTATTTAGGTAGATACGTCGCTTATATGCCCATATTGCGTGTATGTTTTGCCTCACTCATTGCTGTAATTTATTAATGCTAGACGATTTTGTAAAAATGCCGGCGGTGGGGCAGGATGATCACTTGGTTGTGGGACAAGTTGATCAGGTGATGAGATGACAATAATGATATTATTGAAGGAGACTTTGTAATAACAAAAATAGATGGGGAAAAAAACACGATCAATTCTGTACATAGCGCGTGTAGAGGCAATCGACGACGATGGATATGAGGGAGTCTTTCTCCGCAAAGTACCTTCTCATATGAACTTCGATCGACCTCGTTCATCGTGGACGAGACAGATTGTGGGACTTTTTCCAAGGAGGGCATTGTTAAAAAACTACCTCCACCCAAATTTTTAAAGGGAAGCCAGAGAAAATCAAAGCAACTGGTATTCAAAATTGATCTCAGTCAGTGGGAGTTGTGAATTTAGACATTAAGACTGGAACACAAAGATAAATGACAAGAAAATGGACGTTCGTATCCGGTTGTGTATGGAACATTGTTTTGGAAATATTATGTTGGTGTCCAAGATGGACATATATAAATGAAGAATTATTTTCCGTTCATTAAAATTCTAACACATCGCTTATTTAGACTGTCCTCATGTTTCCTTAGGACCATGATCATCTTTCCCCATAGTGATGATCGACTTGCCCCAGGGGTGGGGAGATCAGCAGATATATATATATATATATATATATATATATATATATATATATATATATATATATATATATATATGTATATGAATATGACAGACTCACAGCCGAGACAACTCTCGCTCCCACCACCCCCATCCCCCTCCTTGCAAACATTATCAATAGTGAATATTGTTGCGGTTCTCGGAACCGCATGCATACAACAGATAGGTGTCCCGAGACAGTAATGCCATTAATATACGTGAAGATAGATCCCTTCCTTTTGTTTAGTGGGAAAACAAGGGAGTGTGTTGCGATGGTCTAATAGTTAGGTTATTAAATCATTTTCTCCTTTTATTTCATCCCCACTCTTTTTCTTTTATTTTCTGAGGCAAAATCCACGACGTGTGCTAGGTGCTGGACTATCGCTTTGAACTTCCATGTCAACCCACAGTTCCCTCTGCCTGCTCACCCCTCGTCTCGTCTACCATAGGCATGTACCAACGTCTACCATAAGCGTGCACCAACGTATACCCGAAACCCAGCCCAAGCTGGTGGACCACGTGAGGAGTCGGAGCCAGTCGGAACGCCCGACTCGGGCGGTGACGTTGGATTCGGCATGGCCCCTCCCCCGAGTTCTAGAAAAGATGGAGAAGTCCTCCGTGTGTGTTGTTCGGAGTGGTACTTTCATGCGGTGTGCTCCTGCTCCAAGCCTCCTGCTCCTACTGCTCTACCCTTGCCCTCTGGACTCCGCCCTTCTCGACTCAAGCTCCTCCATCAGAACACGATCTCCACACGTATGGCTGTGGCCAGGACAACGCGACGATTGTCGGGTACCGCACCACGGAGCACCCCTCCCCCAAAACGCCCAGGTACCGAGAGCATAACCTCAACCCCCTCCCTCCCTGGCTCCAAAAGTCCCTTCTCATTTGGGTTTCTTTTTCTGTGTGTGTCTGAGTGTGCTGGCACCTGTCTGTTAAGTAAGCCTGTGGAAAAGCATTATTGTTGTTACGGTTATTTATCTTGCGTCAAGTCTGCACTGTGTCTGCTTTCGTAAGTTGCTTATATTATTGTCGCACCACACCTCTCTCCTTTTTCCCTGTGTTACATACCCAATAAATCTTTGTTGTACCGCATGCTTTTCCTCACTTGCTGTTAATAAATAATTGTCATTAGGAATAGTCCCAGCTCGCCTTTGTCTTTTCTCTCATTGGTCCAACATGGTTCGAATCCAAGTTTAGCTGGGTCTTTATTCCCAATGATCCATTCCTACTTTAGCCGGTACGTCCTTGGCAGGGTCGCTCGGCTGCATCCGATCCAGAAAGGTGATCCGATCCGATAGAGTGATCCTGTTCGGACAAGGCGTAGCAAGGGCGTGGTTTCCCGGTAGTTAAACCACGTGATTAATTAGGTAACCCGATTATATACGGGAGGACCCTAGGTCACGCGGTTGAGTTATTGGCATCCACGGTCGGTTAAGCGGAATTATCCATGAGCGACGGCCTACAATTCCAGAGAGTGTGGTGGGAATTGACGTCGCTTCCCCCACCTAGTGGTCTTCTCACCCGACCCCGTCGGCCCGCAACAATATCATAATTATAAACTTACCATGTGTATTCATGAGCCCCAGATATGACCTTCCCATCAGTGTTAAGAGGCAACGAAACCAATCAGGCAGGTGGGCAGTCGAGTATAACGTAGCCGTCTACAGGCTTTGTACAGGCCTACATCATTGGGAGTGTTTTCAATACAGGCTGCAAGGTATCAACTTTTGGGCGAGTTCATCAGAAATTTCCCCAAATCTTTCGTTGTGCAGAGGCACACAATTTTCTCTCAGCTGCTTTTCCAAGTATTTTTGGCTTCTTCTGGAAGCTTTGTGAGCCATTTTAAGTTACAATTCTTATCTGGCAACGCATGATACATGTTCGGCCGCCCCGATGAATCTCGTTGCGAGGGGTCTGTGCTCATGCGTGCCGAGGATTCTGGGGCAGATTACGTCATTTTGAAAGTCCCATATTGAATATCTTCATTTCTATAAGCTCTGTACTTTTCGATTTATAATTCACCTTCGATCATCCATTTGTGCATAATCAGTGAATTTCTTTACCATATTTATGAAGCAGCAAGATGTTTACATCTCGGCAGTCTGGTTTAGGATTTGATTCACACAGCATAACCAGATCCGACTAAATTGTCCATGTGGTGCAGTTTCATCAAGGTGGATCACTCCCTTTTTTTTGAGAGAGATGTGAATGTAAGTAAGACTGTCCTCTCTGTACAGTTGATGTGAAATATCTCAAAGTTAACTGTTGTAACAGTAGGTTTGTTGAGCTGATGATCCCCGTCATGTTTTGGGCGCTTTGGACCATTGGTCTTTCGGGAGTGGTGGGGCTCCAAAACTTTAACTCTGGAGGTAGATTCTGCAGAGCTACTCGAGGCAGGAATTTGGAATTTGTTCAGAGTGCTGCGATGACTCGCCGACTCTTTATGAAAGAGATCGTGGGATCTTGAAAGCCAGTAGACGGGTCACCAGTCAAACATTCCATACAGAGAGATGGTGTCCTCATTCATGCAACCACCTGCCTCTGGAGCACCAATTTGACACTTTACAGTCATGTCGGAAAGGTCTACACCGTCCATTTGGACTTTGAGCCGATACCCTGGCCAAACTTTCCACATCTGCATAACCTGAGCACTGAATTGACCAAGTTCACCCAATGGCAATGTGCCTGGTATATAAACGTCTCTAGCCCGTTGAACTTCCAGTGAATGGAAGCTTTCAAAAGATCATATTGGATACTTCTATCGTCGAACAATTTATACAAAGGGCAATGAATATAGCAGTTAACTTCTTCCAACCATTTATGATCCTTCTCTGTTTAACTCTCACTTTCTGCTTCCCTTTGTGAACGTTTTACCCATTTTTATCTTTACAAGCTATTTGTATAAATAGTGCTATGAACATAAAGGAAAAATATTGCACTCATGCCGTCATCTCCAATCTGTTGAACCAAATTTCGAATTTTCTCAACAAGTTTTATCAAACTGTTTGAGCAAGGTCTACCTTTAATAAATCGGTTGCATAATTATAACCCAGATCGGATGAAACATCTCTTAGCTTGTGCCTTTTGTAATCTTGAATTAACGGCTTCAATGTATTCACTGTGAGTGGTTAAAAGCTCAGATTTATAATTTCGAAATGCCTCTCGTGTAAACGTCATTGCGTCACAATGGTTGTTCAGTAAGTCCGCGTTCTATCATAGAAAGAAAATGAATGAACGATGATTGTTCAGTTAAATGATTCAAGTTGAAAGGACAATGGAGAAAAATTCAGTTTAAATTCTTGCATGTAATAGGGCTCTGCAGAAAAATAGCACAGTTTCATCAATGCACGAGAGCTTAGAGGTCTGCACACTCGCCTCTGAACTGTGTCGTCTGGGTTTGAATCTCGAACCAGCTATAAACTGTTATCCTGGTGCTTTGCGTGCAGGATGAGGCATCAATGTGTGCGCCGTCTATTGGAAGGATGTTGAGCGGGCTGACCCATCTGCCAGTTGTTGTTGGCTGTTAAAGATTGAAAGGTGTCTTTTGTGAAGAGTAAGGAGAGTTATTGCCCACAACAACAACACGTGAAATTCCTGTAACTGCAGTCAAAAGTCAGGCTGAGCCAGCCGGTTTGTGAAAGACTTGGGCCGACCCTACAGGAAGATGGGAACAATTGGAACTATTAAAGTCGTCAGAGTAGTTGTTCTTCCGATTCTGATATGCCATCTTCTGTTACAGAGCGTCGGTGCTGTCGAAGCAGTTTCTTGGCAAGGGTTATGCTGGGTGGTCTGCCATTGCCTTCTCTTCAACAGTTCGGGCAGAAATTTGTTCATGGTGCCAGCGATAGCTCAGGTTGGCTTCGCGAAGGACACCGTAGGATCATTAATATCCCCCAACTCATGCTGGCAGATGGGGCGCCCAGTTCAACGTCCATCCGAGGGGACGGCACACACAATGATGAATCACCCTGCCTGTGAAACACTGGGAGCAAAGTTTATAGCTGGGTCGGGATTCAAACCCAAGCTAGACAGCTTAGAGGTGAGTGTGCCTACTTATTGGTCATCCAGTAGTAGTAGTAGTAGTAGTAGTAGTAGTAGTAGTAGTAGTAGTAGTAGTAGTAGTAGTAGTAGTAGTAGTAGTAGTAGTAGTAGTAGTAGTAGTAGTAGTAGTAGTAGTAGTAGTAGTAGTTGGCCAAACATTGACTTTTAATGTCAGGTTGCAGACTAACTGCACACACCTTTCAGCTGAACCTTCTGTTATTCTCAAGCTCCAAAACGTTTGTTTATGATTACGGAACAGATTTCTCGCTCTTCTGGAATAGAAGTAAAGAAGCACATTAAGTTTGTATTAATTCTACTTCCTCACACTGCCTCGGCTCCCTCGTGAAATATCCGACTGAGCTTATTGAAATCGTAACTTCATACACAAATGCATTTGGCCTGAAGTTTGACCTGAAAACGTCATGCTCGTGCCACGTACCTCTTGTCGATCGTCAAAATTCCTTTACATGAGATCGTCTTCAATGTTATGGATGCCCTGTTCATCCAATTAACCAATTTCTTACCTCCTCTTAAACATGCACATGCTTATTCCTGAAACTTTTCCTACAATTATGCTCCATTCAGCCATGATTATTCTTCCCACTGGCTTTGCATTTCAGTTTTCAGTCAATTCATTGTTCGTTGCACTCTCCATTTAAGTGATCTTGGAAGGTTTGGCGGTGACGATTCGCAATACTCCCCGCATGAGTGTTTACGAAGGGGTTTTTCAAAATGTACTCTGACCGATACTCAAAATATAGGTCCAAGACACGCCGATGTGGTGATTATTCTTCCTGATATTTGCCTTGTTGTACTATTTTTGGCATTCCTTAGGGCTCAGACTATTGTGAGGATCTCGCTCGGAGAACATTTTGAACTCCATTTGCAAATTGTTATTCAAACCAAGTTGACCTATTCCACTGTGACGTGACTGTCGTCGAAGCCATGTATTGCAGTTGGCTTTTCACGAATATATAATGCTCCACGGGTGATTATATCAGACCCGATAATCGTGCTTTACGACATGATGTAAAATTGCATCGAAACCAAAATCTTCCAACTTCATGATTTCTTATAAATGCCAATTTTTGACCGTTGCAATAAGTGCACAAAAACTTAGGAATTCCTGGTGGCCTATCCAGTGTGCATCAGTTGTTGTTGTTGGTGTTGTTGCTATTCAGTTGCAGAAGTTTGCCTCTCTCACGAGGGGGAGTGAGTTATGACAACCTCGAAATGCTTTGACGTTGTAAATAGCAATCAGTGAGTTCACCTTGCACACGTGAAACGATCCGTGAGTGGTTGGGGAGACTTCGTGCAGGTACGTCTTTCACTCCTCGCTCATCCCCCCCCCTCTCCTGTGCACGGAGCACTCGTGTGGCCTCGCGAGTGAGCGTCTGATGCTCTTATCCGTACGTTTGCCCGACATCGACAATTGATGGGGACGGGTTCTTAAAAAAATCCATCAACAATTGATAGGGACAGGTTTCCAAAGCCATCAGCTTGACGCATCTTGTCTGGTTTTACCCGAGGCACCAATGTCACGTCGTCGCCGATCTGTTTGTATTCGTAAGACGAGCCGGTCACCTGATCCGATATTTTATCGACATGACTACGCTTACTCGAGGGTTGTGCGCATCTTGAAGTTTTGAGTTCGAACAAGGGAGTTTTTAAGATATTTTGAGAAGATCGAGAATTAAAGAGGAATCTTATTTACCATTCGGATGTTCTTTAATGTGAATGTTTTTTTTGTTTTTTTTTTTGTTTGTTTTTCTCATGAGATAAATGAAATAGAGATTGTAGAAGAAGATATCAAGTGCAAAAGTGAGTCATCGTCAGCAAAATGATGCAGGATCACAGAAACGGTGATTCGACAGGTGAGGTCAAGCAAGCGGAACTGGATATCATGGGGTCTTGAGGGCCAGCAAGAAGATTTGCAAGATTTGGACCCAGCATGAGGCCACGTATTGCGTCTATATGATGGATATAAGAATGATGGAAATTGTAAAGCGCTGGAAATTTAGCGCTGGATGGCGATGGCGATTGCGTAAAGATGCCATTTATTTTAAAGTCCCCCGACAAGATGGAGGGCGCTTTACAATTATCACGGGAGCGACTTTTGTGGCAAAACATTCTGCACAGCCATTGTACCTGGAAGTGCCAACATCTTTAAAAAAATGTCTTGGTGGAGCCAAGAGGGGGGCTTTCCTTGAAAAAAAAAAAAAACCACCTCAAACCAGCGGGAATTCCTTGCATGGTGGCGGCGATTGCTCCGACAGGTGGGTCGGTGCACGGAGTGCGCGACTCAGATCTGCAATCCCGACGCGATGTTTGAATCCGGTCTCGAATTTAACCCCATTTGTGTATGTATTTACTTTGGTCGACGCACGTTCAAAATCGCTGCACTGCCCCTCGTTGAATTCACCTGTAAAACGCGACAATAGTCTGAAACTTGGTCGCGCGTTGAAGATGCTCCTTTGCGCCGCACGTTGCGCGGACGAGCTTCCTCGACGTTTCGAACGACCAAAACGAACGGTCTGCCATTTAACGGGAATTAATGGAGCTTGCATCGAATTTGTTACATCAAACAAAGCGTTCGCTTGCTTTTTTTGAAAAATTCAGCACGATAAGAGAGTGTCATTTTGGTTTGACGACGTGTTTTGCGTGTCCGGCCGCCTTGTCCGATACAACTGAGCAACCGACCCGTGGGAGAGCCCCAATTTCTCCCCCACGCCCCCCCACCTCCCGACCCTCCTCCATTCCCTCCCCGGGACCACGAGCTGCTGGAATTCCGAATGTAGCAATTCATCGCCGGTGAGCGTCCGCGTTAATGGTGTTTTAGCAAGCCTTTAATATGCAAATTAATCGGGTGATGGCTTTTAAGCACATCGGGCGCGTTCCCTAAAAGTGTGCGATTTAACCAAATCAATCGGCTAATATTTTTGCACGAAAGAATAAAGGCGAAACGGCTTCATTCATAAAGTATTCATTTGTATCGATTTTGCGGGACCCCGCTAAGTGCAAACAATTAAAATGGACATAAAACGTGCGCCTGCGACCAAGGGCGCAACTCGCGATGTCTCGGCGACGGAAAAGCGATCAGAAAACGAGTCCGAAACGGACGCCTTGGGTTGAATGATCCGTCGTTTCGAGTTCAGGGGGTGTGTGAAGCTGGACCTGATGAATGCAACTTTGCTCATTTTCACTTCCAAGGGAACACCGATTGAACGGAGCGTGCCGGTCGGGAAAAGCGCTGATTGCAATTCACACAGTTGCGGTGAACTTGGAATTGTCGGCACCAAGTCGACGCAGGTGTTTCCCCACTGGGGAATCCGATTGGTGCTTGGCTTCCATCGGTGAGAAGACACCTGCACCGAGAAAGCTTTGTTCACATCAAGTCGAGGTAAACGAGGCTTGTGCCGAAACTCGACTTGAATTGCTGGAACATCGGGAAACGTGTCTCGCTGCGGAATAATAACTCCCTCCGTGTTCACCTGTGTGGCAGGTGGGGTGTTCCTTGTCCGCATCCGTTTTGTCCCAAGTCGGAGGAAAAGCCTTTTATAAAAATTTATTGTACATTACTGTATCGATTTCTCAGGGGTGTAAAAGCGGCATTCTCTGGGAGCCAACACCGGATATATTTGGGGGGAAATACCTGCGATCCCAGTGAGAGAATACCTGCTGTCTGAGTGTTCAGAAAATACCTGTGATCCGAGTGCTCAGAGCATCCCTACTGTCCGAGTTCTCAGAGTATACCGGCTGTCTGAGTGCAAAGAGAATACTTCATGCTGTTGAAGTTCAACTAAGAATTACCTGCTGCCCGAGTGCTCAGAGATTACCTGCTGCCTGAGTGCGCGGATCCAATATCTGACGTCTGAGTGTTCAGACAATGTGATCCAAGTGCTCAGAGCATACCTGCTGTCTGAGTGCAAAGACAATACCTCATTCTGTCCGAGTTCAGCTCAGATTACCTGCTGTTGGGAGTGTTCAGAGAACCTGCAGCTATCCAAGTGCTCACAGCGTACCTGCTGTCCGAGTGTTTCACTGTCCTGACGCAGATCTACGTCCTGCTGTGTCCCACAGTACGTAACACCCTGCAGCCCAAGCGGCCCCAATGACTACGCCATGGGATTCTCTTGTTTCCCCATTTTTACCATAAAGGGGACGCGGACTGGAAGCTGGCGAGTCGCAATCCCCTTGCAATTTGCTCGGCGGTTTGTACGAGACCAGGAACACGCGTCGTGGGGTTTTTTGGGGGAACTGACACGCTGGAGGAACGCGCACTTGCTAGGGGGCTCACCCTCAAGGGATGGGCGATAGATTGGGTTACAGGGAACAGGGGGTTACGGGGGGGGGGGATGGGTGGGAAATGCTTAATGAGGGAGGATGTGTGTATGTGTGTGTGGAGGGTGAGGGTCCCACGATACGATGTCCTCGCCATAGTGAGCAGCAGGGCTGGCGACAGACCGAAGAGCCGCGTCGGGAGGAACAAGAAGATCCGTGCAATGGACGGACGGGGACGGACAGACATTCGGCGCCCCCTTCACATGACCCACCAAGTGTCACCCTCCCACTCCTCGAAACATACTCCCACTGCTCTCCCCGATCCCGCGCTCCCTCCCTCGCGAACACCAGAGCCGCTCCATCGCCGTCGCGTCCACCATCACATCGATACGCACCCGACCTGTACGCAGCGCCCAAAATCCCTCTCGTCTCGGGCTCCCCTCCCCCCTCCCCCGCCCCCACATCCCCCACCCGATCACCCTCCCCTTGCCTAGTCCTTATCCCGGTCACCGCGACGTGCATCTGCCTCGCAGCACGCCCGTCTCACGTTCCCTGGACCGCAACACCTCGGATCTTACCGGCCAAACACAAGGCGATCCCCTTGGTAAGGGTCTTCTCTGTGAATTCTTCATGTCCCCCTCCCCCCTCGGCCGCTTCTTCTTCGCCCCTTTGATTATTAATTTTATTCCCGCTCCATCACTTTCTCTCCGTCGTTTCCCGCTCGCCGATCGCGGAATAAATGTGTGCTTTCGAACTCGCCGCCTTCCAACCGACGCGGCTCAGCGCTTGGCCGCCCGCCACGTGCACAGCTCACAACTCCCGCCCTGCGTCGTCGCAGCCACACGCCGCGTCCTTGTTCCCGCCGTTTTTACGACCGCTTCGCCGTGACGCGGCGCTCGCTCGCGCGCTCGCTCGCTCGCTCGCCGTGCCACCACGAGGCCCGCGCGCGCGAACCGCTGTTTAAACGCGAAGTGTTCGGCGGGTGGAACGATTCACACAAGGACAGAAAGTTCGTCCGTCCGCCCACCAATTGGGCTATCGCTGAGTCAGGGCCAGCCCACCGCGCGGCGTCGACAGCCCTGGCCCTCGCCGGCTAATCAATTAATATGGCCCGTCGGATCGATGCTCGGCGACGGAAACACGTGTCTCGAGGAGGATTTCGGGGAACCACGAAACTGTGTGTGTGTGTGTGTGTGTGTGTGTGTGTGTGTGTGTGTGTGTGTGTGTGTGTGTGTGTGTGTGTGTGTGTGTGTGTGTGTGTGTGTGTGTGTGTGTGTGTGTGTGTGTGTGTGTGTGTGTGTGTGTGTGTGTGGCGGCCTCGGTTATTGCCGTATTTGCAACGTTTCAGATAGTCCGAGGATGGCGCTCGGCGGATCGTGTTGTTCGTTGATTGCGAGTCTGCGGATTCTTGTTCCCGATGAATCGGTTGTACGTGGAACTCCAGGCGATCCCTCGGTGTGTAGACCAAGAACCTGTCGGCCGTGCCGTCCGCGTCTCCGCTCCAAAAGCGCGCGATCGAGCTGAGCACGAGAGGCTCGAGGACGTGCACCGCAACACACGACATGGGGGTGGGGGAGGGGGTTTCGTGTACCCTCCCGTTCGTCAGGTCGCTGAGCACCAACATCGCAACGCACCACCGTGTCCGCGTCCGCGTCCGATCCCAGCGATACCCACGGCGACTTTCTGGTGGACATTGCTCGAGATCGTCCGTAACTATAACTGTACATGTCGAAGGAATCCCCCTCCCTCCCCCCGAGGAATCTGTCGTGCTCACCCGACGTTCAGGAGACCCCCCTCCACGACCCCCAGCTCCCTCGGCTCGCACCCGTTCAGCCGCGTCTTCGAACACGTTCGTGCACGACTCTCACTCAACTCGTCCACGCGATGTTAAACGCCCATGAAGGCCGAGCACCTTGTTCCCGCCGTTTTGACGAGATCTCCCCCTCCGGACCCCAAATGGATTATTGCGTCATTTTCACGCCGCCGACATATATACATGGGATGGGATGTGCGTGCGTGCGTCTGCCAACACGCTCATTTGACCCGAAATACGTCCGTCGTTTAAAAAAAAAAACAATAAATTGTATTTATATTTATATATTTGAAGATTATTGCGCGAATTCCACGAGTCTTCCCAAGAAAGGAAGTCGATGTGTGTATGAAGCGTATCTATCCCCAGGAGTCGGAGCGTTTTATTCAAGGCGATTCCAACACGATTGTCCTGAAACCTCGAAGCCCCCAAGACCTCGATGAACGCGTCTCGTCGACGTCTGGACGTTCGGTGTTTACTCTCTCGGGGACATCATGAAATTGTCCGCACAACAATGACGTCACAACAGGGGGAGGGAGATAATAATAATAATAATAATAATAATAACAATGAAATAAACCGAAGGACCATAGTGGCACGACCAGTCGTTCAGTCCGATTCGGGTGTTTCACGCGGGCTGCGGGTAATCGAATGTTCACGTGCGTTTCGAACACGGACGGCTCTTTCGCCTCGTACGTAATAAGTAGTCACAGGTTCGTGCGTTTTTTTTTAATTTTTTTTTTTACAATGAACCGGGCAAAGCACGTGGTGCACCTGAAGCTCAGGTACGCGGCTCGAATTGGTGGGAAACGATCGACGCCTTTGGGAGGTGTATGCGTACGAGGTCGTGAGTCGCATGGCGCAGCCTCGAAGTGATGTCGGGGAGAAGAGCGGCGTTTTAATGGGATATCGGAGCCGGTCGTGGTGGTGGTGGTGGTGGTGGTGGTTGGTGTGTTTGTAGAGGCGCCAAAGGTGGAACCCCGCTCGAGTCCGTGACGTCACGAGCAGGTAAGCACAGAGCGCACGTCCACCTGAGATTCTGGCTCATTCAGCTTTGTAAAACTCGCCGAGGTGGATCGCACGGCACGACCCTCAACCGGGGCGAGCACGCACCGCTCACATCGACGCGTCCATCACGTCCCGTCAGAATCGATTATTGGCGGGAAAGCCGAGGATCCAACGCCAGCGAGAGCCGTACTCCGGGCAGGTGCGTCAATAACGGGGTCGGCGCCAACATTCAAACGCAGCGGGGACCCGCGTCTGGAATACGTCTTCTGTGAAACGTCATCAAACCAAACTTACGTACGTCACTCGAGGCCGCGCGCGTGTCCCCCCCCCCCCTCCCTGCGTCCGAGCGCGGTGTTTCCCGGTACTTTGGGAGCGCGTGCGGTGCTTTTCCCGGTACTTTCGAAGCGCGTGCGCCGCACGGAGCTCCTCCTCATCAATTGATGTCGCGTGCGTGCGTGCGCGTCTCCAGGCAGCGGTGAGGAGCAGCGGCGCGCGAGCTGGGGGGCAAGGAGAGACGGCGGGCCAAGTGTCCATCCCTTGCTCACACGGAGCCTGTGCTGCCGGAGCCTTGATCGGGCCACGTTGCCCCGAGACGGAGAGAACATCAGGAATCGACACACACACACACACACACACACACACACACACACACACACAGAGGGAGAGAGAGAGAGAGAGAGAGAGAGAACACGCCCCTCTCCCCTCCTCCCCCGCGTTATCGTCCCTCTTCCTCCTCGTTCTCCTCCTCCGCCTGCGTTCCTCGCCCCGCTTTCATCTCCCGTCGTGCCTCGAAAGCTGCCAGCGGAGACGCCTGTATGAGCGGCCGTCTGCGCGGGCGGCCGGGAGAGGCGCGCCGTGAGGCCGGCTCGTGGAGCCAAGCATGCCGCGCAGGAAGCAGCAGGCTCCTCGCAGACTCTCAGGTGAGACGCCCGCCGGGCACACGGGTCCGCTGTACTCGGAGAAAAGTGCAACAGAGACAGAGGAGGTGGAGAATGTGAGGGGGGGAGTTGGTGGGAGGGAGCGGTGGAGAGGGAGGGGGGGTGAAGAAGAAGAGGAGGAGGAAGTGGTGAACTGTACGAGAGTCCACTGACTTGCACCGCTTCCTCGATGTTCGTTATTTTATTTTTTATTTTATTTTATTTAAATTTATTTTATTCCTTTATTCCTTGCACCTTCTCTTCTTCCTTGTACCGTTGCTCGAGGCACAAGTCCTCGGTCCGAGTATCCGATTTGAGGACACGGCCGAAAATTTCCGGTCACGATGTCCATCCGTACTGTCTGGGTACGTACACGACGCACGTACAGTGAGTGCACACGGCTTGTCCTCTCGTTGCTTGCTGTACGTATGTCCGATCTAAAGCCAATGTGTCCACACGGTGCTCTCGATCAGGCCATGAGCATGCGCGCACACCTGCACCAACTTTTACACGGGTGTGCGTGCGTGCTCCGTGTGAACACACCCGGGCGAAGTCAGTCCGTCTGTCCGTCAGTCCGTCAGTCCGTCCGTCTTGGCGTTGCGGAAGCGGCAGCTGCAAAACCCGGGGCCGGCCTGGGCGGCGCTTTTGACGCTTGATTGATCGGCCGTCACGCCGAGGCACTTTGATCTGCTTATTTCTGATCAACATCAATAAATCACTCACCATGGCAACGAGCGGTGCATTACGTCACGCCACTGTCATCGTCTCCTCCTCCTCCTCCTCCCCCCCCCCACCACCAAGTCCTCTCTGCTCCGTGTGTGTTGTATTTTCCCGTTGCCGTTTCATTGTGGTCGCATTCTCTTTTTGCTAGTCTTTTGTCTTCTCGTGACAAAGAAAGCCGAGATGCTTCGCCTCGAACATAAAACTTAATGCCGCCGTAATAGAAGCAAAGGGTAGACCTGTCTGTTACGCGAAAATAGCCCGTCACAATGACTTTGTCTCAATTCTGATTTAATTGTCTGCCGCCTGACAGGCACATTCATCAACAGCTTAATGGTCAATCAAAAGTTGGCAGACTGAGCGCTCTCATTCTTTTCCATACACTGCTTCTGGCATACTTTATCAAATTGCCTCTGCCTAATAGCTGTTCGGCCTTGACGGCTGGCTGATCCGCTGTTTGTGGGGATTATGGGCTTGGGAGAGAGTCAGGGGTGAGATGAGTACGCTGAAGGCGTCGAGAGGAGTCGTAACTGGGAGAGGGGTCGGCATGTGCGTGGCTGCGGAGAACCCGCATGCAAACTCCCCGGCCGGTTCGACTCTTGCTTCGGCCTGTGGATTCTTACATCCGAGCTTCGGTGGAAGACATGGTGGCCAAAGGAGGGCAGGACCCAAAATTTTTTTTTGCAAGGGCAAAGATGATGGCAAACTTTCCTCACTTTCTCGCTTGCCCACGCCCGTCACGTTTCACACACGGCTTTCTAGCCACCGGCTGGACGCAGTAGAGCGACGGCATATTGATTCCCAGGGCATGCGTGCAAAGACGGTGCCTTGGTTGCTGCCTGGGATAGTTGGAGGATAAAGAAACACTGTGACGCATATCAGGCCGGCGGTCGAAACGGCGAGCACAAGAACTTGGCAGAAACGATCTCGAGAAGTCCGAAGGTCTTGAGTCTATCGAGGACTTATTTTGGGGGGATGGGAATGAACGAAGGATTGAAAGTGGTCGCTTCAAAAGAAATAACTTTTGCACATGGTCTTTGGCCAAAATTACAAAAGGCGTCCTCTTCGATTAGTGAAGATTTTCAGATCCTTCGCTGCGGTGGCATCGAGGAAGCGGTGCTGGAAACGCAAGCCTGGGCCTAATTAGTGACGCTCGAGTCCTGGTCTTTCTCTGATGCGCCCGTCTCTGAGCCGCTCGCGTCCTGCCGGCTGTCACATGGCGAAATTGGTTTTGCCACTGGTTTGATGTAATCATCCTTGTATCATACAGCCCTGGCAGGCTGGAGTGGCACATTAACTTGATTTTTCCCCCGCTGTACAGGTGACAAATGAGGCAGACCTTTTGCGTAATTGTGGAGGGTGCTCTGGAAGGCCAGGAGCCTTTTTACCCATTCCTATTGAGTTGCTGCTGCTCCGCGTCAAGTGGCTCACGTTTGAATCCTTGTGGCTAAATATGCGGCGAAGCTTAGCTTGGCCAGGACCGATTGCAACGGTGATTTGGGGTTTACTGGTTCGAGTGTGGCTTTATCCGGATACCCATGGACCATTTTGACCACAGGCTGAATGTTTTGTCAAAGCAGTGATGCCCATGGTGGTGTCTGGCGTGACACGACCACGGTGCGTTCATTCTGAGTTGTGGTATTCTTCAACCCAACTTCACGTTGCCTGTGCTGCCAAATGTTCAGTTTTTCTCGATCCGATTTTGCTCTCTTGAGAAATGGGATTTTAACCACTGGCAAACCGTCTACCGGCGTCTTGCCATTCTAAACCGTGCTGACATCGTTCTTTTTGTTCCGATTACGAGCAATAATAGGTTGGGTCCAGGGATCAAATAACTAGGGCATTCGGGAAAACCGTGAGTTGGAACACCCCCCCCCCCCACCCCGATGTACTTGATACATGCCCCAGCGGAGAGAGCAACCGTGTTTAATCACATTGCAAATTGTCCCGGTGACCAGGGCTCTCGTGATTGTGTGCAATCGGTCTGGTTAACCTCAACGCGGAGGATAACTTTGAGAGCGATGCTGAAACGTCGTCACTTCAATGCACGATCTCCGTGAGCTCACGGTGGATTTTATCCCGACTGGTCTTGCGAGGCCTTTTAGTGATGATACAATTCCGACAAGCGTTCTTTGTGCAGATACCACGACATGTTGTAGATGTTTGGCATAACTTGCGTTGGAACACACTTTCCATTTGGTGTCTCAGCCCCAGTTATGTCACTATCAGGTGAACATTTTTATGCTTCTCCTTGCAATTTCAGGACCATTATTTGAAAACACAAAGCCTGTAATGCTGCCTTTTATCTGGCCCCGGCTGATTTCGGAGCGCGTGACCTTGGTGCATCGCTACCGTGACTGCTGATAGCCCCGCGAGACGTGTTCTTACAATGCCAAGTAGCAACATTTTTTTTGCCAAACACCACCAAATGTCCACAGAGTTAGATTGTTGCACGGTGCAGCAATTTGACCTTTCACCCCGTAGCCTTCATGCCTCACATGAATGGCTTTTGAATCGACTCTTCACTATGACTAGTTTGGACTTACATTTTGCATGACAGTATGGGATGAGAGTTTGGATGTTCATTTGTATGGGACAGGTATTTACGTTGGATCCAAAACAAGGAGGTCAAAATGGGGATGGGAAGGTTCGAAGATGGAGGGAACTTCAGAACTTGGACAATCAATGCATTTAGAAATCAAACTGAAATGGTTTCTGTTTCAGTTACTGCAACAATGAGCACCCTGATCACCGAGTTACAGGCTGGCGATCGATTTGAAACCCTCGTCTTGTAAATCACAAACATCTGCTAAACTGCATTGTATATTGTCACTCACACCATGTGCATATTGTCCTGTTGGTTACGAGTTTGGCCGTGCAGGTGTGCACCAATTTCTGGAGTTTTGTGTTTGAAGGACGGTGGGTAATGCCTGGTGTTGGCTTAATGGTTAGGGTGGTGGGCTTGAGATCCAAGGATCCTGAGTTCAAATCCCACTCAGCTGTTGAATTAATACCAGGTGGGGTTGACGCTGCCCGTCATCCTTCCGAGGTCGGCAAAATGAGTGCCGGCTTGCTCTTATCCCGCGTCGGAGTGGCGACCCGTCCAGGATTGTGCCCAATAGCCAAGGAGACTTCTCAGGCAGCACCAACGCTCTGCATAGAGTATGGTCCCCATGGATGGATGGATGGAGGGTGGGTGAAGGGCGCAATTGTGCAGCTTATGCGGTGCCCCCTCTGGTTTAGGGCAGGGATTCGGAATTTGTTCAGGATGCCAGTGATACCTCACCTACTCTTCGTTGGAAGACAGCTTCGGATGTTCAACGTCTACCAACTGATACTAGCAGATGGGTTCTAGCTTGACATCCCATCAGCTGCACTGCACACTCGTTTATCCAACATCTTACGATCTTGCATGTAAAGCACCAAACCGACCGTTTATACTTCATAGGGACCGGGTCGAGAATCAAACCCAGACGAGACGGATCAAAGGTAAATGCGCTACCCCTGTGCCGTCCTTTCGACACCAAACGTAATATTCATTCGCAAACACTGTAAATGGATCATTAGCTTATCCACACGTTTGCTATTCATGCGGTTGTGTTCCGTACTTCCTTTAACTGAGAACACGTTTCTGTCCGTGTGGCACCTCTGATCAAACAAATCCGGAAGTATGTGTACGTCAAAGCAGCAGTCGGATGGTCTCTGTTTTCAGATGTGTAAAACGGCCGAGCTCAACTGGAAGTGGTCTATCCACTTTTCTTGGAATAGGGGACAACCGACTTTACTGCTGCTGTCAAGGGTCTGTCTCTCTTCTGTCTCTTTTCTTTCTGGAATCTCCAAAGGATCGTGTGCATTGCCCGCAGCTGTCTGAACACGATGATCAGTTAGTTATAACTCCCATCGGTATCACAGACAGTCACTTGCTTTTCAAAAAGCACGATGAGGCAAAGGAAAGTTTCGCATAAGTTGGATTTCTCCAGTCTTTTGTTAGCAATAAGGAACAGTGCATGCTTTCCATGTTGGCCTTCATGTTTTGTCCCCTGGCAGCTGGCACCTAGCAATGGCCCAAGGCTTGACAGTTGTCAATTTGTTACTTGTGATGCCAGATGATGGGGAGGGGATGATTGTGGTTTGTGTTTGTCAAAACCCTTGCCATGTAGGACAATGAAACTCAACATTGCTCTTGTCATTTGAACTAAACTTGCTTACACCAAAGTGCTGGAGTGCCCGTTACCTTCTCAAGACGAATGTTCGGAACAAGTGTGCGCTGGCCTGCACTGTAGTCATTTGTTTTTCACCGTTTACTTGTACTTTTGAGATGTCTCCGAAACACCTCACTTGGCCTTGAGGGTTAAGTTGGCAGAAGTCTCCGGTCAGACGAGCCAGTCTAATGGCCGGGTTGTAAGTCTGGTTGCGGATAGATTGATGCTTGTGTAAAAAGGGGTGCTGAACCTCGGCCATTTGCAGGTTTTCACTGTACATCATCCCACTGTCTCGCCTTTGCTTTGCACGTTTTTACTCCCACATCATATTTCTTCCCAACTTTCCTAAACACTTTGGCCTCTTCGCGTACGAGTGAAGTTTTTGGGCAAGGGAGAATTTCAGTCAGCCGCGGCGGCGCGAGGGTTCACCCACACCCGATTTCGCAGCTTGTATGATTGAGCCACGCCGGGAACGCTGCTTTCATGTGTAATTATGAATAATTAATCTGCATTGTCAGAGCGCATGTTATCAATTATGAGACTTGGGGCTTGTCAGGACGAGCATCTGTTCTTTGGATTGAGTCGAGTCGAGAGGCCCGGCGAGGGCGACGAACGAGTGGGAGAACTACGTAGAGTTGTCACTTTTTCCGGTGTAGTTGTGCCTCCCTGTTCTCTCCTTTCTCTCCTCTCTCTCTATCCCTGACACTGTACAAGCAGTGTACTGAAACCCTTTCGCCAATGAATGAGACTTGTGTTAGCACTGTTTTTATTTGTTTCCATGCTCTGTGCTAACCCACTCTGTACTTGGCGTCACCCCCAGTGGCTTGGGGGGTGGGGGGGGGGTTTGAGGCGTCTCAGGGGCTCATTACAAGGCCACGTAACCAAGGAACTTTGGCCACCATCCAGACTGTTGCACATTACTTTCTTACCTTCTGCTATTCACCACTTGATCAGCTTCTAAAACAGCTTTGGGTTCTGGATTCCAAAGTGCAGTCGGCCAGTTTTGTTGGGAATCGTAATCGGTCGCTATTTGTCGTCACTTTTCAAATCGTTCACGAAGGAATACAGACGGGGTGACGGTACTTGGGATGATCCAGGCAGGTTCCAAAGCCTTGGATTGCACAGCGTTTGAAGTCCTTTATTAAATTGCGGTCACGTGAATAACGGAGGGAGTGTCGAGGAAGCTTTTCAGGGCCTATGGAGAATAAAACGTTTGAGAAACAAGATTTCCTTTTATTTTTCTTGGGAGTGACCAGGAGTTTATCAAGATACACTCTTCGAACATTCCATGCTCTGTTTGTTCTGTTCTCGTCAGTTTTTGTGGCGTTAAATGCCCTGTGTCCCATTTAGCTTGAAAATAATTTGCCTGAGTGTAAGTTTCTGACCTCTTCAGCCATATAGTGGCAAATCAAGTTATTAATTAATTGATTAATTGATTGATGTGGAAGCTGGTCCTCCGGTCTTGGTATGAAAGGAAGTTGAAAGAAACTTTGGATCCGAATGCATGAAATTCAAAAAGGAAATATTTCGTCTACCTGCCTGCGCGTCTGGCGAAAGGTGTGCGTTCGTTTCTCTTTTCTGTATTCACAGTGAACACGCTCTGTTCTTCGTCATTACAGTAAGAGTTCGACAATGGTGTTTCCATCGTTCGACACGCTTGAAGAACACTGGGGCGTCATGGAAAGTCTTGATCATACCGCACTTGTCGCTTTGATGGACACTGACATACGATGATGGAGTTAGACTCACTTTGGAAGGCGGTGCCTCTCAGGATCTCGGCATCTTGAGACAGGATGGCGTGACAAGGTGAAAGCTGAAATAATTTTAGTCCTCGTGCGTGCAATGGCCTTGTTTCTTTCTGGGAAGCACACGGAGCCCTTATTTAGGTTGTACACTATACAAGGGAAATGCATTTAATCTGCTGATAAACAGTAGCAAACGAAGCACAAAGGAAACCGAATACTTGTTTTAATCAGTTTGGCATTCTGATAAGGGTTTCGATGAATTATATCGATACTGCACGTCGGTGCTGTGCAATCCTCGCAGTTCGAGTTGAGCTAGACCTGCAAAAGGATGAAGAGCTGCAATGGGGGGGGGGCAATGGCCGGTCTTCGTTTGCGGTGCGATGGGATGCGAATGGTTGAGACGTGAGGGTGGGGGTGGAAAGAGAGGCTGGAGTTTGAAAGGTGGGAATTATCTCGAGCCAGAGCCAGCCGTGTCAATTAATCAAGGAAATTGTCGGCAGCTGGTAATGGCTGCCGAATGATTAACCAGGAGGCACACAACTGCACCCCTCGGAGCTATCTTGCACCTCCAGCTCACTCGTTTGTATGTGCGGGTGTGCGTTTAAGGTTGGTTTCTTTGTGCGGGTGCCTGCGTACATGGATGCAAGACTGCAGCTGTGCACGGAGACACCTGGAGGTGTTGAGAGTGACGAAGCTCGAGCATCGAAGTACGAATGCTCGAGTCTGGAACTCGCCTTCTTTTGCCTCCCACCTTCGTTCTGTTGATACCAAAACCCTTTTGGAACGCAGCATGCTGAAACAATCGGTGTAATTCGGCGTCGACGTGACATGCACAATTTCTCATGTTGCAGTGGGCTTGGGTGAACTTTTAAACTTTTTGAAGTCTGAGCATGGATTAAAAATTCATCTGCCCCACCCACAAGGCCAGGAATGTGCCCAGTACTCGACCGGTCTTAACCAAAGCGACAGCCATCCATCATTTGTGGGAGGGAATGTTTTTTTCATTACTGAACTGTCCTTGGGAGACAACCATTAACACGGCCCAAAATGGTCACTTGTATCTCTGCTAATGCCTTTTGAGGACATTCCAGGCCTCAACGCAAACCGAGAGACTATCTCTCCTCGTGTTTCCCCACACTTTCCTTAAATCTTGTCCTGTTTAACACCAACCGTTTCTTTTGCTCCATTTCTCTCCTGAAATGGCAAGCTTTTGTGTTGGGCAAGCCATCTCCTTTCTATCGTACTGCTGGCCTCTAAAATATCTGCTCTCCCTGTGCCTGGTTTTGCTGTCACTCCCTCCCTGCCCCCCGCCTCCACACTGCCCCCCCCAGCAAGCCTTGTCCTGCCTGCCAGGTCCTGATGGATGCCTCTGATGCTAGGCCCGATAAACACGTGCCTAATGAAATTTTTCTAGGCTGCCGTATATGGGCAAGCAGCAGGGGGGCTGCGTGCCGCAATTATTGACAGATGCCTGCCTTCCCGGTCACGTCTCTGCCAATGCCATCCAGTGCAGGGGCTGCCAGGCAGTAAGCATTACAGTGCCTTCCTCTGCAACTGGGCATGGAATTTGTAAAGACAACAGCATCCTGGGCATTGTGATGAAATGGCTCTGAGGTTCTTTGTGTTCATCTGTTTTTGTTTGTTTGTTTGTTTTTGTTTTTGTGATGCTCGTTTGTCATAATTGTATTTTTCGCCTCTTTGCTCGGTGTTGATATCTGTCTTTTATACAGGATGATTTGGCAGAGTTTGACTGGTGTATTCACTCTTATCATGCACGTCTTCATCTCCACCACCTCCTCCCCCCCCCCTTTCCTCTTTTTTTTTCTTTTCCTCTTTTCTCTTTGTTTCCTCTTCTTTCTTCACAACTGAAGCATTTCCATTTTGATTCACACTTGCACCGCAATGCATCCAGCCCTTTGGGCCTGTTATTTATCTGTGATTGCATAACTCTCTATCAACCATTTTGTTTTGCGTAGAAGAGGCTCAAGTCTGAAATGGTGTGTTTGAGACTGCTTGTTTTACGTATCTTTCACATTCCCTTTTGAGCATAGCTTCTTGTGATGCGGTGGAGCGAGGTGTGGTGTGATGTGCAGCAACAAAGCAACATACACATACAAAGCAAATGGTCGTTTGACCCATATGCTTGGTGTCGGCTTAATGGTTAGGGTGGTGGGATTGGGATCCGAGGGTCCTGAGTTCAAATCCCCCTCGGCTGTTGAATTAATACCAGGTGGGGTTGACTCTGCCCGTCATCCTTCTGAGGTCGGCAAAATGAGTGCCAGCACGCTGCTGTTCTGCGTCGGAGTGGCGACCCGTCCAGGATTGTGCCCAATAGCCAAGGAGACTGCTTAGGCAGCACCAACGCTTTGCACAGAGTATGGTCCCGACGGATGGATGGATTTGACCCATGATCCCTGTGGTTGCCATCCTATGCCCTCAAAAGTAATGATTAAAAATGACCTAGAATCGGCTTCAGTGGTTGCACCTCTTTCCATTAAATACTGGTCCTCGATAATTATTACAATCATTGAGTTCAGAGAAACATTGCTTTAATAATTACACTGAAAATTTAACTTTCTTTCTGATTTTATTTTGTCATTTTGGATGGAGGACGTTTCTGGAGTTTTCTTTCCTTTGTCCTTCTTGCTCCTCCAAAACCGACATGATTGCGCATGAGCCTCGTCACAAGCCCGAATCTCCTCTGTTTACACATTCCCACACATGGATGGAGAACACGCTGCCCGTCAAGTCGCCGTAGCCTTCGTTAGCAACTGCGTGAAGCTCGTGCCTTTGTGAAGACTCCTGGATTCAGCACTGCTTGGATACCGAATTGGATTGCATTTGGTTGTGCTTATACCACCAAGTGCACATTTGGAAAGTCTCCTTCTTTTTTTTTTTTTTTTGAAGTATCGAGGTATAAATGTAAACATTAACCATTTTATCCACATCATATCCATTATCTTTGCTTCCACCTGAGTGTAGGACCGCTCGGGGGATGTGTCGTCTCCGTAAGAAACATTCTTTTAAACCGGTGCTTTCCTTTGTCTCTTTCTTTCCTGCTCCCCACCCCCACCCCTCCATCGCTCCCCATTGGTAATCAGAAACGGAAGACAGTTGTAAAACGCAAAGTTTTTCCTTGACTGATGATTGCAAAAGAAATGGGGGAAATACTGTCTCTCAGTCTGATGGGCCAGGCCCATGGAAATCCCACAGCGATTTCTTTCTCACAAAAAGGAAAAAGGAAAAAGAAAGAAAAAAAAATAACAGCTCATCGTGCGAGAGAGGGTGGCAGTGTTTTGTGCTCCGAGCGGCCTGTTTCCCTTTCAGCGCCAGTACCATTTATCAGAGAGTCTGCTCTTCACCCACCCGTCTCCACCCGACAGAATGACACGTGTCATTTATCATGTGCCCTCCCCAAACTCTGCCGCCGGGACATAAAACACGTAGCCCCACCCCGGTAGCCTCAGCTCACCGCCTGTTCAACTGCCTTCCCTTGGCCCCAAAAATCGAGTTCTCTAACTGCTCACCCCAATACGGTGCCAGTGTCTGTGTCCTTGGAATGTTGTCTTTGTCTATCAACACCTTAAGCAGCTTGCCACATCATCTTTTGGACCTTCTCCAGATCAACTTATCCTCCATCTCAAGAATTTTAGTTTGGGGAAAAGTGAGGAAGCTTGTAGAAGGAAGACTAAAGGGGAGGAATGTGTGTACGTATGAATGTCTGCGATGCACAGAGATAAAGTTTGCCTTGGGACTCGGGGGGGGGGGGGGGGGGAGATGATTGTACCGCTTACATCACGGTGGATTGGGAAAGCTGTATCCGCTGAATTGCAAATTGTGTGTACGACCTTGTGATGTGTTGCCACTTACGTCCATCGGGATGAAATGTGGGTAATTGTTTGGTCATTTGGAATAGGCATTTTTACTTTACCTCCCTTCACTCTGGCCTGGATTTCTGTTTAAATGATGTGATGATAGTTAAGCTCACCGTCCACGACCTGTCCTCTGTTCCTGACCACTCGGGTCTCCTTTACCTTGCTCTTGGTTCACGTCTTCTTTTACACGCTTTGCCAATCTCAGCTTCCACGGCCTAGTGGTTGGTAATTGATGAAGAAAATTTCCACATACCTATGGATTTAGTGGCTCATCACTTTGAATCCCATGCAACAAAGGCTTTTCAAAAGCTCCATCACCGCCTCCCTGGTTTGTCCCTCTGCTTGGAGAATTGTGAACCCAGTATCACGCAGGAGAAAGGACAAGTGTCCGATTCCGTGTGAAGGATTCATCACGTTTGTAGTATGCTATCCTCACAATTATAAACGACCGAGTGGAGGCATGAGCCGATGGCGGAATCCCCTCGGAGGTGTGGATGTTGCACATTTGCAATGTGCTGCACAACTATTTTCCTGCACCCAAAAATATTCGTATTTCATAGGTTTTTTTTTCTTTTTTTTTTGCATGTAAACGCTGACCCTGCAGTTCTCAACATACCTGGTTCATATTCCAGCACCATCCTCTCAACACCATGGCAATTTGATCAATGCGAATAACGTGCCGGCTTATTGCTCCGAGTTTGAATTGTCCGACGAACCAAAACGGCATCCACATTTGAATGTGTACCACGGATGTCGCTGCTGCTCGTGAGCAAATGAAGATGACATCCATCAGTCATGGCTCAGCCGGTCTTTGGGGCCACGGTAGGGGGAGCAGCCGCATGGCTTTGAGTTTCGAGGATCACACGAGCTGAATCAACAACGGGTGAGATGGATGGACCCAAAACGTGGCTCGATGATGGATACGCAGCGCCCGATGCCATTCATCACACTGAACATTATTTAGACTTATTCTATGAAGCCGTAACTTGAGATTTGGATGAACTGTGGGGAGTTGGTCGGTGAGTTGCGGTGTGCACATGGAGGTGGAGGAAATGTTGCGCGCGTGGCGCTGGGGATGGGGTCTGCGAGGCGGAGGGGAGGTGAGGGCATAGAGGACGAAGGTGTAGGGGGGGAGGTTGGATATTCAAAATGTGATTAATGGGTGAGCTTTCGGTGCACTGGTTACTGGATGGAGATTGGCTATTATCTGAGTACCTCGTTCCAAACCAAACAGAGCTGTTCCTAATCGTGGTGCTGAGAGGCCTTTCATGTGGGACTCCAAGCAGCACCGGTTCGGCACACGGCGGAAGAGCGAGGCACTTCGTTAGTTATATTTATGCCGGTGAAAAATGGCTCAACCCCGGTGGGTGATTGCAATTATAAAGGCTGGAACCTTTCATTGATTCAAAGGCCGAAACAAACAATGTGGCCTTGCGGTGCAGCAGCCACGAGCTTTGTTCAAGAGGCAAGTTGACGTCTCCGCTCGTAGACAAATACAGTGCGCCAGCATACCTTATTTTGCCGAGACCGAGACATAATTTATGCCAAACACCGACTAATTATGAACAACTGTTATTCTCTTATTATTATTATTATTATGCAAGTCTGTTGTTGATGATGGGAAAGCGTTCGTGCAAGCTTTCCGACACTACACGTCGCCATGACAACGTCACGAACTCGCACTCACACATACATACACACACATTCCTGATGCAATAGATCATTGCAACCATTTCACCAGTGGAGTTTTGCGACCCATTAAGAAATTGCAGGTACTCAACAGAAACACCTGCTTGCTCCAATTGTAACTATTGAGCAACGGTAGTCAGATATTCACTTTCAGGGGGGCTTGCCACGACCCATCGTGCCACGGAAACGACCGGAGGGCGCGCCCTGTGCCATCAATTTTCCTTTCCTGGTTTGTGAAAAAGGCTCTGAAAAAGAACATCAAAGCATCATCACCAATTATTTACACTTTCATCTCTGTTACTCATTTTAACTTCATACTTTAATATTGACTGAACGTTCAAACCTCGAGTCCTTTGCAACACTCAACCGATGATTTCATCGATGTCAACAAACTTCGGTTGTGTTTCTTTGACCATTTTGAGTATCTTATTCGCCAAACTTTTTGAATTCCCCTCGTACGGGTTTTCTTCTTCTTCTTCTTGGCAGCACAGAAATGTGTCTTACTGATAGAGACGCAACAACAACAAAAACAAAAAACAACAAAAAAAACATGGTTCTTGGTGAAATTGATGGGCCAACTTTATGGCCTCCACCACCGAAGGTGAAGGTGGTTATGTTTTCGTCCCTTTCTATCTGTTTGTTAATTGCCGGAATCCTTCGGATTTCGGCAATTATGTTGGTCGGTTGTGTGTGTCATTCTGTGTGTCTGTCTGTCTGTTGGGTCGCCGAAATAGGTGACCCTTATTGTCAGTAATTCTGTCTGTTTGTTCGTTTGTCATCAGCATAATTGGTAGTAAACGTCGGCAGATTTTGACCAAA
This sequence comes from Eptatretus burgeri, assembly GCF_056783735.1. Lineage (NCBI taxonomy): Eukaryota > Metazoa > Chordata > Myxini > Myxiniformes > Myxinidae > Eptatretus > Eptatretus burgeri. The sequence continues at coordinate 20,050,654 of NC_140964.1, read as the reverse complement.
CTAAGGTGGTAGGTACATCTTATGACCTCGTGCTTTGGAAATTGTGATGGTTGCTGGGGACTCTTTGGTTCCCTAGCAACAACCGAAAAACCATTAAAATCAGGACCGTTCACGCGAAATCAATTCCGAAAGCCATCATCCCACGTAGGGTTCTGAAATTTGGCACGAATGATCTACAGGTGATGCTCTATCAAATGTATTCCGGTTTATTTGATATATGGAATAGTTTACCTGCAGTGCCCCCGACAATTAGGGTACGCGCGAAAATTGGCGAAAATTGAAGGCCCCCTAGTGACCAGGTGAGTGCATCGATATGAATGAAACTTTGCAGGTTCATGGTACTCAATGAGTACTACAACTTTGCCTCAGGACATATTGACCGATTTCGCTTAGGTCAGGGGTCAAAGGTCAATTCATGCAAAAATCGATAATATGCGAGAGCTGGAGGTGCCTTCGCGTCAAATGCTACTCCTCCTCGGGTTATGGTCGGATGGTCATGAAAATTCACACTAATCGTCTGGAATACATTGTGCACAAACGGTCCAGCCGGATTTTCGACTTAGATCTTTGTTCACCCACAGCACCCCCCCGAACTTTGGGGATTTCCGATTTCAAACCGCAATTTCGGTACTTTTCATTCAAATGGACACCGAGTAGTTATCAGTAGATGGAACTGGATGAGATTTAACATGCATAATCTTAAGGTGATTCCCTATCCGCTATATGACATCCATTTTGCTCGATATCTTGTAGTTTCCATGCTCGGCGACCCATCGCCGCCTACCGGCTTGTCTGTTTGTTTGTGTGGTTGTTTACCCTGTAGCAGCCACACTGTTTCAGCGATCATGACCAATCTGGGTACAGACATCGGCCATGGTCCAACTTAGACACTTGCCGTTTTTGGTGAATCTAGGTCAAAGGTCAAAGTCACCGAAAAACCGAAATTCTTATTTTCGCAATAACGTCCGGTAGTATCGACTTCAAACCAAATCCAAAATGTGCATCTTCCAATTCTGCATCCAACCATATGTCTCATTGGGGTGTCACACCAACACCCTTCTTCGCGGTCGGGGGTCGAATGTCAGGGGGGTCGGGTCAAAACTTTCAAATTGCAATTAAAAACGCCATTTCAAGTCCGATTGACTTCCAAGTTATGATCATGACCAAACTAAGTGCTTTTACTCATTAAACAGTCGCACTATCGACTTATAAGAACCAAATTGATTTCCAGGTTTTTGTTTTTTCAGAGATCATGGAGATATGACAAAGTTCTTCCGGCAATTTCTTGCTCAACGAGCAATTTCATTTGTTTGTTTGTTTGTTTGTGTGCATGATATCTCAAAAAGTGTTGGACGGAATCGGATGAAATTTTGTGGACAGGTTGGGTGTGTAACAAGGACGAACTGAGTAGATTTTGGTGAAGATCCACATCCGCATCCGACTACTGGAGTTTTTTAAAGTGATTCTTCACCACTGAGAGATTGGGCCAAAAACTATATGCAGCACAATATCTCAAGAACCTGAGGATGGATTTGAACGAAACTTGGTGGATGATTTGAATAGATGACGAGAAGGAGCTGATTAGATCTTGGTTCAGATCCAGATCCTGATCCAGCTTTTCGGTGGGATACAAAACGTAAACTGTTCAGCTTGGCAGAGGTACGCGCTCCACCGGGTGCCGTTCTTTGATTCTCGTTAATTACTGCATGCTGTATGTATGTTGAAGTCATTTGCACAGTCCTCACTGATTGGCTTTTGTACCTGTATCATGGCACGCTCATATTTCTGCAATTTGTTTTGGTATTTTGTTTTAGTAACTCACGTGTCAGCCATTGTTTTGGATGTAGGATCTGAACAGTTTCTTCTTCACTTCTAGTATGTTCTTCGTCAACTCAATCATGACTCTGCCCTCGTCCTCAGTAATAACTCATCTTTCATGTCAGACACATTACTTATATTTCCTATTAAAATAACAGCTGAGGCTTTGCTGTCAACATATATACATATATATATATATATATATATATATATATATATATATATATATGTATATATATATGTATATATATATGTATATATATATGTATATATGTATATATATATATATATATATATATATATATATATATATATATATATATATATATATATATATATATATATATATATATGTATATATATGTATATATGTATATATATGTATATATATATATATATATATATATATATATATATATATATATATATATATATATATATATATATATATATGTATATATGTATATATATATATATATATATATATATATATATATATATATATATATATATATATATATATATATATATATATATATATATATATATATATATATATATATATATATATATATATATATATATATAGACATATACATATACATGAGGTGCTGCGAGGAGGAGTGATGTAAGGGACACATCGACCATTTTGGAGTTAATGCCATATGGCACTATTTTAACCCTTCCCTATCATCTGAGCCTTTCATCATCATGTTAAAAAATGTCGCTTACATCACTCCTCCTCGCAGGGCCTCATATATCTATATATATATACACACACACACACACACACACATATATATATATATATATATATATATATATATATATATATATATATATATATATATATATATATATATATATATATACACACACATACACATATATATATATATATATATATATATATATATATATATATATATATATACACACACACACACACACACACACACACACACACATATATATATATATATATATATATATATATATATATATATATATATATATATATATATATACACACACACACACATATATATATATATATATATATATATACACACACACACATATTTATATATATATATATACACACACACATATATATATATATATATATATATATATATATATATATATATATATATATATATATATATATATATATATATATATCCACACACACACATACATATATATATATATACACACACACACATATATATACACACATACACACACACATATATATATATATATATATACACACATACACACACACATATATATATATATATATATACACACACACACACACACACATATATATATATATACACACACACACACACACACACACACACACACACACACACACATATATATATATATATATACATATATATATATATATATATATACACACACACACACACACACACATATATATATATATATATATATACACACACACACGCACGCACATATATATATATACACACACACACGCACGCACATATATATATACACACACACACACACGCACGCACATATATATATATATATATATATACACACACACACGCACGCACATATTATATATATATATATATATACACACACACACGCACGCACATATGTATATATATACACACACACACGCACGCACATATATATATATATATATATATATATATATATATATATATATATATATATATATATATATATATATATATATATATATATATATATATATATATACACACACACACACACACACACACACACACACACACACACACACACACACACACACACACATATATATATATATGCCTGGTGTTGGCTTAATGGTTCGGGTGGTGAGCTGGGGATCCGAGGATCCTGAGTTCAAATCCCACTTGGCTGTTGAATTAATACCAGGTGGGGTTGACTCTGCCTGTCTTCCTTCCGAGGTCGGCAAAATGAGTGCCAGCATGCTGGTATCCTGTGTCGGAGTGGCGACCTGTCCAGGATTGTGTCCAATAGCCAAGGAGACTGCTTAGGCAGCACCAACGCTCTGCACGGAGTATGGTCCCAACGGATGGATATACATATATTATATATATTAAAAAATATTATATATATATATATATATATGTATACATACATACACACATATCTGATTCTCACCTCTATGATACTGAAAACACTTACAATTCGCAAATTTTTTTTGTATGCATTGTTGAGGCTCGTGGAAGAGCTAGTACGAGTACACCGAACAGATCAGGACACAACAAGAAGGGGGAGAAACACCAACAGCAGAGTTGAAGGCCAAGACTTGGGGATGCGGACAAACAATGGATGTTGGGAGGGATGGGGGTGAGCAACAGAGGATGCACGGGGTGGACAAGATGGAAACAGAAAGGAACTCTCAGGAGGGAAACTGAAAATTTGGACGGAGGAGAGATTGGTATGGGGATGTGTGGGTTAACGAGTGTAGAAAAGATCATGGTTTTGGATTGCGGATGCTCTGAGATGGTGGTGTGAATAGCTGTCTTGAAGACCTGAAGGGAAGGACGAATTAAAATTGAAGAGGCGTGATGGAGCCCATTTTTTGTTGCTGTTGCTGTTGTTGTGGTTGTTGTTGGTCATTTTCTTTTAGTTATTGTGTTGCTATGTTAGCAAGGGCAACATTTCCAGATGTATTTTTGTTGATGTTGTGGTGTGTTTATAAAGTTGATACTCTGCTGCTTTGAAACTGTAAACTGAGAAATTTACTGCAAACTACAACTACTACTTCAAAGGTCACAAATATTCCCACCTTCTTGTCGGGTTGGCTGGGGAACCATTTTGGCCCAAGTCTTTCACGAACCGGATGGTTATGCCTGACTTTCACCCGAAAGTGACAATAATTTGAAATTTAGCCAGAGACTCGTCGATGACTCATCTCGTCTTCCTGTAGGACACCGTGGTATCTTGAATGTCCACCAATGCTCGTTGATGAGACACCTAGTTTGACGTCCATGCAAAGGACAACACACTGATATAATCACACCCTGCCAATGAAACACCAGAATGTCAGTTTATAGCTGGGCCAAGGTTCAAATCCAAGCTGAAAAAACTCGAAGGTGAGTGCACATGCCTCTGGGCTATATTGCCAGCCATAACCAAGAAATTTACTGGATTGCCTTTACTCTGAATTTAACCAGACTCAGTAGCATAATGGTTCGAGTGTCCGCTCCGAGTCTGGAAGGTTGTCGAGTCGAATCATGGCAGTCGTACCAAACACTTAAAAAGAGAAGGCATGTGCTGCTTCGTTGCTAGATAGATTCTCAGCATTTAGAATAGAATAGATATAACATGAGCAAACAACCATTGGTTGGCAACCACAGCACAGGTTTTGATGGGCTTGAGGACCTCCTCCTGCATTGAAGTTCCTTGGAGGGAACTCGTATTATTTTAAACATGTCTTTCTAACAAAATTGATAGGCAGGACGACGTTGAGGGACACACACTTGCCTCTGAGCTCTCGAGCCTGGGTTTGAATCTCGACTCGGCTATGAACTGCGATCCTGGTGTTTCATGGGCACGGCGATTCATCAATGTGTCTGCCGTCCCTTCGAACGGACGTGTTAAGCCGGGTGTCCCATCTGCCCGCATTCATTGATGGTCGTTAAAGACCCCACGGTGTCCTTCGAAAAGAGTCGGTGAGCCATCGCCGGCATCATGGCCAAATTCCAAATTCCTGCCCTAACCACTGCTGGGAAGGCAATGGCAAACCACCCAGTGTAACCCTAACTCGGGAAGCTGCTTCGGCGGCACTGATGCTCTGCGAAGAGTACAGCACATCAGAGACAGAGACGGAGAGTATGTTGATGACGTATTACCTCATTGTATGGCGTTGAATGAAAATATACTCGTGTGATCTGTTGGCATTATTTAATAAAAGTAGTTGTACTTCTCAAGTGGTCATTGTTGGAGTCATGTAATCCATTAAATCAATGTTGTATGTGATCGGAAACATACCGTCTTATTGTGACACACGTTGACACGAACCAATGCAACTCATGCGAAATACCATTCTCCATGCCAAACAACTATGGAAGTTATGGTCATGACAGAAACCCTCATAAATGAGGTGGTCTGAACTCTGCTGACATTCATGTTTTGTTTTTTTTTCTGATGAAAAAGAAGAATCTGCCTGGATCTCACCAGAAAATGCTTATTTCTCCTGAAACATCTCTCTATACACTTGGGATCGTCCGGTGATGTATCCCATCCCTTCCGAGATCAGGCTCTGCAGGACTTTCATCCAAAACAGAGATTAGATGCTATTGCCTGGCCTGTGGCTTAATTGCTTCGACACCTGTGTGATCACCTGTGGCCTTCTGGGTTCAATAAGCATCGAGGTATTCTGAAACAATACGTTCTCGATTGCAAAACCAAACATTGTGTGAAATATATTGTACAAGACATGTCGGAGTCCGTGGATCGAGAGTTTTTATTTTTATTTTTTTGCCTCGATCTAATTCGCCGCGTTCAAGTCCGCGTGTCTTCTTTCTGTGTCCGTCCGCATGAAGGGAGCAAGTTTTACCTGAGCTGATGAGTCAACACCAGCCATGATGTACAATGTACTTACTCTGCAAGAAAAAACATGGAAATCGATACTTGAGTGTTGGGATGAAAAAGCAAGTGGACCAAGAGCTTTGTAATGAAAATGGAGACTGCATAAAATCGTCATAATATCTACTGTTTTCTGCACCGTGTAAGAGATACTTGCGTCTTGTTTTATTTGAAGAATCGGATCTCCCCTTTGTTACCCCCATGAGGATACGAAGGGCGTTCAAAAAGTTGTCGGAGCGGGGATTCTTTGGCACCCAAGGGCTGCCGTGTTTGCTTCTTATAAACTCACGTGTGCTCGTTGTACGCTCCCAGCTTCATTACATCCACCAGTGAAGGTGGACGGACGTTATGTTTTCAGCCCTGTTTAGTGGGTCGCCGAAATAGGTGACCCTTATTGTCAGTAATTGTGTCTGTTTGGATGTTTGTTCGTTTGTCATCAGCATAATTGGTAGTAAATGTGGGTGGATTTTGACCAAACTCGGGTGGTAGGTACAACTTATGATCTCGTGCTTTGGAAATTGTGATGGTTGCTAGGGATGCTTTGGTTCCCCAGCAACAACCGAAAAATCCTTCAAAATCGGGACCGTTCACGCGAAATCAATTCCGAAAGCCATTATCCCACGTAGGGTTCTGAAATTTGGCACGAATGAGATACAGGTGATGCTCTATCAAATATATTCTGGTTTTTGTGATATATGGAATAGTTTACCCGCAGCGCCCCCTACAATTAGGGTATGCGTGAAAATTGGCGAAAATTGAAGGCCCCCGAGCGACCAGGTGAGTGCATCGATAAAAATGAAAATTTGCAGGTTCATGGTTCTCAATGAGTACTACAACTTTGCCTCAGAACATATTGACCGATTTCACTTAGGTCAGGGGTCAAAGGTCAATTAGTGCAAAAATCGATAATATGCAAGAGCTGGAGGTGCCTTCGCGCCAAATGCTACTCCTCCTAGGGTTATGGTCGGATGGTCATGAAAATTCACACTAATCCTCTGGAATACATTGTGCACAAACCGTCCAGCCGGATTTTCGAATTAGATCTTTGTTCACCCACAGCACCCCCTCGAACTTTGGGGATTTCCGATTTCAAACCGCATTTTCGGTACTTTTCATTCAAATGGATACAGAGTAGTTATCAGTAGATGGAACTGGATATGCATAATCTTAAGGTGATTCCCTATCCTCTATATGACATCCATTTTGCTCTATATCTTATAGTTTCCATGCTCGGCGACCCATCGTCGCCTACCGGGCTTGTCGGTTTATCTGTCTGCCTGTGAGCAGGATATTTAAAAAATTGTGGACGGATTCGGACGAAATTTGGTGGACATGCTGGGTGTGTGACAAGGATGAAATGTTGAGAATTTCGTGAAGATCTGGGTCCGGATGCTATCATTTATTTTTTTTTTTTGAGTGATGCTTCACCATTGAGAGAATGAGCCAAAAATGATACATCGCATGATCTCTCAAGAAGTTGTGCACGGATTCGGACGAAACTTGGAAGACAGGTTGGGTGTGCGACGAGGACAAATTGATTAGATTTTGGTGAAGATCCGGATCCAGATACGATAATTTCTTCACCATTGAGAGATAGTACCAAACAATTTTTCAAAAACGTGGATGGATTCAGATGAAACTTGGTGAATGCGTTTTGTGGTGACGAGAACAAGCTGATTAGAGCTTGGTTCAAATCCAGATACAGATCCGGCCTAAGCCATTCATCCTGGCAGAGGTATGTTCTCTACCGAGTGTTGTTCTCGTTTAATGTGATGTTTTTTTGTTGTTTTCACAGTACAATCCATAATTGTTCTGCATACCATGATACTAGGTCTAACTTAAATTGAGCATTGAGGTTTCATCATATTTTCATGCAAAGCAGATACTAATTCCAAATAAATTCACTGACTCATGATAATGGGGCACCCTCATAATTATACAGTAGCCAAAATGGACGACTTACTTTGAACATGGATGTGAGTCTCTTGAAGATGGTAGGAAGTCAGCACTGCCAGTCGATGCGACTATTGCCCATGTCAAGGCATTCATCTCAGAAGAACGCTACACGAAGGTTGCCAAAATATCCATATCAACTGTAGTTTCTCAAGGCAGCATTTCCACCATCATATGCAAACATTTAAGGTTGGACATGTCCAAGGTCTCGGCAAGATTGGTATCCCGAAAATTCAACACTCGTGATCGACAGTAACAACTGGCATCGTGTCGTGAGCTTCTCAGATTGTTCAATGCCGATCCAGCCGACTTCATTGTTCGTCTGGTAACTGGTGATGAAACGTGTCTCAACCACTGAGGTCCTGAAACCAAATTGGAATCCATGCAATGGAAACACATGGGATCACCGCCATCCAAGAAATTTTACACCAAACCGACAGCATGCAAGATCATGGCTTAAATTTTCGAGGATATCAAGGCTGCGATTTCCATGGCCTCAAACATCTGGGAGGGCTATGTCCCCGAGAAATTATGATTGACTGTATTCCAAAGAAAACTACAATCAAAGAGAAATATTATGCTGTCCTGATGCGACAATTGTGGCAGGTCAACGAGGACAAGGGATTGTGATTAAAGGTATGGTCCTCTGTGACAACACACCTGTTCACAAAGCTCATGTTATGCAGACTGCCATTCGGAACTGTGGCTTTGACCATCTGGATCACCTCCAGCCATGATACCACCCACCGCAACCATACTGCTGGACCTGGCCTCCATCGACTATTATCCGTTTCAACATTTGAAGTCCCACCTGCGTAGCCGCCAATTCAATGACTATGAGAAACTGACCTAAGCAACAGAGACACGTCTTAATAAGCAGCAATCTGGAAACTTCAAATTTATTGACATAGACAGTTTGAAAGACAAATTGAGCAAATGCCTTGAAGTCGAGTAACACTATATTGAAAAGTAATTTTATAAAGTTGCCAAATCTTGGACGATTGCAAGTATCTCGTTCGTTGGTTGAACTTTTTGAACGTCTCTAATACAGTAACCCACGCACAGATGCACATTACCATACCTTATTTTGTGAGTAAATAATGTGTGTGTTTAATCATTGCCCAAGTGAACATTTTTTTTTGTTTGAATATATTTGGCAGTCAAGCAACCTGTTTCCTCACCAGCTTTGTTTCACCGCTGGTGAATCTCAGAGATGACCGGCGAAGGAGCCAAAATTTATTCTGCTTCAGGCAGTAAGTGGAAGAGAACATAACCCTGAGAATATTAGAAAATGGGCATCGAAGTAAATGTAGTCCTCAGAAAACCTTACAAAGATAAAAAAAAAAAAGGACGACTGATGCTGGGCCTTCATCTCCTCGGCAGCGGTTGCTTAGCAATGGCAGCGGCAGCTGTTTGCTTTTGCTCTCGCTCAAGCGCTGTCAATCACATTGACCCAGGTGACTGGCACAGACAGGAGGGCCCTTTGTGGTCCAGCGAGGGAATAATTAATCAACGGACGTGCAGATAATTAAAAAGATATGACCTCTGGAAGTGTTTGTTCAAGAGGATTCTGCAGCTTTCGCCAAAAATCTGCCATTTTTGCCACTCGAGTGATTTGGTGTGATTAAAATCGAGCTGTTCAACAGCTTTTACTATTACCGATATAATGAAGATTCCAGTGGTATGAGAGGATACCTGTGGCTAGAATGTTTAATTGTTATGCTTAACCTTCATTTTATTATAAGTGTATATCTTTCCGTCTTGCACGGTGTCCTTTTGGCATACCATATTGTTACTGGCAAATTACACGTGCCAGCATGCCAAGACTTGTGATCTTGTCCCGTTAAGATTCTCCGTCTGTCAGTATGTTTTCCTTTCTTCCTTTATTTTCTTTCTATTCCTCGAGAAGAAATACCTGCACCGAGTTGCCATCGACAGCCACCTGACGGTATGTTGCTTTCCGGTCAACAAGGCTGAACTCCGGGTCAGCATTGATTGTTGTGCGGATTGCATCAATTTTTTGATTTACCTTCATCAAATGAATGGTTGGCCTAAAGCAGTTGCACGAGATTCCTTCTTGATGTGAGCTGATGGGATCCAAGAGACCATGGTATCCTGTGCCCTTTTCGGTGGCAGTTCGTTTTATTCGCAGCAAAGACCTCTCGTTGATCCGGTTACATGTCTTGCTGGAGTTGGTTTTTTTTTCCCAGGTGAATTATCCCTTTTTAGCTCGCCTGTTCGAAGAACAGAGAGCTCTGGCCATACCCCCGGCGTGAGCGTGAGCGTGAGCGTGAAAATGTTAAAGTTTTTGGTGCAAGTTATTTCCTTTCTAATGTTTTTATCTACCGCACTATTTTTTTTTACTGAATCCAATATACAAATACATATATTGCTTAAAAATTATTTGGATCAGACTTCACTGCAATGCTTTATAAAAAATATTATTAGACTCGTCTTTTAAAAACGATAAATGTATAAACAGGCGAGCATTGGGTGGCCTTGACACCAACTCTCTGGTTACATGATTGGTTAATCCACTGTGATGTAATTATGATGTAAAATCCGCGGTTTCGTCAATTCCTCTCGCTCGCCTTTGTCTTTCATCTCTCTGTGTTTATCTGGGTTTGTTTGAGCCCATCTTTTCTTTACTTGTCTTCTGTTCCTGTTCCTGTTCCTATTCCGATCTCGATTTTTCTCATCATTATAATCTCTTACGTTGACGACCGTTCATGTTATTGTGCTTCCCAAATCCGAGTTTGAAAGGGACCAAGGATGTGTGCGCTCTCATACATTTTCTCAGTTGATAAACTTTCCAGTTCCAGACTCTTGTTGTAGTTCATTGAAGTTCCTTCTTGCGATACAAGGTCAGACTTTGGGTTGAATTCGAACCTCGCGGCTTGGAACAAGTTATTCGGTGATGAAATTTAACATGATTGGGGAGGCGAATGTGAAACGTTGTCATTTTTGAAACGAATGCTTTCACTGGCGGTGGAATTTTATGACACTATCCCCCCCACCCTCTGTGAAAATGTAGCTTTTTCTATCTTGAAATGTAAAATTTCCTTTCGTCATCCATTCTTTCATCACAAAATGCAAAATTATACTGCATGGTGTTCTTTTTAACATAAAATAAAAAAAACCCGAAAAAAAAGCAATTCTCCGTTGGGTGTGATTTATGGGCAGTGCTGTGTTTTTTTTCACAGGTTGGATTACACTGCCCATCCCAACTGCCCGAAGGGCAACAACATTCAACCGCATTGTGTGGTCTGGTATCATGTGTACACCAGACCAGGAGGACAGGATTATTAGCCCCCTGATCTGAATATCATGAATGAGCCGACTGGGATTTTTTCCAACAATCCAATGGTGATGTAGCAATCCTCCTGAAAATGGCTCCAAACCTTCAACCATCCAGATCCTAAATCCTGTTGCTTTCAGCTGCACAGCACCTGGCATGCTCGTCCAGTGTCCCTACCATTCGGCCGCTACTGTACCCAAATTATGGTTACTGTTAACGTTGTTCTGATTATATGCCCATGCTTTTTGAAAAAAAACACGTGGGGATATTGTAATCGGCTCCTGTCTATCCGTCTGTCCGTCCATCACGATATCTCCGAAACGGTTGGGTAGAAATTCACCAAATTTGGTAGCTATGATCACGACATGGCACAAACATGCAAGACCAGCATCATTTTGCCACTCCTCCCACCCCCAGTGCAGGGTCAAAAGGTCAAGCTCTAAAAAATGCAATTACAGCCACATTTAAAATTATTTTTTAATGAAACTTTGTATAGTAAGTGGCATTGGAGGACGCATGAAATATGTAACGATTTTTTTTTTTGATTTAACCCTTAGTTCATGTCCCAGGAGTGGTGGGGACTTGGAGTTACAGGGGTCGAAACAGAAAATAGATTTTAACTCTAAATTTGATTTTGGGTCGTACTTGGTGGAACTTTTTACCATCTTCCAACTTATGTTGGAAGCATGGGGATTTGTGATGGCGTGCCATCGACTTCACTCCAGTTTTATTTTATTTTATTTTATTTTCATTTCAGAAGTTGAATGTTGTGGATGATTTATTTATTTATTTATTTGTTTATTTTTTGAGAGCTTGACTTCAATTGATGCATGAACTTTCTTTGCTCTTTTAAATCCACATAATTTCATTAATAGGCTTTGTCAACTTTTGCTGAAGAAAACTGTCAGTTGATACAACCTATCATTCGAATTGTCTGCCAACGCCCTGAGGAAGATTACAGATAATTTGATATTCTAGTCTGAGTTGAGTAAATACAACAAAATTTGAATCATGTGGTTCCTTGGACAGTCAACCAACTTCCTTATGCAGGAATGTTTGCTGAAATAATCTTCAGAAGAGAATTATCCTGATCAACTGCTCAACCATAAAACATGGTCAGTACCCATTAATAAGCCTGGTGTTGACTTCATGGTTAGGGTGGTGGCTTGAGATGCTCGGGTCCTGAGTTCAAGCCCCGTTGGGCCGCTGAATTAATATACACCAGGAGGTTGACTCAGCCTGTCATCCTTCTGAGGTCTGCAAAATGAGTACCAGTGTACTGGTAAGGGGGACACTGCATCAGCGGCATAGCCGCGTCCCAACCAATGATGCAACCAGCAGGCACAGGCTGTACTCGATAGAGTACCCATTAATAAACGGTCCACATTTCATGTTCATAAATAATTAGTATTGTGCCTTTCCTTGTCTCTACTTGCGGATTCTGAACTTGATCCGTGGTGGAATGAGTTTTTAGCAAGAACAAGCCGGGAGGCGACGATGGTTCGCGGGCATTATTGAACAATGCCACAATAGGTACAATTGAGTTAGTGGAAGCTTTTGAGGAAGCCCTACCGTAAAAACCTATCTCTTCCGTCAAAATTGACCAGATCAAATCGGATTTTTTATATGTTGTACTTATGGACATTACGCACAGCTTCTAGGAAATGAAATTGTGAGAAAAAAAATTAAAGTGGGCGTGGCTCTGCCCACAAGGGGCGTGGGACACCCCATACAAAAAGACACAACTAGACCATGATATCTAGCTTGTGTTCAAGTTTCATCAAGATCGCATCAAACGTCACAGAGCTATGCTCTGGAGAGAGTCACAAACAGACACACAGACAGACACACAGACAGACACACAGACAGACACAGACAGACACACAGACAGACACACAGACAGACACACAGACAGACACACAGACAGACACACAGACACACAGACAGACACACAGACAGACACACAGACAGACACACAGACAGACACACACACAGACAGACACACAGACACAACGAAAATAGTGGACACTGCTGGCGCCCGCTAACCATTGAACTGGATGTTTCCCCTTTGCAGAAGCATGAACTTTAACGATCTGATTGGTTTGACAGAGCAATTTTGTTGATTCAGATTACCTTGTGAGTCGAGATTTTCCAAATCCAGCCTGAACTAGTTCAGAACTTAGTGGTGATGGTGAGACACGGAACACCGGCATGGAGACTGTCTTCTGTGATGGGTACAAAGATGCAGCTGCATGCTAAGCTGTAAGTGTAAGACGGTGTATGTTCAGTGCAATATTGCTCCCTGGGGCCAGGTTTTTAAACATCCTGACTTTTCAAGTTAAATATTACTTTGTACTTTGACCAATGTGCTACACCACTTCGTATTAATGTGGCTTCCTTGTGCCGCGTTCATGTTCATCTGTGTCATTTGTTGTCGTGACTGTATTATAATAACAATTGTTGACCCTCTTTCTTTTTTTTCTTTTTTTAAACTTTTCTTCTTCATGTTATGTCCTCTTATGAAACTAAATCTTCTTCTTTCACAATTGTACAGGGTGTCATAAGTCACGTTACCCCCTACAAGTATGACATGCATGCTTATTTCCAGGCAAAAAAAAAAAACAAGTGTGTGTGTGTGTGTGTGTGTGTGTGTGTGTGTGTGTGTGTGTCTGTGTGTGTGTGTATATATATGTATGTGTATATATATGTATGTATATATATATATGTATGTGTGTGTGTATATATATGTATGTGTATATATATATATATATATATATATATATATATATATATATATATATATGTATGTATATATATGTATATATATATATATATATATATATATATATATATATATATATATATATATATATTTATATATATATATATATATATATATATATATATATATATATATATATGTACAGTAGACGAGGCGCAAGTCGTAACCATCGGGACCGAGAAAAAAGTGACGACTTAGAAATGTGACGACTTAGGCGTATGCGAACATTCATGATGACTGTGGGGTGAAGGATGAAGTCGCGCGTGGCCTGGACACATATGTGTGAGAGCCGGCTATTGTACCAAAAGGAAAACACAATCCTCGGGGCATAGGTGGGAGTGAGTTGGTGAGCTGGAAAGTGATCAAGCAAAGTTGGAATTCATGAATCAGTTTACGAAAAGTAAAGATAATGAACAACTGTAAGACAACTCATATACCATCGGTGATGGTATGGTGACAAATTACATGACACACAGTCATCGTGGTGATGATTACCACTCAATGCCTATGTGTAAGTGAGTGCGGTAATGTACAAAACAAGCCAAGATAAAACCATGATCGGACTTCAACACTAAGCTCGATCGATCCTTTACTCCTTCGCGAAGTAATCCGTTATGTTTGAATGCCTCAAACTCTTGGGCATCTGGTGCATGAGAAAAGATTCAAACCGGTCATTGTATTCCATGATGTTGGCTGGGCAATCCTCCACCGAAAGACAGTATCGGCCGAAACCGAATATTTGGCTGAGCCGACATTTGCCGAAACCAGATGATGAGCGCGTCGTCGACATCTTCAAAGGATACACATTTCACGCGTTTCACACTTCCCACCGGCCTCACGATCTTCTCCACTTGTCCAAATATCTTGCCCTTATTCTTCAAGATATCGTTCAATGTCTGCCGTTTGATGTCCAACTTCTCAGCTATGGCTGTTTTCTACATCAGTGGGTTTGCCTCGCAAAACTGGATCATGTCGTATTTTTTCTTGGTAGGTTTTAGTTGTAAGCTTACGCTTAGTCGCCATTGTCCTTCCTGCAGTGCGATCAACGTGTGTACGCAGTTATAAATAGCCTATCACTGGCGGTGTACACCAATGAGCGAGTATCACGATTCCATGAAATCGGGCTTCTCACGAGGCAGCAGTTCCGTGTGACGAGTAAGGAGTGGTAATTTACTTGAGTTTCCATTACGTGGGAACGGACAACATCTGACGACTTAGACGAAGTGACGACTTAGAGATGACGACTTACAGAGGGATGACCCTTTATTCAAAGGGATTTAACATGAGATAAATTCGGGACTTTTTGACGCTGCCGACTTCGGCGAAGTGACGAGTTACACGGTGCCGACTTACACCTAGTCTACTGTATATATATATATATATATATATATATATATATATATATATATATATATATATATATATATATATTTATACATCTATATATGTATGTGTATATATATAATATATTTATACATCTATATATATAT
>NC_140964.1:20017196-20032196 GCF_056783735.1 Eptatretus burgeri | reverse complement strand
ACTTCCAAAGTTCAACAAAAAGGTTCATGATAGGGACGGAAAGACGAGAAGAGAGTTAATCCATCCATCCATCCATTGGGACCATACTCCTTGCAGAGCGTTGGTGCTGCCTAAGCAGTCTCCTTGGCTATTGGGCACAATCCTGGACGGGTCGCCACTCCGACACAGGATACCAGCAAGCTGGCACACATTTTGCCGACCTCGGAAGGATGACAGGCAGAACCAACCCCACCTGGTGTGAATTCAACAGCAGAGTGGGATTTGAACTCACGACCCTGGGATCCCAAGCCCACCGGAGTTAATGAGACTGACAATTTCTTGTTGATATTTCTTCAAGAGAGATGGAGAGGGGCTTTTGGTGTGGGGGTGGGGGTGGGGTGGAGGTTTTTCTTTGGTGGGGAAGATAAAGTGGAATAACCTCCTGAAATTTGTCTTCCAATAATTAACATAATATGCAGACATGATTAGTATGCCCATATACATAACTAGAACGGGCACTCAGTAGAGCGCATACCTTCGCCAACGCTACATTTTGCCCCCCCCCCACAGAAACCGTTGATTGTGAGGCTATTTAATCCCATACCACATCTGCCACCTCATATATGTTATGATGGCTTAAAAACATTAAATTTCCTGTGTCATATCGTATATCACAAGATTGGGCATTGAATTCACAACATTTTGGCATTGGATAAAAATCGACCGCACTATGGCAAAATGACGATTTTGACCTTTTCTTGACCTCGACCTTGACCTTTGTACTCTTTTGTAATTGGTATTTGAGTGTGGGGAACAGAACAGTCAACATTTTGGTGTTGGTTTCATGCAAATCGGATAAGAATTGACCGTGTTATGACTAAAACCGCACATTTTGCAATGTCGTGACCCCCCTTGACGTTTGACTCCCAACCACTAATAAGGGTTATTACGTCATTGTGTCATGTCACATATCACAAGATGGGGCATTGAATTCTGAACATTTTGGCATTAGTTGCATGCAAATTGGATACAAATTGACCGCGCTATGGTAAAAACGATTTTGACCTTTTCATGACCTTGACCTTGACCTTTGACCCGATCGCTCCCAAAATCTAATCAAAATGTCCTCAGATAATAACCAATCATCCCACCAAATTTTCTGCGATTCAGTTCAATACTTTTGGAGTTATGCGAATAACAAACAAGCAAACAAACAAACAAACACACATATTCACAAATAAATAAATAAATACACAGCGATCAAAACATAACCTTCGCAACAAAGTTTGCGAAGGTAATAATGTTACTCAAGATGAACACAAGGAACCCGTCCGCTCCCACAATGTCAGTGAGCTTAAAGTATTCTATATAGATACCGGCCAACCGACACAAGGTGGAAGGACTAGAGCAGGTGCCTCCTGATGACGGAAGAACTACAGAAGAAGGAAGGAGGATCAAAACGGAAATGGGAAGGAAGATCATGAAGAACTGTATAGCCTTGTTGGGAAGAAAATAATGCTCCACGGACAGTTCCTGGGGAACGGGAAGTGCGGCCTTCATCGACGACATCAGCATCACTCCGATGGTTACAGAGTTCTGGTCTGAGAGGCGAGATGGAGCTCTTAACTGTGTTTGCAGAATATTAGCCACTACCCGGTAAATACGACTGGAAGAACATGCTAAAAACATGCAACAACAGTACCTGTAGTGCTGGCCCTAACCGAACGAGCATCTTCATCACATGGTGGCGTGTTTGGCTCTTGCATCAATCAACGACATCAATCGACACAAAAGCATTACGGCATTGATTTACCAGAAATATGATACCAGAATTAACCACAAATGGTAGTGGAGAATAAAAACAACAACCTTGTGGGATGTGATGATCCACACTGATAGAACCATCAAAGCCAACACACCTGATGGCATTATTAGGGACATGATTATAATCAAACGGTGGGAGAAAGATGTGAGAGGCTCATTGGACAAGAGCATCACAGTGAAAGAGACCGAAAAACTGTGTAACTATAAAGACCTAAATGTTGTAACACAGTGGATATGGGAGGTGCAGACTGCAGTGATACCAGTGGTTATCGGTGCCACGGGTTTGGTGATGGAGAACCAACAGAAACGAGTTGGTGAAATTCTTGGTGACGTTAGACTATCCGAACCAAAGATATTAGAGGGCCGTGTCGTGGTGCAAGATCGCCTTTTCAACCGTAACCACATTCAATACAATGAAGTGTGCACTGGAGTGAAATTTCCGCCATTCTAGTAAACGAACATATACGAGCATGCGACGAATGGGTCGGCTGCATGTTAATGTTTCTTCTGGAGTCTCAATGCATACAGTACTAACTACATGGGCACTCGGTGGAGCGCATACCTCCGCCACGTAATGTCTGATCCACGAGAACAAATTGGGCTCCAAACATTTTTGAAATATCACGCTATACAGTACTATATCATTACTATATCATTTGAGGCCCGATCTGTCAATGGTGAAGAATCATTTTTTAAATTAAATAATTCTCGGATCCAGATCGAGATTCGGATCTTCACCAAAATCGAAAGAAAAGTGAAAAGAAAAGTGAAAAAAGGGGTGAAAAGAAAAGCTCCTTCCTCCTTCGGTGGCGGAGGTAACTGGAACGGCACTCGGTTGATACCTCTGCTTGACTGAACAGTTTACGTTTTGTTTCGCACCGATAGGCCGGATCTCCATCCGGACCTTAAACATCCTGACCTTAACCAACATCTAATCGGCTTGTTCTTGTCACCGACCCAACTCATCCACCAAGTTTTGTCATAATCCGTCCACAACTTTTTGAGATATCGTGACGGATTTGGAAACCTTGTGCACACAAGCAGCCAGAGTCTCCATCGTTCAGTTATTTCGATAAGTACGTGTTTATTGTTAGAATCCATCCCCTTTGTCTAATGGGAGTTACATGTGTGCGCTACGAGTTATTTTATAGTCAGGTTTATTACATCCTCATCAACAACAACAACGACACCACCCTCACTCGACCCGGTCGCCATTACACACGTGTACGGGACCACGGACGTGAGCGGAGGTTTCGTCACCTCAGGGCTGGCTCCGCCTTTGCCAGATGGAGTGTTCGGCCCGACCAATGAAGGGCCGCCGCGAGTCGCTTGACAACCGACCGTCCAATCATGAGGCGAGTGGTGAGGAAAATAAACCCCTCCCACCTCAAGAAGAGTAGAGTGGTTGTTAGGACCAGAGTTCAGCAAAGAGGAGATCGTGGCGATTGCCGAGCGGTCTGTCATCGTGGCAGAGTGGTTGTTAGGACGAGGGGTTGGGCAGACAAGTGTGTGTTCTGCAGAGTCATTGGGGCGATTGGCTTGGTCTGCGGTCGTGGTTCGAGCGTCTGCGGCCCTTTACGGTGGATTCTCATGGTGGTGGCGGCCGAGCTGCCGGGTACGTGGGCCGTGGACTTTGGGTCGTGGGTTCGAGTCCCACTGTGGTGGTTCGGGTCGGTGTGACCGCACGAGGCGGGACAAGTACCCCGGCCCGGCTCTACCAACTAAAGACCCACGGGTCCATTTCCTTTGTGTGTGTGTGTGTGTGTGTGTGCGCGTGTCCGTGGGCCCCGTCTTTAAGTCGGCTTGTTAAGTGCTTTTGCTCATTGTACATTGTCTGCCTTTTATTCGTGATAACTCTGCTTTGTGTCCCCCTCCCCGATTATCGTTATAAATAAACCCCTGTTAAATGTACCAGCTCGTTTTCTCTGCTTTCCTTCATTGGCCGAGCAAGGTGCGTATTGAGAAATAGTAAAGCCGTTCGTGCCGTAATTTGGTCCGGCGCGGCTTTAGTAACTTCCGCTCGATTACGCCAGATCCGAGTCGGTGATAGGGACTCAATTTGGACAAAGTCGGCCGAGGGTGTGGTTTCCCCTGTCGTTGGACGGCGTGAGTACTTAAGTAAATTGGAATTCGACAAGTGGACCCTACCTCACGCCGTGGAAATATTGGCGACCACGGTCCTCTAAGTGACCCGTGACCTTTCGGAGTCGTCCGAGAGTCACGACCTAAATTCCGGATGTTCGGTGGGAGACGACTCCACTGCTCCACCGAGTGGTCGCTTTTCGCCACCGAACCCCGGCCCACAACAAATATCATGCTTTATATCATTTTTGGCCCATCTCTAAATGAAGAATCACTTAAAAAAATTATACGATCTGGATCTTCACCAAAATCGAATCTTTTCGTCCTTGTCACACACCGAAACCTGTCCACAAAATTTCATCCGAATCCGTCCACAACTTTTTGAGATATCCTGCTCACATACAGACAAACAAACGGACAGACAAACAGGGGTGAAAACATAACCTCCGTCCACTTTCGGTGACAGCTCAAGGTTTAAAAAAAACAATCAAACCAATGTTCATTCAAATCTCAACTAATAGTCCAAATCACTTCCAATGAAACTTCCCGAGGTAAAGAATTACGTGTGACCTCAACATTATACATGTACCTGAGTCTTTACCTGACCTCGTCCTTGACAAAGAAGACAAAGATATTGCGGTAGTAATTATAAAAAGAAAAAAAAATGAGTTACAACATCGTCCTCATTCGACAAAGATAAGAACAGTGAAAATGTCATCCTTCAGCAGAAGGGCCAAAGCTAATGCATGTACAGTCCATGTAATCCCAGATAAATCTTGCTTTGAAGAAATGTCTGTTCATCAATACTTCATTGAAATGAGTTTGAACTCACAAGATTGCAGCTTGATGAAACAGAAGAAATGCCTGTAGCCACCGTTTTATACATCCACCATTTTTTTTTTTTTTTTTTAAAGATAAAAGCATTGATAACTGCACGAGTTGTATTTCACCTGAGTGATATCGAAGTCAATTTCCCTTACCGGTACGTTTAGTCATGACATGTTTGGGAGGTAGTGGGACTGGATGTCGGACACGTGTGTGACAGGTAATAGGAATTACCTGCATCAACATTGTTTGTTTCAAGTTTTGACGATGGATGTTCCTTCGCTCACTGGCTTTATCAACATGGTTCAAATACTGATCATCCTAAACATCCGCAGATGAAATGTGAAGAAAAAGCAACGCGACAGGACGTTTCATGTTCGTTGACAACATGCTTTTGTCAGTTGTTTTACAAGCCTGGTGTTGGCTTCACGGTTAAAGTGGTTGGCTTGATGTCTTAGGGTCTTCAGTTTGAGCCCCTGTCTGCTGTTGAATTAACACCTGTCATCCGAGGAGGTCGGCAAAATGAGGGCCAGCTTGCTGGTATCCTGTGTCGGAGCAGCGACCCATCCAGGATTGTGCCCAATAGCGAAGGACACTGCTTTGGCAGCACCAACGCTCTACGCAGAGTATGGTCCCAATGGATGGATGGTCATGGAGGGCACCGCATCAGCGGCACAGGTACGCCCCCTGAAAATGATGCAACCGGCAGCCACAGGCTGCACCTAATAGCTGGCTGGCTAGTTCTTTTACAAGATTCTTGCACAACTTTTTATTTCAGAACTCTATTTTTGCCACTTTCTGAACTTTCCTGCACTTCCTCATCACTGTGACGTCACAAAGTCATCTGTTTTTGAACTTCAGTGCATACCGTACTTGAACATTCACAAACCTCGCTACTATTTCTCACTTCACTCGTTCACAGCACACCTGTAACTCCTTGCAGGCATTTAGGTCACGCATAGCTTGATTCAGCAGATGTTGTCTCTTGTCATCAAATTCAGTGCGACCAGAAAGCAAGAGACTTCTCTGATGGGACTACGGGAGATCTAAAGTCTGACTCCGATGTGTCGTATGCCTTGTTATGGATGAAGAGAAGTGCAGAGGCATCTAATTCAGCGTCGAAGATTCGGATGACTTCCCTGCAAGTCTGGCACGGTGATAGCAATTCATGTCCAGTGATAATTCTGCGACACAGATACCCAGCGATGTACGAGAGCATGTATGTTCTGTTGGAGAAGGTTGAGCTGAACATCAGTAAATGCAACATTCTTCCTCGTGTTTTGGATAGGTGTGATGTGCTGGGATTGATTTGTTCCCTTCTTGTTCGTTAGAGACTGCAGTGTGAGGATGAATTTGTCAGAGTATGATGAGGAGTTGGCTCCACTCGCTGGCTTGATTAGATTTGCCACGATCATCATTCTCAAGTTACATCGAAATTCCTTCGATAAATCTGTTATCACTAAAAGCTCCTTTCCTTCTCATGGTTGAAAACAGATTCTCCACAACGTCCTGATTTAGATGTGAGATGAACTGGTACTTGATGTCGGCATTCGTTTCAAGTTGCCACAGCTGGGTGACGCATTTATTTATCTATTTGTTTGTTCATATGCAGCCTGTGGCTGCTTGGTCTCATCATTTTCTGGTTGGGGGGGGGGGGCGCAGCTGTGCCACTGATGCAATGCCCCCTATTACTCGCATGCTTGTACTCATTTTGCCAACCTCGGAAGGATGGCAGACTGAGTCAACCCACCTGGTGTTAATTCAATCGCATGACGGGGGCTTGAACTCGAGACCCTTAGATCTTAAGCCAGCAGCACTAACCGTGAAGCCAACACCAGGCTTTGCATGATGCATGATAGGGCAAGACGCCATCCCTTGATGAATAGGACATTCTTAGCTCCAATTACTTTCATGTTTTTGAGAATGGGAAGGCACGTGTCGAAGAAAGAGAAATGTTTCGAATTACGTGACAAGGGACATCTTTTTGGTGTTTCTAAAAGACCTGCTGTTAAATGTGTCAAACAAACCGTCAACTATGTCAATAAATTCCGCTGTGTGAACAGTTTCGACGAGAAGCTTTGCCGAGGCTGCATAGGTGCAGACGCCTGCTGCAACAGGGTAACTCTAAACTTGCGCAGCTTTATTCGCCCTCATCTTTGGAAAAAAAATGTTCAGCTCAATGTGTGCCTAAGTGAGTTTTGGGTCTTCCTGATGGGCAGTTGAGAATCAGTCAATAAGGCTGGTGGATGGGTGACCATCTAATGTATTTTAATCGCGCTTTTCCAAATAAACGTACTTTTCTAAATTCATGATTGCCAACCAAAATGGCGGCTGAGCGATCCCATTGAGCACTGCACTCATCCCGGCTGAGCAGCCCATCTTGTGCCACGACTCAGCCCTCTGTTATCTTTTATCCAAACTGAAAAAGATAGTTATCTTCGGCAGTTGGCACCTTCTGCACAAAATTCTGAACTCGTAACAGCCGCAATACGTTAATTACCCCGCACGCAATGCGAAAAGTGGGGCGAAGCAATTTGTTCACTTTGTCTGTGTGTCGGTCTGCCTGTAGACATTGGTCGATGATCGAGGAACTACTTAAAATTTCACTTGAATTTTACATTTTTAACACAGTGGAACACGAATCGGAACGTGAATCGGACCAGGAACCTGCAGTTTAGCGCTACCTGGGCTCTGAATTTGGCAAATTGTTCGGAATCTCGTCCCGAGTGCGCATGCGCAGACGAGTAAGGTAATTCTTTTCGTCTGCCTGCCTGTCTGGCCATCAAAATAAATTGAAAATTATTACAAACAGGAAACTTATTGCTTTTAAGGACATTACAAGGGACACAAACAACGGGCATGAATAACTAATTTAACGTGTTCCATAAGATGGGGGTAAACAATCAACGGCGGTGAAGTTCTGAATTATTTTTTTTTTCCTGCAGCCTTTAAAATCTTTGTGTTATATCAATTGAACTCGATACTTGAACACGGTAGAACACGAATCGCCTTCTTGTGATTTCCGAAATCCTCTAGTTTAGCAGTATTTTGACTATTTTACGCCATCTCAACCAATCAAATTTGTCGCTCACTTTTTCAGTGTTGGGAATACCTCAATTCAGACAAAATGGTAGTTTGTAGGAAATATGCAAAGCACGAGTTTAGAAAACCCTTCCCATATCCTTTTTCTCCCAAGACTACTCGGGGGTGGGGGGGGAGGGGGTAAAGTGTTCAATGATTTCTCTTGTTCACATTCAGTGTTAAAGCCCATGATTTCGTCTTGTGTTGATTGAGACACTTCATAATGTGCAACGTGCCAATAATAATATGAAGAATTAGAACAGCACTCATTTGAGTGCATACATCCGTCAGGCTGACCAGTTTACTTTTGCATCCCACTGATAGGCCGGATCTGGATTTGGACCTTAACCAAAATCTAATCGGCTTGTTCTTGTCACCGAACCAACTCATCCACCAAGTTTTGCCAAAACTCGTCCACAACTTTTTAAAGTATAATGCGATTCAGTATACCGTTTTTGGCCCCACCTCTCACTGGTTCCCATTGTGTACAGCCTTTTTGGCTGAAAGTTGCATCATTGGTTCGGGGAGCGGCTATGCCGCTGATGCAGTGCCCCTATTACCAGTACACTGGTGCTCATTTTGCCGACCTCGGAAGGATAACAGGCTGAGTCAACCCCCCGGTGTTAATTCAGAAACCAACAGGGCTCAAACTCAGGACTCTAGGATCCCAAGCCACCACCCTAACCACAAAGCCAACGCCTGGCTTTCCTCTCAATGGTGAAGAATCTTCTTCTTCTTCTTTCAGCTGCTCCCGTTAGGGGTCGCCACAGCGGATCATCCGTCTCCATTTCGCTCTATCCTCCACATCTTCCATTGACACTCCAACCACCCGCATGTCTGCCCTCACCGCATCCATGAACCTCTTCTTTGGCCTTCCTCTTCTCCTCCTACCTGGCGGCTCCATCCTCAGCATCCTTCTCCCGATATACTCCGTTTCCCTCCTGTGCACATGTCCAAACCATCTCAATCTCGCCTCTCTCACTTTGTCTCCAAACCGTCCTACCTGTGCTGTCCCTCTAATATACTCATTCCTTATCCTGTCCATCCTCGTCACTCCCAACGAGAATCGCAGCATCTTTAACTCTGCCACCTCCAGCTCCACTTCCTGTCTTTTTGTCAGCGCCACCGCCTCCAAACCATACAACATAGCTGGTCTCACGACCGTCTTGTATACTTTCCCCTTCACTCTTGCAGCTACCCTTCTGTCACAAATCACTCCTGCAACTCTTCTCCACCCACTCCATCCTGCCTGCACTCTCTTTTTCACTTCTCCACCACACTCTCCGTTACTTTGGACAGTTGATCCCAAGAATTTAAACCAATCCACCTTCCCCACCTCAACTCCTTGCAACCGCACCATACCACCACCCTCCCTCTCATTTACGCACATGTACTCCGTCTTACTCCGACTGACTATCATTCCCCTTCTCTCCATTGCGTACCTCCACCTCTCGAGGCTTGCCTCAGCCTGCTCCCTCCTGTCCCTACAGATCATGATGTCATCCGCGAACATCATAGTCCATGGAGACTTCAGTCTGATCTCGTCAATGGTGAAGAATCACTTGATAAATTAAAAAAATATCGTATCCGGATCCGGACCTTCACCAAAATCTAATCATTTCGGCCTCGTCACACACGCAACCTCTCCACCAAACTTCATCCGAATCCGTCCAGAACTTTTTACGATATCCTGTTCACAGACAGATAAACAGACAGGCAGACAGACAAGGGTGAAAACATCTCCGTCCACCTTTGCTGGCGGAGGTAATAATATTACAGGTAATACCAAATAATGAACTTTCACCGAATTGCTTCTCACCTTCACTCGGATGACTCTAATATACTTTAGTGGCCCCAATTATTCACACCTTTTGGGGTCGGATGAGGAACATTTTTAGCCCAAATCTTTCAGAAACCACTTGGCCAAGCTTGATGTTTGGCTGGAATTTGTCATTTGTTCAGAGTACCGGCGATAACTCACCAACTTTTTGCGAAAGACGCGGATCCTTAACGTCCATCAGCTAATGCGTGGTAAGCCGGGGATCCTCCTTCCGGCATTCATTGCCGGTGAAAGTTGAACAACGTCCGCCCGGTTGTCTTTCGGCAAAGAGTAAGTGAGTTAACACCAACAGCTCTACAAAGTCCATCCCCTGAGTTAGGAATGCCACACAGTCACGCACAATAGACCGATGGTCCATGGCACGGATAAGTATCAACAACAATAACCCCAGAGCTGGCTTGCAGTGCAGTGGAGAGGTTGATTCATCTTTGTATTATGAATGATGTGAATGCTTCTTTTTAACAGAAGAATGTGCGAGCTTTTTAAATTTCCATGAGCTTAAAATGGTGTCAAATTATATTGAACGGTCAGCTTCCTGTCCAAGCATTGTGAAAGCATTTTTCAAGCTTCGCTTAAACATGGAGATGGTGGAGTGAGTGACGGACAGCTTTCTTCCTTACAAACGGCACAACCCAGGTCTGATGCCTTGCGCTCGGACAAGGAAAATGAACATGCTCAGTAACAGACGGATTGCTTACACAACTGTGTTTTTGATTTTGAGCTTTGCACAACTTGTTGTCACTCTGCACAGCGAGTCAAGGAGCAATGGTGTTCTCGTCTGCATGAACATGCATTCGCCTTGGGATCTTCAAATCGCAGTTTCTTTCGTTTTGTGATCATGCAAATATATTCAGACTCGTGGATCAAAGAAGCTGAGCAAAATCACGTCAAGATTCACCGTGAAGCTCCTCTTTTGAATCCGTGGCCACAACTTGTCGGAACGATGGTGAAGGTGTGCAGGCCCACGGAATGTTGTATCCCCGGTGCTTTTCCCGCCAAGAGCAGTTACCTGCCACTTCACATGTATATTACCGGTGTGTGCGAAGTGCATTTGAATTTATTTTATCATTTAGCTTTGCCACGCTGACATTCGCCCTGCGGTAACCGGCCTCGGACTGGCATTCTGTAAGATTCCCGTCACGTCCTTTTAGTCCAAAGTGTTGCGTCCCCCATCCTGTGGTTATTTCCAAAAGCCACAGCAGTGGAGACACTTTTATGGCACTATCCCATCCCGCATTTGGCTCCTGGCTCCTGTACAACCATTAACGATCTGATGGGAGCGAATGGTGCGGAACCACCTCCAACTCGCTTTCATAATCACCATTTGTGGTCTCAACAATGCTTGCCCACAACATCATCTCAAAAAGTGTTGGTTGCATTTTTGCATCGACAATAAGTGTTTGTTTGTGTCAAAACTGTCTGCTTGACGTCCTCGCACTTGGTAAAAAGAATATTGAAGAGCTTTGAGATGTAGTGGAATCTGTTGGGATCATGTTTAACTTTTATCTCGTCGTGCTTTGTGACTTGTGCTTAATTTAATATTGCACTCTATTGAAGAACACTGATGACCCGAGTGGTCCAGGCAGCAAGAAGTGCTGACGAGGCGTGTTATCCGTACTTGGCCGAAACGCTGTCGAGGCCCCCCGCAGGAAGCATGGCCTCTTGATGCCCAGGCTGGATTCTTAGCCACACAAAATATTCATATTCCGAATGTTGCCTTTTCATGAAGGCCATTTCTTGCGTTCTGTTACATCTTTATTATTGCTATAATCGATCAATTTGGCTGCTTGGACAACATCGGAGTGCGGCCTTGCGGTATAAACCACTGCTTTGAACTGAATAAATAAATCATTTGCTATGGATTTTCTGCTTGTTTCATCGCGCTGTGTTTGGAAACTCTAATTACTTTTTTATAACAGTTTTTCTGTAGCATTTTATAAGGCTTTTTGAACAGCAGCTTCGTTCAAACACGCACGCAGAATTCTTATCTCCACCGTGGGAGAACAATGACTGTGATTTACTTCGCCTTTATTGGTATCTTTAATTCTCCTTTTTATATCAACTTCTCTATAATTACATCGTCTTGTTGCCATTCATTGCATCTTGGACCGGAATAAGACCTTGTGATTAGCAACCTTTCAGTTTTTGTGGGAGGGAATATTCAATGATATGCAAGAATATTACCATCCGATGGAAAAAAAATATATATATATATATATATATATATATATATATATATATATATCAAAAACGGACTTATTAAGATTGAAGCTAAAAAGGAGGTTCTATCTGTATGGTCATAGAGCAATTCTTGGTCACCATAAAGGTTCCATTGGCTGATGTGGAGAGGAGCGTTGGGATGGCGTGACATCTTTTGATCAGTGCTGTCGAAAGGGATCAAGCGAGAGTGACAGGTAAAAGGGTACGCAGTCAGCAACACAAATCGAAAAGAGAAATAGAGCTGCCAGTTACACATTAGGTCAACGTTAAGCTCTGCAGCGGCCGCGATGGCCTCAGTGGGCCGCCATGTCCAGCCGAATCAGCGGCCTTTCGCTAGAAAGATTGTGAATTATCGGAGGAAACGGCTCGTCCAAGCACACCGCCATCTACCCTGATTGTGACTGACTCCACGGCGGCACACCAGCTCCTGCTGTCTCTCCACACCGCCGTTTTGCAATTGTTCTGCTGATTAGCTTGTTCTCTTGACAGGCGCCTTTGCTGCTTGGATGGTCGGTGTGTGCGGTACGTTTGTGCTTGGTGGTCGTTGTTATTGGTGGTCATTGCGATCACCATTTATTGCTCTGAGCTTGTGACGCTGAAATATGTCGGTGTTGAATTTGTTTATTAATTTACAAGTTAGTGTTCTTGTTGCATTTTGAAAGCATCAAAACCGAAGCTTTGACTTTTTTTTTTTTCATTGTAGCCATTGTGTTAATGTCACCAACAAAACGTCATGTGCGGTAATCTGTTGACGGGATAAGTGTAACCGTTGTCTGAGGACAGTATAAGATGATTATCCAAATCAATATTGTGTATTTCGAGAAATGGTGGACATGTTCATGCTGTGAAGAGTGTATGTGTATACGTGCACACACACACACACACACACACACACACACACACACACACACACACACACACACACACACACACACACACACACACACACACACACACACACACACACACACACACACACACATCCTCGAGCAAGAATGTTTTTTTTTGTTTGTTTTTTTTATAAACACCATGGCTTTTTTTCTTAATTTTTAAGCAGTGAGGATAGTTATTTATTGAGCTGCTGTTTAACATACCATTCCATTTAACCGGTTGAAAATTAAACCTTGGCCAGCTAATTGCTTTGCAAAAGTCATTATTATTATTGTGGTCGAAGCCAAATGATACTGCTGGGATAGTTTGTTTGTTTTATTCCTCTTACCAGAAACATTATATCTAACGCCGCAGAGCGGTTGGCGTCTGTTTTTAATATCAAGTTAAATGTTCAAATGTCAAGCATGGAAACGGAGTCGGATAAAAGTCCAATGTTTGATGAGCCACAATTTATTTCTGGATATGTTTTTTTTGTTTGTTTTTTTTTACCGTAAACACATCGAGTTCAGTGTCTTCTCCTTGTCCGTGTATTATTACACTGCGAGCGAAACAATCGGTCCACTTTGTTGACAGACATCAGTCTGTGATTGAGAAACACCTTAATTTCAAATGAATTTTAGGTTTGGAACACTTTCGGACACGAATCGGAACATGAACCTGTAGCTTGGCAATACTTTGGCTCTGACTTTGGCAAGTTGGGTGGAATCTCATCCCGAGCGTGCATGTGCAAAGAGGAGGAAGGTAATTTTTTTTTTTTACTCCGTCTACCTGTCGAGCAGTCAAGCAGAATTGAAAATCATTCCAAACAGGAGACGCTGTTTTAAGGGACATCGTAAAGTGCACAAACAACAGGCACGAATAACTAATTTAACATGTTATATCAGGTGGTGTAAAAGGCACCGCGTTAACGGTGGTAAACAACCGATTATTTATTTATTTGATTTTTTTTGCAGCCTTTAAAACCTTTATTAGTCCCCGTTGGACTTGGTCCGAAATGAGGGCTTTATGGATTTCGTCTCGATTTTGGTGTCCATGTGTGCGTCCGCAACCTTATCTCGGACATGTGTGGACCCATTTTATTCGCACTTGGCACAAAGACAACACATGATGGCATACATACGCATACCTGCCAACCCTTTTTTGAAGGAAAAGCGGTAGGCTGGCGCACGATGACGTCGGCATCTCTCACACCGGCTGGAAGGCTATTTTTGATGTGGTTGCCACCGCGCGGGAGTTGCTCGTGTGTTTCCCCGTGCTGATGTGGCGACTCAAGTCGTTGTATCCCCCATGACTGCTGGAGAAGTCTGATCGACACATATCACAGAAGGCATGTCCGTCTCCCTTACGCGAAGCCTTGATACACTTGAACTCTGTTGTCCAACTTGGCTTAAACTCGTTGATCCAGCGTGGGGGTGGTTTTTTCTTTTCTGGTGTTTGCATTGTTGTCGTGCACTGGAGCGATGAGTCCTCTCTGTGAACTGCAGTCTTTGATCATGAATGGGAAATGGCGCGTTGTCTTGAAATGAATGCCCGCTGTTTCCTGTCGTCCCATTGGTCATGCTTGGTTTGGAAGCAAGAACCAATCGCTGACGAGGTAAGTAATCAAGGTCAGGCACGAGTTTTGTAGAATGTCGAAGCAGCCGCGTGTGATACGATCTTGGCAGTGAGAAACGAACGCAAAACTGAAAAAAAACACAACTATTAATTTTTTTCCAATAACAATTTCCAAATGCGGTATGTCTGACTAATAAAATCGGTAGGCGTTGGGAGCTATAGAAAATCGGTAGGCTACCGCACGAATCGGTAGGGTCGGGAGGTACGCATTCGCACATAATTTTGTTTCATGTTGCGATCAAAGATGGCCGACCGGTGGCCATTTTGGTTGTAAAAACAACAAACAAAAAAACTGTCGAACACGTCCTCAACCACTTCTCAGACGCCCATTTACCGATCTTGTTAAAACTTGGCACATGGATAATGAATGGTAGTTTACATATGCACGTCACTTTTGTTTGAGATCAGATCCAAGATGGCCGACTGGCGGCCATCTTAGTTGTAAAAACCCAAATGTTGAGCACATCCTCAACCATTTCTCGGACATACATTTCCCGATGTTGTTTAAACTTAGCACACAGATATTAAATGATGGCTTGCATAAGCGGCACTTTTTTTCAAGATCAGATCTAAGATTGCCGACTGGTCGCCATTTTGGTTCTTAAATGTGTCCCCAACCATTTTTCAGACGTGCATGGTCTGAT
>NC_140964.1:19999696-20007196 GCF_056783735.1 Eptatretus burgeri | reverse complement strand
AAATCAACTTCTTGGCTCAGTTCCACCGCTGTTTTGGTTCTATGTTGCAGCACTGGTGTGTTGAAACCTTGAGGGATGTGTAACTCGCGTCTGCCCATCGTCTCGTGGGACTTGTAAACTTGGATGTGGATCTCGCCAACAATGGTTGTTCGCCTCCGCTCTTGCACTTAGTTTCTTTTTCGCTTTCCTCTTCCCCCACCCCTTCCAGGACCATTAATCGTCCGTCCGTCTCTCTCTCTCTCTCTCTCTCTCTCTCTCTCTCTCTCTCTCTCTCTCTCTCTCTCTCTCTCTCTCTCTCTCTCTTTCTCTTTCTCTTTCTCTTTCTCTTTCTCTTTCTCTTTCTCTTTCTCTTTCTCTTTCTCTTTCTCTTTCTCTTTCTCTTTCTCTTTCTCTTTCTCTTTCTCTTTCTCTTTCTCTTTCTCTTTCTCTCTTTCTCTCTTTCTCTCTTTCTCTCTTTCTCTCTTTCTCTCTTTCTCTCTTTCTCTCTCTCTGTCTCACATTTTTGTCTTTGCGTCCTTGTCTACCTGCACCTTTCTGATATGTGGTGTCCATACACCTAGCGAGGCCATTTTGTAGCACGACTCGTGTTGGTCATTCTCTCATGAGAAAACATCACAAGGAATTTGATTTTGTTGCAGGTTTCCGATTTTCAATTAACAAAGCATGTGTTCCATTCGACTCCACCTCCCCCCACCCCCCCACAATTTATTTTTTAATTATCATGCAAAGGTGTAAGGCTCGTAGAAGAGCGAGATAACAGAGAGCACCAGTCTAAAATGCAAACAAAAATGTATGTGGGAACACGTGAACAAAGGAAAAACAAACAAATAGCTTTATCATTGGTAAAGAAAGCTTGAGGTCGAGAAGGAGCAAAGTTAACAAGAATAGTTCATCGGCTCCCACAGGAGACGATGTGAGGGTCGTGCTCATTACTGACACGAGTCAACATTCAGTCATCAAACTCAGGAGAGCTTTTCCTCACCTAAGATATATAAGGGGTATGAAGGGGTGGAGATTGGCAGAAATATTTTTCTTTGGGCGGATAACAAGACTGGGTTGTACAATTAATGAGGGTGGCAGGGGTTAAAAGAAAAGAGACGAGATGAAAGACTGAAAGACTACTCACCTGCCTGCCATGAGAGAGGAGACCATGTACCATTGCCTATTGTTTAGAAACACCAATTTGCCTCAGCTGAGGCCCTTGTATTTGACAGCTATTGGGAGGGCCAGCTGCGATGCAGCAACACCAGTCAATAGCGGGGAGCCACACTCCATGTTGCTGCAGATGAACACCTTGTACACTTTGATGAGTGAGCAGCCAGGAAATGACTTGGCTCAACAGGGTATTCCAAGACCTTGCAGTCCAATTGAGATGAATGGAAGCCAGGTTTTTCTTTTTAAAAGTTTAGACATTCAAAGCAGTTGATTTACCGACTGCTTTCAAGGCTGAGAAACCATGTCTGCATGACATGCTCCGCAGGACAGGGGAAGGGTGGATCGAAAGTGGCAAAAATATATGAGAAGAAGGGAAGGCTGGCTGATGGCATGACAGAGGGGGAGGATTTTATGCGAGCTGTTTATATGTTGCACATTGGCATCGAAGGAAGCCAAAGAGGCCTCCCCGGGATTGAGCATCGATGCTCTATTCACTTGGATGTAAGACAGTCACTCAAACCTTCTCACAGCCGAGGTGACTAAAGGTAATATCAAATTCCCAAATTTCATCCCACGTTGCCACCAAGGGGTGTGTTTTTTTTTTTGCCCATTAAGCAGTGAAAATGCAAGTGTCTTTGTCTTGCTTCCAAATGTATGTTGATGAAACAAATTTTTTTTCGAACAACGCCATCTCCTCTTGTGTCAACATTTTCCGCATAAAATGTTTTGCACACAAGAGAATCTGCTTCATCTTCAACTTGCTAAATTCTCCAGAGAGCAGGATGATATCGCGAGATTACGGCGATAGTCAATAGTGAAGTAGAGTGAGTAACAGATGTGAGACCGAGAAACAAGCTCGTATGGGTCCTCATTGTGTGAAGGTTTTGCTGCTGTCTTGGATGGGCTCATTGGGCGCTTCCAACCAAAAGTAAAAAAAACTCGATCGACTCCGCTAATTTGAGAAAAAAAGGTGAGAGCAGATCCGGTCTCAGGGCAACGTTTCGCCGGCTTCATCGGGTTTATTGTGCATATATATATATATATATATATATATATATATATATATATATATATATATATATGTATAGATATACAAATATATGTATAGATATACATATATATATAGACATATATATATATGTATATATGTATAGATATACATATATATGTATAGATATACATATATATAGACATATATATATATATATATGTATATATGTATAGATATACATATATATGTATAGATATACATATATATAGACATAAATATATCTGTAGATGTGTGTGTACATATACATATATATATATATATATATATATATATATATATATATATATATGTGTATATATTTATTTATATATATATATATATATATATATATATATATATATATATATATATATCTATATATCTATATATATATATGTATATATTTATTTATATATATACAAACAGATGTTTGGTACGACAGAACTTTCATATGGATACAAACAAACACGACATAATAGTGACTGAAGCTTTTCGGGCTGTACTCTTCAGGGTAAAAATCGCAGCAAGTGAAGGAGGAAGTGAAGGCGCGTGCTTTGTACGCAGGTCTCAATAAGGTAGACGCTGATTGGTTTAACCGTAATGACATCATGGTTAATCCGAATGCCCATTGGTCGGCTCATCATCTTCACCTTGAACTCCCATTGGCTGGAGCAGAGTTCGCTGATGATTGACGTTTGCAACCACATCCTGGAGAGAGGGGGGATGGGTTTCCCCAAAGGTCCATTCACCATTTGTTACTGTACTTCCCTTGATCTTTCCATGCTGAAAGAGACACAGAGATCGTACAAATTCCTTTTGACGACATGGTATTGGATCGGTGGTAAGGATGAAGGTTGCTTCTCACATACGTAAATGAAACGAGCTCCGACCTCGGCTCAATATCCTGAACATATCTGCATTGTACTGGTCTGCACAGATCGGGTTGGCAACCAGGTGCTGTACAATGGCAGATGAAGCAGGTACAGTGGCCGGTGGTTGCTGGATATTTCTCCATGCTCGCACTGGTTGTGTTCTAACCCTCACAACCTTTCTTCGAATCGCCAAGGGGACGTGGTGTTTGATCTGATCAGCCAATCTTAGTGTTGTGCGGCCCACGTACCGAGCTTCACATCGGCACTTAAACTCATAAATAACATTGCTGGTTTGTGAGGTGGGTAGCACATCCTTGTTGACTGACGTCAGCACACGGCGAGAGGTAAAGATTCCTTGGGGTTGCACAGCCAGAAACGTGTTGGACACAATATGTTTGATTTGTACTTCAAACTTTCGTGATGATTGCCCTTTCCAGGGCATCCTGATTCCAGGACATTACATCGACAAGATGATGGCCATCCTGAAAGACGAAACCAAATTTAAATTTCTGGGCGATGTAACGGAACAGGAGCGCACACCTCAGGTGGAAGGTCAGATCGTCAAACGACTGTTGCAGCTTCTCAAACGTGGAGAACTATCAAAAGAGGTGAATGACAATTAAACCTGTTGGAGCCCAATGTCCAAGAATGTACGTCCTGCCGAAGATCCACAAGGAGAATATCCCTCTAAGACCGATACTGTCCATGGTGCGATCAGCACAACATGAACTTGCCAAGTGGTTGGGAGAGGTACTGCAACCAGTATTGGATTCATTTTCTCATTTTGTGGTGAAGGATTCCTTCACATTTGCAGAATCAATTAGAGCTAAAACACCGACAAGTGAGGACATCATGGCATCCTTTGATATTAAAAGCTTGTTCACGAATGTACCATTGACGGAGATGATTGAGATATGTACACATTTGCTGTATCACACCGATCTGGAACAACCGATGATTTCAGAACACGTCTTCGTGGAATTAATGAACACAGCAACAAGGGAGGTGGAATTCAGTTTTAACAACATGATGTATGTTCAAACGGACGGTGTGGCCATGGGTTCTCCATGAGGCCCAGCTCTTGCAAATATTTTTTTAGGCTATCATGAAATGCAGAAACTGACTGGTCGGCAAGGGGTCGATTCCCCAATTGTATATTATCGGTATGTTGATGACATTTTTTCTTTGTTTGAGTCTCGGACGGCATGTGACAATTTCCAGGCATGGATCAACACTCTCCATCCAGTGCTGAAGTTTACCATGGAGCTGGAATCGTCAAACGCGTTACCGTTTTTGGACGTGTTGGTTGAAAGATCCAACCTTGGTTTCACAACATCCGTCGACCGGAAGCCGACTTTCACAGGGCAGTATACTCGGTGGGACTCCTACAGCTCCACGAGATACAAAATTGCCTTGATCAATATCCTGGTAAACAGAGCACAGAGGATTTGTTCACCTTGTAATCTTCCTGCTGAAATTGACAAAATCATGAATATACTCGGTGAGAATGGTTATCCTGAGCATATAGTTAGGAGATACACACACAAGTTTCTAAACACGACAAGAGATCGGATGATTGGTCCGGACAAATGTCCAGTCTATATCAGGATGCCCGGGAAAGGGCAATCATCACGAAGGTTTGAAGTACAAATCAAAGGCGCGTGCTTGCGTATGTAAGCCTTCCCTTCCTCCTTCACTTACTGCGATCTTTCCCTGAATAGTGGAACACGAAAAGCTTCGGTCACTATTCTGTCATGTTTGTTTGTATCCATATTTATATGTATATATGTATGTATATACATCAGCCAAGATTGTTATATTCAGGTGTGTTGTTCTGCTGATGTAGATTTTGTTTCTAACAACATCATATTTCTTGTTCGTTTCCCAAGCTATGGTAAATGAAGAATGTATTATCGTACACATTTTGAGAAATTCTTATGAAATCAGAGTTTGAAGTTCTAACACTTGATCTGCAAGTCATTTAATCAAAGAAAACTTGCACAAAAATGTAAGTATCTTGTGAAAAGAAAATAAGAATGTCGCGTACTATCCAGATTATGTTCATGTCACATCGACAAGTAGCTGTTACCCCCACTTTTTGGGTGGTATGAGGAATAGATCTGTGTCATATAAAAGCTCAATCTTGAACAGTTTTTGAAATATGGCATGCACAATCCAAGTTCCTGAGGTGGTTGCCATGGCAACAGAATTCGGACAATCACAGCTGTTCATCAGTCGTGGTGATCATGTCGTGGTGAATAGATATCTGCAATATATGAACGCTCAATGTTCAATGGTTTTTGAAATATCGCATACACAAAAGTACATGGACGGATAACCGGTTGGTCAGCCCGAACAGCTCATTTAATGTCCCCCATCTCCGACCTTGTCAGAGAGACGGCGAGTGGGGGGGGGGGGGACAAAAATGTTAATGTTCTCATTTTAATATCGGTTGGAATCTGTAGGTTGAAGCTTCAAGCACGAAACTTTGCATGGAATCTCGTGAAATTAATTCATGAGAATTATGGCCTAATTTTCAACCTCAAGAGTATTCAACAGAGTGATCCACCTCCTGTCTCACTTTTATCAGGAGCAGTCATTCCAGCAGTTAGCAATAGCTTTCTGCCGCAGCATGTTAGTGTTGACTTTCTGTGGCTGATCGTTTTGCAATGCCACTGCTACTCACACACCTTCACCGAGTCTGACCTCCTCAACAGGTCACTGGACTCTCAGGACGGGCAAGGTAGCCTAGAGATATTCGGACTCGGCTTTGAGCTGTCGAACCCGAGTTTGAATCTCGGTCCAGCTTTAAACTATCATTCCATTGTTTCATCGACAGGGTGATTCCTCAATGCATACGCCAACCCAAAGATAGACGTCGTACGGGGTATACCATTGGCCAGAATTTAGTTGGTAGATGTTAAAAATCCCATGGTGTTCTTCACAAAAAGTAGGTATGTTATTACCAGCAATTCCAAATTCCTGCTCTAACATACAGGGAGCACTGCATGTATTCGCAGCGTCATCGCATCCCTGAAAAAACGAATGCAAACCTTAAATGAATGAACTGGACTCTCAGGGACACCCCTCACCTTGATGGGCCAGAATCCACAGAATTCCGGTCAGGTGCTCACAGTCTCGAAGGCTCACGGACCTCTGGTGGCTTGTACATGTTGCTGCGTTTGAGCCTGGGAGTAACTGCTGAAATCTGCCTGTTCTGATTCTCACCATGCATGGTGTTGGCTTTATGGTTCGGGTGGTGGGCTTCAAATCCCACTCGGCTGTTGAATTTATACCAGGTGGGGTTGACTCTGCCTGTCATCCTTTTGAGGTTGGCAAAAATGAGTGCCAGCTTGCTGGTATCCTGTGTCGGAGTGGTGACCCGTCAAGGATTGTGCCCAAGAGCCAAGGAGACTGCTTCGGCAGCACCAACGCTCGACACAGAGTATGGTCCCCATGGATGGATGGATCGATGAGTCTCGCCGACATCTTTGTTCCTTTCACGTTTCTTTCTATTTTCTTTTTTATTTTTTTTTACATTTCTCTTTTTTCATTCTAATTCGTTTTTTTTTTCTTCTCTTTCATCTTTTACTTTGTTCCTTTCTTCTGTTATCTATTTCTCTAAGGACGAGTGAATTCTTGCAGAAATTTTTCTGTAAGGCCCACTTGGTTGCGCCTGGATGGGTTTGAGGGTTGTGGCGTGGCGGCTGAAACCCGAATCCAATCCAGGTTCTTCCTGATGACTCCATCTTTGCTCTTTACTTCTTCCGGTTCCTCCTGATGACTCCAATGCAGTATTTGGTTTTCCCTTTGGTCATCAAGGAACTTCTCTGCATCATACCTCTGACCAAATTATCTTCTGATTCCATGCCAGATTTGTTTGAAATCTGATTGGAATTCCATCAGACCGAACGAGAAATATCGGGAACACATTTCTTTTTAAGACAAGGGAGTGCTAAATGACAAATGACAGCAGGTTATGGGAGGGGGACTGGGGGTGGGGGTGAACAAAGACAAGGGGGAATAAAACAAAAACAATCAACAATGACCCGAAGAGGAACAAAATGGGAAAGAATCAGCATTTGTAGAAAATATTGTTGATGATATAAGGGTGCGAACATGAGGAAGTGATTGCAGTGCATTTGAAATGCTGAAGTGAGCAGGAGGAGACAACAGACATGAGGAAATAATTCTAGAATTGGGAGAATAAGTGGAGGAATTGATGCAGCTAGCAACTCGGCTGTACTTTGGGAGTGTGATCAGGTGAGGGTTTCTATCAGAGGAATGTATGCCACCTGGAGCGGCTTGGGGGGACGGAGGTAGGAGAGGGTAGGCAGAGCAAGCCCAGATGTAAGCTTGTATAAAATGGAGAGCCCATCAATTTGTCACTGCGTGGAAGTGTGACAGACTTTGGAAATCTGCTTCCTGTCGAAAGATTCTGAT
>NC_140964.1:19919696-19979696 GCF_056783735.1 Eptatretus burgeri | reverse complement strand
GATATTATGACACAAAAAAATAACACGAACAGTGAACGTTGGATTCAAACCTGTTCCTTCCGATTTGGGAGAACACCGACACCAAGCTCAAACTTTGTGAACACCTATGGTTCGTATTTTGTGAGGATAAATATTTCATTCATTCTTGAAAATACGAATCCACTTTAAGTGACAAACTGTGATGTAATCCACCACACGTTGTCTTGGAGTCACAATTCATTGTTCACTGAGATGGCTGTGGTGTTTGTTCTTGTAATTTGACTGTTAAAAACATAAACATATGAGTGAATAAATGAGCTTAATTTTGCAAACCAACATTCATCCCCTGTGCCAGTTGGTTGTGTGGCCAAAGCTCCCAATACTTTAATTTCTCTGTGGCTGTGAGGTTCAAGAAGAGAAGAATGGAGGTGAAAAGGTATTGGGTGTGGGGAGGGAAGGGGAGCAACATCTTCTCCCAAGCCTTTTTTTTCCAATTGCAGTCATTTTGCTCGTTATGTAAATTTAAATATTAATGGTTTTGCCGTGTGCATGAATATTGTGGCCCAGGCAGGACGATGGGAAGGGAGGGTTCAGGGTGGCTCCATCACTTGATGGGCACTCAGTCTGACTTTGCGGTTTTGCATTTATTGTGTGGATCGTTGAAGTAGTGACAGTCTTTGAAGAAGGACATCGGGAAAATGAATCAGGATTAACCCTCTCTCTTCCGAATATGGAACGAGCAGTCAAACTATTCAATAATCGTCAAATTTCGGCTTTCTCTTTGGAAACGATGTGTTTGTAAAACGATTACATTAATTTATTTACTTTCAGTAAAATGGGCTGCTTTCTTCCTCCCCCACCCCCATTCCCCATCCTCCTTCTCTGTGGAGTACCCCAGAACAGATACAACTGTTCTTGACAGGTAAAGCCATCCGTGAATGAAATTTCTTGATCATCATGGTACGGCTACGATAACTCGATCTCGATCTGCACGGTAAAATAACTTTGCTGTTTTTTGTCCTGTAGCACCATATCAATCAGTGTTTTCATTCTACTTAATCATTTCAACCATTTTTCTTTTTGATCGGTTTTTATTTTGTCTCTTACGATGAAGTGGAAGAATAATTGTCAAAAGGCTTTCTTAAATTTTCACCTCAGACCAATAACATCAGGCCACGAGAAGACCGACAGAAGCTGTCCTTACAATGAAGCATCTCAAGGCTGTGGTTGCAATCATTCTCCTGACAACCACCACCTTGTCGAAATACAACCACAAAAATCACTCCCACCACAGAGATGTGCAAGATTGCACCCATTATCGCAACAATGCCGAATCGTTCCTTGATTGCAGATCGAGTTACAATCTGATTAAAATAAAATAAAAATTCTGTTTTCACTGGCTTTACTTCCACGTAATGTCTCCTTTTTATTTCGAGATAAATATTCTGGATCAGGAAAAAAAAAATTCTGAAGCTGGATGTTTGAATTGATTTGGTATAAAGGTAGAGGGTGCTTGCTTTTGTCTGCAGACCTGGATCATCCGATTCACCAGGGATACCATTGTTTAATGGTGGCAAAATGACAATTAAGTGATGTAAGGTGTGCCTTTTGTTCGAGGTTTTTGTTGGTTTAATATGAATATTATGTACATACATCTCGCCGCCACGCCACTTGACATCACCATGAATCTGCCTGCGGAATTAATGCAGTGACTTGCTTAGAATTGACTTTTGTCACAATGTAGATTCAGAAACAAGACTTGCTTTTGCTTTTATGACACTAACGAGGAGTAATTAGTCTGAAGGGTTGCTTTTGGACTTCTCCTTAAATACTTCATTTTCAGCACCATGAAAGCCTACAAAAAGCATTTCGCATGCATCGATGGGCATTGGAATATTGCACCGAGGAATTTGAAAGAAGCTTCGTGAATTGCTAAACGGTAATGCAAATAGCAATTCTGCAGAGTGAGTAATGGATAATTAAAGAAATTGTGAAATGAACAGGCAAGAGAGGCAGAGACATAGTGTGTGGATGGCGAGAAAAACCTTCCTGCCTTTATGAAATTTGCTCGTCGCTCTCGGCATTTCTTAAGGCTTTCTGTATTGTGGATGTAATGTCGCTGATTAACTATGTTCTATTCCTATAAGATCTTAATAAAGCATCAACTAAAATGTACAGCTGGAATTTTGAGATCAAGATCTTCATTGCTGCAGATATTTTTTTAATTTTCAAAAGATAGACGAAAATGGAATTTGTTACATTTTTCTTTTGTAGTTTCACTCCATTGTTTCTTTGATTTGGGTTAAGCATCATTGTTTTGGTTTTATTTTTTTTTCCAGCTTTAGCTTCTCGACTCAACTAGGCCGTGATTTTGACCTGCCTTGTGCTTCCCTGGATGTATCGTGTTCGTAAAAGAGCTGAGGTGGCAATTTCACGACCCCCTAAAGACCTTGCATCCTCATAGGAGAAATGACAACTAGAGAGAGAACGCATTTTTGTGGTTCTGCAGGGACAGATCAGTCAGTGAACACTAATTCTAACGAAAGCAACCTTTGCTATCTCGGTTGCTTTGCGGTTCAGACAAGGTGAGAAGATTTCCCGAGGGCTGTGAAATGGCAAGCTCCCCTTGGCTACCCAATGCTCCTGGCACCGATTACACCTGTTTCCAGGTGCAACTCTTAGTACTGTAACAGTGTTATCAAAACAGTTAGAACCACTGGTAGCTTTTACAGTTTGACGATGACTTAATCATTCTTATTTCAATTCAGGGATTAACATTTTGAGGACACTTGGCTTGTTTATTTGGGTTTTTTTTCAACCAGTCGATTTCAGTACCAATTGAGTGTCTCTCAAGCGACAGGTTTAAATAGCTTCCTTAAACAGATAGACAGTTCAGCAGGTCAGGTAACCAAGTGAGTGGCTCTGTTTTCTGAGGATGAAAACAATGGGGGAAAAGGCCAATTTCAATTTGCAGTTGGAAAAAAAAAAAAAAACGTGGGAAGAGAAAGAAAAAAAAAACCAAACCAAAGAACTTGTGAGACTGCGGAATAAATTATATCTGTCGACCTTTACGACCTTCCGAATTTAGGATTGCAGTATTCTGTAACGGGGTACATACTCTGTGACTGAATGGGAGCAGAGCCAGCATCAAAGCCACTCTGGGTTTTAGCTTCATCACTTGCTGCTCCCAATTAACCAGAGCAGGCAATTAGTAAGCAATTAGCCACGGCAACCAGGTCTTGCTGCTCCCACCTGAGATGCCTTGCTGGCTACAGTTGGGGCAGAAGAACTGCTGTGGCTGTGACTTCAGCAAGAAATATAATTGTCTCTCTTCCACAACTTTTGGTTGCTTAGTTTGTTCGAGTGAAGTGTTTGAGACTTTGTGTTTCTTTTGTTTCAAAATTGTTGTTTTTTTTATATTCTGAGGCCAGTTGTCCCTCTTATGCCTATCACAGCATTGTTTGGAGATCCTCAAATTCGACAATTATTTTTCGTTTAGTAAGTCCATGTAGAATTTTAATGAAACGATTAACATCCTTTCAGTAAGTCTGGTACAAATTGGTGGAGGTAAGTTACCATACTTGAATCTTACTTCTGATAAGATGTTACCAACTGATGCAAACATTTGATAATCGTGCAGGTGACATAAATGGAGTTTTACGGTCGTTGTAAAAAAAAAAAACATGGATATATCAGTCAGGACAATAAATTATTGGCAAGTGTAGTGCTGCCCAATCAGATTATAACACTGATTACTCATTTATTTAGGGATTTCAGCGAGGTATTGGCTTGTTTTTATTCCAAATTTACACGACAGCAGACGGGATCTGCTGGAAGTGAGCAAAGATTGTGTCGAACACAGCTGACATATAGGCTCTGCAGGATCGGTTGGTTCGATTTATACTTTGTAAGTGTTTTAAGAAGTCAGAACAATTGAGAGAGGAATGCAAGGTAATTAGCATTTAACAGCAGTACAAGTAGAGCTACATTCAAAGTACACTGCCCCCATGCAAAACAAACAAATAAATACCACATCCTCCAGCGCGCGACATTGCCGGGCAGTGCAGCACATGGAGATGTAAGTGGGAGGGAGCAGCGCGCAGTGATTGATCGATTAATTGTGTAATTAAAATACATAAATAATAATCGTAACATTAATTTCTTAATCGGTTGGCTCAGAGCATACCTAAACTACCACTGTTTCTTCCAAATCTGCAACTTTTTGAAAATCAATCAAGTAATTAATCAATTGCTTGATAAATCAAAAAAATCGAAAAAGAAACCCTTTATAGCCAAATCTCTT
Source organism: Eptatretus burgeri (assembly GCF_056783735.1). NCBI lineage: Eukaryota > Metazoa > Chordata > Myxini > Myxiniformes > Myxinidae > Eptatretus > Eptatretus burgeri. The sequence continues at coordinate 19,975,414 of NC_140964.1, read as the reverse complement.
GGTCACTGTCATGTCCAAATATCAGCTTCCGAGCTCAAAAGGTGCCTGCGATATTACCTAGATGAGAAAGAAAATAAATAAGTAATTTAAAAATCGATAATAATTAAGTAATTAATCAGTGAAATGTTTCCAAGCTCAAAGGATGGCTGAGATATCGCCCGGACAAACAAACAAACGGAGTGAAAACTGAGTACACCCTTTCGATGCGCGTCGTCGCTGGGCACCAAAGGCCTTCAGCGTCCTGCAATGACGTCGTGCAGCGCCTGCAGACAATGAGAGTTATAAGGCAGCAACTCAAAAGTGATGGTGTAAAATCTTCTTCTTCCTCTTTTGTTTGCAGCACAAAGCTCCAAGTAGTAAAATCATTGTCTGGGGATGTGGCGATGTCGCTGATGAAGTTCCCTCTATCGGTCAGGGAAGGAATTTGAGCTCGGTGCCGGCGATAGCTCATCTACTCTTGATGAAGGACACAGTGAGATCTTTAACATCCACCAACTACCGCTGGCAGGTGGGACGCCCAGTTTGACGTCCATCGTTGGTTAAAATGACACAGTGAGACAGATTTGACGTCCCCACTTTTTATATCGGGTTTTTAACCCTGGCTTCGTGGTTAGGGTGGCTATTTTGTGATCGTAGCGTCCTGCTTTTGAGCCCCATTGGTTGCTGAATTAACACAAGGTGGGGTTGACTCAGCCTGTCATCCTTCTGAGGTTGGCAAAATGAGTTCCAGTGTACCTATAGAGGGGCACAGCATCAACAGAATAGTTGTGCCACAACAAAATGATGGCGACCTGGCAACCAAGCTGCAATACACAAGAAGAAGAATATCGAGCTTCTGATAATGTCCCTTCGAGAAGATTCCATCCATCCATCTATTGGGACCATACTCTGTGCAGAGCGTCGGTGCTGCCGAAGCAGTCTCCTTGGCTATTGGGCACAATCCTAGACAGGTCGCCACTCCAACACAGTGCACCAGCAAGTTGGCATTCAGAGAAGATTGTTCAAGTAAACTTGAAGGATGGAGAACTGCCTTCCCAAGGGCCAAGTCGTATTTAACCGTTGCAGCGATGGTGTATTAAGAAGGTAGAACACACTCTGCTCGAGGTGGACGACTCCAATGATTCCATTTCTCTGTGTAGTTTACTTGAATGATTCAAACAAGGGCCTTTTGAATCGGCAAATGAAAATAGAAAGCAGATGTGGCACGTCCTTGATCCAACAGGGATCAACCAAGACACTCAAAATTATTTCGTAATGCTGAGAAATGCAAGCATGGGCAAGAACAATGGGAAGACAAATTATTTTAATGGGCAAGTTTTGGTGTGGAACACATGGAAAAGGAAGATTAAAAAGTAATTGTTGATAAATCACTTAAACATTGGGCACAATGCCAGGCAGCAATAAACAAGTCGAAGGGAGTTTTGTGATGCATTAATGTAAGGAAAGTTTTTAAAAGTTGAAGGAACTACAACTTAACTTCCCCCATCTTCCATCCTGGCATGACAGATACATACGACTGGATGTGAGATTAAAGTTTGTCAATTCTTCACAAGCTCGTGTTTCCATTCCTCTTTATACTATTCCTGTTCAGAACAATCTCTTACCACATGACCTATCACCAGTAAAGCTGAAAAATGTCTCGCTGAGTTAAACATCACATCAAGACCTGACAGCGTTGGTGTTGAGGTTTATCATGCTGTGCTCAGCTGGCATTATATCTGCCGGTCCTTTTTTTCCAAAGTTCTTCTCTGAGGGTCATCCACTTCAACGGGAAGTGGGTCACGTACCTTGATTCATCAAAATTATTTCAAAACCCATTGCTTCAACTTCTCGTCAGCAAGCTTGCGTCGAACATGTTCGGCAATGTTTTTGGCTCAATTATATCGCAGCTCATTCCGATACATTCTTCTCCTTTATATTTATGAGTTTGCCTTTAATCTAGGACATGGCTCTTTCATTCCACCAGCTAATCAATGTTTCGATGCCCGGAGTTTCAGGCAAGTAGTTAGGATGTTTCATGCGGACCGAGATATTGTTTATGCCTTTGACATGCTCAGTAACCGAGCCTTGCTTGCTTGCCAAACATTATGCTCACAACATCAAAATCTATCTTCAGTTGAGGTTTGTTGTACTTTTCCAAGATGTTAAGCATTCCACTGCGTCCCTCCTGGCAGCTGATGCCTGTCCTGCAGCTTCGCATCCTGTCTTTCATTTTGCACATTTTACGATCCTACGACTTTACGATGGACTGCAAAAACATTGCGTGCTAACAGTCGACATGAATAACATCATATCGTATGCCAAAACCTTGCAACACGTACCAATCATTCTGTGTGTGTCGTGTGTTTATAACTCTCTGAAATGAAAAAAAATCATCATCAAACGCACTCTTTGGTGATTGAATCATATCAAAAGAATCACAATTGTGTCTTTTCATCAACCCTTGGAGAAAAGATCATCGCCGAAGCTTCTTGGTCTCAGCACAAAGTACGATCTACTTTCGAGCATGTCCTTATGTTCCAAAAACAGAAGAAGGTTATTCATTTATTGCTGTCCTCAACAACCATCATTTTCTCAACGCTTACAAAGCCTTGTATATGGGGGCCTCAAATTATATCGACAGACTGCCGATTTGCTTTATCTAAATTCGTCATACTTTTGAGGAACACGTCCTAAATGTCAACCGGGGGTGTGTTCCATTACCAATAAGCTTGTAGAACGCTCGCACAGTGGCTTAAGCACTCGATCAAAACGGTTCATGACAAACATCAGGCTTGGGAACAATAGCAACCTCATTACCTCTACCACCGAAGGTGAAGGAGGTTATGTTTTCAGCCCTTTCTGTCTCTCTGTCTGTTTGTTATTTGCAATATCGAAGATTTCTCAAGCCTATTGGTCTGTCGATTTTGTTATTCTGACTGTCTGTTTGGCTGTCTCTTTGTCGCCTGCAGGTCACAATTTTAAACCGATCTTCACGAAACTTCACCACATGGTAGAGTTTGCCTTAAGGAAGAAGCCTATTGTTTTTGAGGTCAAAAGGTCAACATAAGCCCGTGGTCAACGACTAAGGTGGAATTTCTAAAATCCTCAATTTTCATCCAATTGACTTGAAATTTGAATCGGATTTATATTTCAGCTCACTGAATTAAACCACCAATTGTTTTTGAGGTCCTCTTCGGCCAAAAGGTCATCATCGACCGGATTTCTAAAATTGTCAATTTTCATCCGATTCACTTGAAATTTTAAGAGGAGTTGCATATTTGGTCATTGAATTCAACCAGCAATTATTTTGGAGATCAAATTTGTTTTATGGATTTTGCAAGTGTCGTACTCTGCACGACGTCGTCTTCTTCTTGTTTGTTTGTTTGTGTGCAGGATATCTCAAAAAGTTGTGAACGGATCCGGATGAAATTTTGTGTTCAGGTTGGGTGTGTGACACGGACGAACTGATTAGATTTTGGTGAAGATCTGGATCCGGATCCGACAACTAGAATTTTTAAAGTGATTCTTCACCATTGATAGATCGGGCTAAACTGATATGTAGCACGACATCTCAAAAAATTGTGCACAGATTTGGATGAAACTTGGTGGACAGGTTGGGTGTATGACAAGGATGAATTGATGCGATTTTGGTGAAGATCCAAATGCGGATCTGGAGACATAATTATTTAACTTTCAAAGTGATTATTCACCATTGAGAGATCGGGGCTCTACCGACATAGTACTGTATAGCATGATATTTCAAAAATGTATTGGACCCGATATGTTCTCGTGGATCAGGCATGACGTGGCGAAGGTATGCGCTCCACCGAGTGTTCTTCTAGTTGGTGATGGAACACATCCTGGTGGATGACTATTTTTTATTTTATTTTTATCTAATTTATTTTTAATATCTTGGTGGGGCCTTGGGTAACCTGAGAGTCCTGGGCAGCTGCCCTGTTTGCCCTGCCTTTAATTCGGCCCAGCCAGCAGTGCATCAAAAGCCTGATGCAGTAGCAGAAATAACTATAATGACACTTGATGTAGCACATACCTCTGCCCGGCTGAACCGTTTACGTTTTGTATCCCACTGATAGGCCGGATCTGCATCCGGACCTGAACCAAAATTTAAACGTTTTGTTCTTGTCACCTCCCCAACTCATCCACCAAGTTTTGTCATAACCCGTCCACAACTTTTTGTGATGTCATGCTACATATCATTTTTGGCCCCATCTCTCAATTGTAAAGAATTATTTCAAAAATTAGAAAAAATTCTTGCATCCAGATCCAGGAGTGGATCTTAACCAAATTTAAGCAATTTTGTCACATACCCAACCTGTTAACCAAATTTCGTATGAACGTGTCCACAACTTTTTGAGATATCCTGCTCACAGACAGACAGGTGTGAAAACATAACCTCCATCCACCTTCAGTGGTGGAGGTAAATATGGAAAAGTAGTCTTTTTCTTAGTTAGCTGAGTGATCAGTGTGCTCGTTGTGTTTATGTATCTACAAACTCTTTTGGTCATTATTGAAAACATCAAATCAGAGGAAAGGGAAAAAATCAGGGAAAGTGAAGTAATACTGGAGATGCAAAACAAAACTTTCGAACTACAAAAAGTAAGATCTTAGATCTTGAGAGAAATATATCGATAAATATCACGAGAGATAACAAATTGATAAATATTGAGCAAAGTGAGCATAGGAGGAGGTTTGTTTAAAGCTGCAAAAAATAAAGCGACAACTAACAAACACAGCCACACAGACCAGCAAATGACTCAACATAGATCAGATCTTGGCGCCAAATTTGACGAAGAATCATTGTTGCAGATTTGTGAGAAATAATCAAGCAAAACAAAGAAACTTGCTTCAAGTCTTTGTGTAGATGAGCATTTATATTGATGGTAAGAGAGTATGAAGGGATATACTTGTTTAGTACACAAATAATGCCAAAAGCATTCCCATTCCGTCCTTCCTGCTTCACCCCTCTTATTTTACTGGAAATATCAAATGGCAAAGGCAATGCTAAATATCTGCGATCACAAAGCGATTGCCAAGGGTAAGCCTCCCCCGGCCGGCACCCGCAATCCAACGATGGCCATATTTCTCTCAAACATGACCTTGACCTTCAACATTTAGGGATCGTGTAAATTAATTGTAAATTGAGAAAATGTGTCTCCATCGATAATCTATCCATAAAACTCAACATCATGAAAATCGGAGGAATTTATTGCACGTTATTATCAAAAAGTTGTTTTTTGTTAATTACGTCACAATCCGAAAAATGCTAGTCAAGGACACGAATCAAGTACCAGGTGCACAACTTCAATGGAAACCAAGGGCTTCAACATCATTGGAATCTCCCTTGATGAAGTTGAGTCTTTGGGCCTTTTACTTTCCCATTGCCGACAGATCAGTGGTCTCTGTCTTCTCCCGCCTCCTTTCAGGTCTTGTACCCTCTGCTTTTTTCGTGCTTTGTCCCCCCCCCCCCCCCAGGTTTCTGCAGGGTGCATGCAATCGATCATCAACCCCCTTCTGGTGAAACTACCTAAATCCAGAATCACTGTTCACCACCACTCATTCGTTCTTCTTCTTCTTCTTCCACCTGTGCAACCAATGTCCACATCCTCTTCAGTCTCATTTATCCCCCCCTGGTCTTCAAGACATCTGTTCATCACCATGTCAGATCATCCCACATCCAAATTCATGATCTTTTCTACCCCTGGTTAACCGACCCCCTCCAAAGGCCCACCTCTTTCCTTCCTGAGAGTTTGCTTCCGAATCCATCTTGTCCATCCTGTGTGTCCTCCCCTCCCCCTCATTCATCAAATATGTATGTGTGTATATATAATCATATATGTATGTGTATATATATATATATATATATATATATATATATATATATATATATATATATATATATATATATATATATATATATATATATTCCTTTTTTTTGTGCCAAAAACTTCAAAATTGATCATTTGGCATTTTACATCACAAAAACATTACAGTGTGGTCCAGCAAGGCCAGATATTGTTGCAGTATAATCCAAATTTTTCACAAGTGTTCCAGAAGAAGGTATCACTTTGTGGAAATATCACCAGTTTAATTTGCCCATCGAAGGTAGGTCAAGATGGGTACTCCCACCCGGAGGGCCTTTCTCAGGCGGCAGTACCGATGCTCGTTTTTCACAAGTCGTTTGTTTCAAAAGCTGCATAAAGATTGTCGTTCGACTATTTCTGTATTTTGACCTCGACCGTAATTCCCCAAAACCTTCATATTTATTGTCAAATGAAGTTTGGATGATTTTTTTTGGGGGGGGGGGGTTCAGTGGGCTGTATGAAATGTGAACACATCTTTCTTAAAATACTTTACAATCTCATGAAGATGAATGGTCTTTCAGATTAATTCCTTAAAAGAATAGCAATACAATATTTTTAAATCTTGTTTATTTCCCTATTCAGGGCCCTGTCACACCTTGACGTTTTAGCCAGCGAATGGCAACATATCAAAATGTATCTAAAACGCTGGCGTACGCTGAACTATTGATGTTTTTTTTTAGTTTTGGGCGTATAATAACGAGTTGGACGTATGCGTAACGTACACAGAACGTTTCGATAACTTATAGATAACTTATACCAACGAATGCTTAGCGTGTTGTCGGCGTTCACAACTTATGCCCAATGATAGTCTAACTTATGCATAGCGCGCGGCAGAGTATCGCCGACGATCATGTGGCGTAGCCTATTAATAGGCTGCCGCTCGACGATTCAAATCATAACCGCACTAGAAATCGAAGTGTCAACATCACCGTCATGCCGAAGAAAAAAAAAAAAACCATGGAGTCTGGAACACTGATGGGTTCCTCCTGTGAAGCCCATTTTTATATACCAATTCCCCTAAACGCTCCCAATACGCCATTATACGGTAGCTGTAAGTTAGAAACGTGTTCAGTAAGTTCTGTGGTCGTCCGGAAGACGTCAAATATGTCAATATGCGTTGGAGATACGTTACACATAGGTTCAAAGCACGTTACTCACAGGTTAAAAATAAGTTTCGGGTACGCTAGACATTACGTCGACGTGTTTCGACTAATGAGTAACTTACAAATAACGTGTGTCAATGATCGCATAACGTGCCTACAACTTATGGCCAGCGTATGCGGAACGTGTGAGTCATACGCTGGCATACGTCGAAAAATTTTGAGCATGCACAAAATTTGTTGATGAGCTCGGCATACTACGACGTATGCCAGCGTGCTTCAGCGTGCTCTTAACGTATACAAAACTTACCCATAACGTATTCGACGTGTGCCAGCGTATTCGCCAAATTTTTCATACGTCAGCATGCGTTCGCTAAAACGTCAAGGTGAGACAGGGCCTTCAACGAGCTATTTAATTTTTATTTGCTGTTATTTTCACAAAATTAATCTCAAAGACTGTTCCTCTTAACAGGACTCCACGATAATCTCGTTCATGCACGTACTGGATGTCAGATGCATTGTTTAATGTGTTTTGTTTGGTTTCTTCCTGTAGATCAAACATACATGAATGTATTTCTCAAAGATAACTGTAAAAATAAAATTTTTAATGCTTCAAAGCAGGGAGGGATAACTATGATAACAAGGATTTTGCATCTACCTGTTTAGCCCAAATGTACCTACAGTATTGCACAAAAGGTTACAAAGCATAAAAAGTGGAAAAAAAATAATCAAGGAAGCAGATCCGCATAGTGCCTCAAATTTTGTTTTCATGCAGCCTTTCTTTCCGATGACGAGCTGAAGACTACAGCAGAAGACGAAGATGGCGCGCAGGGATCAGATGCTGGGGACGAGGAGACTTTGCAGTATGCTGACTGCAGCGATGGTGAGCTCTCAGATGAGAGAGCAACATTGGGCGATCCCTACAGCCCTGCAGCTACGGATGGTGAACGCAGCACTCCAGACGTGAGCGACAAGGTGGAAAAGGTGGGTGGGAATGGGGAAACAATGGTTCGTGATGAGGTGGTGGCAGGAGAGCGGGACAGTGACTCACAGAGCAGTGAAGACAGTGTTTGCATGAATGATTGTGAAATTGGCCTCAGTTTGGGTGAGAAACCTTGGAAGGAAAATGGTGGTGAAAGCAAAAGCCCAATAGCTACCCAGCAGGATAGTGTTCTGGAAACGAGAACACAGTTCCCTGAGCTCCTGTCTAGCTCCTTCTGGTCATCAATGGGTTACAATCATTTGGCACCACCTGTTCTCCAACCTTACAAGACTGAAAGCACTGTAAAGGATCAAAAGGTGCACTTGCCATCTATCCACAGTAGCACTGGCAGTGGCAATTCAGGCTGCTTTGATTGGCACGAGACAGCGTTGGCCAAGACACTACAGACCTCTTCATTAGGCCTCACTCCTAGCCCCTGTGAATCGAGCCTATTCAGCACAGTGCAGCTGTACCGCCAAAGTGGAAAACTTTTTGGGCCAATTTTTACAGGGGCAAGTAAATTTCGATGCCGGGACTGTAGTGGTGCCTACGATACTCTTGTTGAACTGACTGTTCATATGAGTGCCACTGGACACTATCGTGATGACAACCGAGAACGTGAGCGTGATGGACCCAAACGCTGGTGCAAGCCACGCAAACGCTCGCTTCTTGAGATGGAGGGTAAGGAGGATGCACAGAAAGTTTTGCGATGTATGTACTGCGGCCATTCATTTGAGTCATTGCAGGACCTTAGCGTACACATGATCAAGACGAAGCATTACCAGAAAGTTCCCCTTAAAGAGCCTGTACCAGCGGTTGCATCAGCCAAGCTTACAACTTCAATCAGAAAGCGGTTACAAGCTGAAGCACCGCGTAACCGCTCCCCAGACAGAAAAGCAGCCAATTCGAGTTGTGGAATGGGGACAGGACCAACAACGGATTCAGCCATGTCTTCAATTTCACAAAAGGGTGGAAGTAGTCCATACATGACGTCAAATAATCGGTACGGTTATCAGAACGGTGCAAGCTATGCATGGCAGTTTGAGGCAAAGAAGTCACAAATCCTGAAGTGCATGGAATGCGGAAGCAGTCACGATACACTGCAGCAGCTAACAGCACACATGATGGTCACAGGACATTTTGTCAAGGTGACGAGCTCTTCTGTGAAGAAGAACAGGCATATCGTTTTTGATCCCATAACTAAGCACAAAGTGCAGTCAGTTCCCCTTCCACCAACCAATGTGACGCCATCACATATCTCGCCGGCAGGTTCCCCAGCCAAGGCCTTGGCCTCATCACCGAATTCTGTTGCAGGGAAACCTCTTGCCTCTACTCCTGGCACCAAGGTAAAGTCAAACGCACAGACAACGCATGTAAATTTCAGTACATCAATGACTTTTGCCAGTCTTGAGCCCCCAACAAGGCTCATGGCATCTCCGTCAGGATCACCAGCAAAATGCAGTGCCTCACCACGACATTCACCGAACCAGTCATTGCACTCACCTGGAAACATCACCTTGCCAATGAAGTCACCAACAGATTGGGCAAAACCTCAGGGCAAAAGCCCAGACTCTAATCGCAGCACATTGAAGGTGGAAAGGGACAAAGGGGAGACAGAAGAGAAAGGAAAAGATTCAAAAGAGGTTGATACATCATCACAGTACTTACGTGAGGAAGATCTAGAAAGTACCCCCACTACTGGTCTCGATATCTTAAAGTCTCTGGAAAACACAGTTGCAACAGCGATCAATAAAGCTCAAAATGGTACACCAAGCTGGAGTGGTTATCCAAGCATCCATGCTGCCTATCAGCTCTCTGGGATGGTCAAATCTGCGTTTCAAAGTGAAATACCACTCGGTCCAGGACGAAGTGTTCGGTCAGGACACGTGTCTGTGAAATCAAGAGAACATTGTCCTCAAACACCACCCTTATCATTGTCACCCACAGCTCGTCTGCCACCACCACCTCCACCCCCACCATTGCCAACATTCCGTGGTAATGTATTTGCTATGGAAGAACTTGTAAACAAGGTGTCAGAAAACTTACATCAGGGAGATAACAGCAAAACTTGTTTGGCCCATTCAACAGAAGGACATTCCCCAGCATCTTTTTCCGGTGCATCATCACCTTGTAAAAGTGATGATGGACGAGAGTCCACTCGTGAAAACCAGTTACCTGTTTGTCCCCAAAGCATTGGACGCGATGGGCCACCAATTGGACATCTTGTAGTTCGACCACCTTTAAGCCCAGGCCTCGAACCTGTTTCCAATGGGTCCTCGACAACACCCCCAACTCCTCGAGAACCTATTGGTGCTCTGGCTATTATCACAGACCACTCTCTTGAGGAACCACCAATAAACCCACTGAGTGCTCTTCAATCCATAATGGACTTGCACCTAGGAAAGGCTTTGAGGACTGGTGCACATGAGGGATCTAAATCAATTCCTTTCAGGTCCAGCTGGTCTGGAGCATCTGACAAGCCAGCAACTCTACCTTCCACACTTCCTCTTCCACCTAGGCCCCCTGAGATGAGTGATAGAGGAATTACCTTCTACTGCGGAAGCCCAGACCAACCGATTGACCTCACTAAAGGCAAGAGGGTAGCTGAAGAGCGAAAAGGGATCCTGTCTTCAATGTATGCTGGAGTAGTCAGTGGTGAAAATGCTTTAGCTGACATTTCAGACATGGTGCGGACTTTAACTGGTGGAGGACGGCTTACTCCAAAGCCCCCAACACCAGCGAGCACTCCTTCAGAGCGCTCAGAAACAGATGGCAGTATAGTCGAGGATCCTGAAGATCCCAGGACCTCCCCAATACAACGACGCAAAGGGAGGCAATCAAATTGGAACCCTCATCACCTGTTGATCCTCCAGGCTCAGTTTGCTGCGTCAATGCATCCTGGAGTTGATGGTAAATTAGCAATTTCAGAGTTAGGCTCTCAGGAACGGGCTCACATCAGTCGTATCACAGGTCTGTCAATGACCACCATCAGTCATTGGCTCGCCAATGTCAAGTACCAGCTGCGACGCACTGGTGGCACAAAGTTCCTCAAGCACATGGACTCGGGTCAGCCTGTATTCCACTGCAGTGACTGTGCCTCTCAGTTCCAGTCTCCAGCTGGCTATGTTGGACACTTGGAGATGCACCTGGGCTTTCACCTCCGTGACCTCGCCCGGTTACCAACTGCCGATGCGTCTTCGCCCACCTCTGCAAACTCCACTCGAGATGATGGGCTTCCATCAGCTGTACCTTCTCCAGAGAGGGCAGCTGCTGTTCCCTTGCCACTTGCTGGTGAAGATGAGAGCGGTGCAGCTTTGCAGTGCCGACTCTGCGGTCGATCCTTCAGTAGTCGCCACGCCGTAAAACTTCATCTCAGCAAGACGCACGGCAAGTCCCCAGAGGATCATCTGCTTTTCGTCGCCGACTCGATCACACAAAGGAAACCTCGGTGAGTTGGAAAGCCGGTCGGAGCATGATACATATGAAAGGTTTTGGCTGGTTTTAATGACGGTGATTTGTGCAACACACCATGCATAAACAAATATCACGCACTTTATTTGCTTTCAAAAGGTTACCTATCTCGCATGATTTTAATAATATGCAACATTTATTTGTGCCACACCCTGTGAGGCTACTGAAGAAGCAACCACATGTGTTTTGCGAAAAGGTATTTGCTCTTTGTCAAGCTTCTCATCAGTCAGTGCAGTTGCAATGTTTTGTATCACATCATCTTATTTACCCTTACACATATGATGCTTCATGCATGTCTGAAACCAATTCACCATTGATGTCTGTTTTTTTTTTTGTTTTTTTTGTGAATAATTTTTGAAACCAAGCTTGCCAATGATGTCGGTAATTACGTGCGGTCTTAAAAGTTCAACTTGGTTTTGACAACAGCAAGATTCATTTGATTTTGTTCCGGACAACGACCAGCTCGTGCTTTATCCGTTTGCGTTTTCCTAAAACTCTTCCCCCAAGAAGCATCGATGATAAGCCACAGTCAATGAAGTGCTTCAATGCCATATCATGCTTGTTTTATGACTCTTCTGCTTGAAACAGACATGCACATTTTAAGAGAGACGTGCATGGGACATTTTTAGGGTCGTCATTCGGTGTCTGAATACACCCTTTTCATGTGGTTTTGCGATTTGGCAGGTGACAAATTTTCTGTGACTTTTACGTTTGAGTATGACATGTGCTTTCGGTGTGTGTGTGTGTGTGTGTGTGTACGTACAGTGTTAACATGATATATATATATATATATGTATATATATATGTATATATATATATATATATATATATATATATATATATATATACACACACACACACACACATTTTTTTGTGTGTTATTTTTCATTGTATTTATTTTATTGTTGTAACTGGCAGTGCTGGTTTTCAGGAGAGATTTTGTTTTTTCTCTTTGTGGCCAAAAATCCATCCCAGGCAGTGAGGTTAAAGTCCTGTACATTAACACGATCCATAACAGCCAGCTCGCTGTGTGAGAGAGAGGGAGAGACATTTTTTTTTTTACCCAGCTCCATTTGATTTCTTAACCTCGATCTCTTGGGTGCAACTGAGCCATCAGTGGGTCTTTGAAGAGCCACACATGAAAAGCAATTGGATCGGAAAATAATTAAAGTTCTTGTAATCGCCAAGATAATTTTTGCTTCAGCAGAAATCTCTCCAGAATGAGAAGGAGCGAGCCGAGGTGCTAATAAATGCTGTCATCAGTTCAGTCAAGTAGATGAGGGTTTTTCAGTTGAGGCACGGCACAGCACAGGATGTGTGTGTGTGTGTGTGCATGTGTGTGCATGTTTTTACTTTGGGATTGGTTGGCATTTTCAAAGAGGGGGGGAGAGTGTGCAGAAAGTATATGAGAAAAGGAGACGAGTGGGGTTGGGGAGGAGGGGAGAGTGCGGTGAAGGGGTGGTAGACAAAATAGAAAAACAACCAGAAGGAGACAACTGGGTGTGCTTGTGCGAGAGTTGTGCATAATTTCTTCATTTGTTTGCTTTCCCATCGAGCCAAAGAAGTTGCTAACAGGAAAAACAGCAAAGAAAAGAATTTTATAGATATAAAATCATAAATACAGAAAACATTCCAACGGAACCAATATTCGCAATTATAATAAGACGGTTTCCTCTTAGCCCAAGAGCCGTTAACCACTGCTGCCCTCGTCATGCGGAAAGTTGAAAACTGAAATTAGCTTAATAAGGCACTCTCAGCATCTTCTACTTGATTTGTTGACTCTGCTTCTCATTTCATGCTCCGACGATTAAAAGCGCTGATTAAATGCGTCCAGAAAAGCGGTATTACTTTGAGTTTTAAGCACCAGTCAGATATAGTTTCCATCAGTGCAGTCGCTGCACAAAAATGCACGACGAGCAACGTTAGGGTTCCAGATAAAACCTCGACACTCTTCATTTACCCTGGTATCTAAGGAAATTTATTGTAGGTCAGTTGATTAACTTCAAACACTCATCCGTTAGCCCTATTATGTTATGCTCCCATAGTGTTCGTTTTGAGCCTTTGCATCGATGTAGTTAAAACTGTATTTGATGTGCGTTTGGGCATTAAAACAGCATTTGAAAGTTTTGAAGTTCGAATCCAAACACCCGCGCACTTCTCCGTCGTCTGCCGTTGCCCTTTGGTGAAGTCGCTGCAGAACTACTTGCAAGTTTTTTAAAGTTCTGCCTGACACAGATTATTAAATTAGTCACATTTTCTTTGTTATAACTTTGGTGATCATGTGATCATTTGGGATTTGCTCTTTCATTTTCACTTAAATGCTATCAATACCATCTCTGCAATTGAACCAATTTGTGTGCTTTTTGTCATGCAAATTGGGTCAGCCCAACAATGAATTGCCTTGTGGTGGAACTGACAGAAGTTTAGACTACAGGGGATTTTTAAATACTGTATATAACACGCTGGCTGTGCAACAATCTCACACGTTGAGGTTCTTTGTGCTTTGCATGAGAACGAAGGAAAGGTCAGGTTTCAAGAAAATATTTTGTCATTTCGTAAACAAAGTTGATTTAAAGCAGAATTAATTTTGGAATCAAATCATTATGCTCTGAAAATGAAAATAAAACCCTGAGATAACGTGCAAGTTTTTTTTTTTTTTTTTTTTTTTTTTTACTGTGCAATTATTGCCCTCGATCTATAGCTTAGGCTCGTGAATGCTTAAAGGGCACCTGTACCGGTGATTAATGTGGCCGTATAAGCATTCAATTTATCTGGAACAATACCTTTTCACCACACCAGTATGTCAACCACTGTAGGATTAACCAATGATTTGTCAAACATTTGAGTCAAATATCAGTTCAACGAGTCGACACGCTCACCCCTGTTGAGTGTCACTGTGACGTCATTGATTAACCTGACAAGCCGAACATGGAAAAGGGCAAATGTGTTGGGGAGAAGGGTGTTTGGGGTCGTCGGGATGGCCGAGGCAATAACCGGACATGAGGGGCTATGAATGCATAGCATGCGGATATTCACATGACAAGCAAAGCGGGATAGAGAATAGGTTTCTCTGTGTTTTCAAACCAAGCAATTTGTAGAAAAATAATACATCATCCAAAATGGCTGCACACTGTCTTTTGGGAGCAGGACACTCGCTGAATGTCTCCGTTCGGACAAAATTCCATTGTCTGAGAATACCATTTCGACCCGACGTGCTTTGAAAGAAACCTACGAGCAGAACGTTTGGGATACCAGACCAAGGCAATGTTAAAAACCCATTGCTGCGCTTACAATATTTGTCCATAGAAAGCCTGTCAGCAACAAAGATGTGTCAGGATGTCAGAGATAGATATTTTTGTTGTTGTTTGTAATTTTGTCAAAGTAGTCGTCATCCCCAATTTTGTCCCATGATCTTTATGACCCCCATTAACCTTTCCGAACCCAACCATCTCACTTGTTAGTTTCAGCAATTCCTCCCTTGATCCCTTTCTTCCTATCTCCTTTATTCGCTCCCTTTGTGTTTTTCGCTCTCTCTCTCGGATCTACCTTGCTCTTCCATGAGCCTCCCTCCTACAAGCATAAAAATTAAAGTAAATAAATATGAAAACAGGTAACTTTGAAAAGGAGGAAATCTTAAGAGCAAGGCAAATTAAAGTGTATTTCGAGGCATTTATTTACCCTCACATCAGAAACTAAAATGTTCCTGTATTTATTATAATTTGTTTGATGAACACAAGTATTTTGGTTCTCAAGTACTCGTTGTGTTGATTTATTTATTTCGTTTGTTTTGACTTCCCGAACCAACTTTTCTCCAGCTTTTTAAGAAAGCAATGTTGTAAAAATGTAATTGTTAATACAAGCACTACATATGTGATTAATTTTATATCAATGGTATAAAGTGGCAGCTCATTGTCCTGTTTAATGCATCAACTTGTTGACACTTTCTCCCTTAACATCTGAGCCGTTATACAACAACAAATAACTAGATTTGGGTAGTCTGACTTCATGAATAGTCGCTCGTACATTGCAGCTTACCTTGATTGTCTTTTCACGACGTTCTCCTGAGAGCTACATTTGGCAAATGAAATTACATCGTCCATGTTGGTTTTGATATAAAATGGATGACAAAGTCCTTTCTTGCACCTATTTCGGTGACATGACGTCACTTCTGGGGAACACATTTAAATTGCTTTGTATTGAATGTTGATGCCAAGCAAAATATGCTTGCATCATTTGTGGCATGACAAAGTGGTGAGCTGATCACCAAAATGAAATAACATTTACCTCCATCAAACAAAGATGGACGGAGGTTATGTTTTCACCTGTCTTTCAGTCTGTCTGTCGGTCTGTTTATCTGTCAGCACGATATCTCAAAAAGTTATGGACGGATTCGGACAAAATTTGGTGCACAGGTTTAGTGTCTGACAAACTCGAATTGATTCGAACTTGGTGAAGATCCGGATCCGGATACTAAAGTTTTTATGTCTTCGTCGACGAAGTCGCCGGCGACATAAGGTTTTCAGGTTGTCCATCCTCCGGATGTACGGACGGACAACCCGAAAACGTCCGTACTTCCGTCCATGCTAATTTTCCCTTTTTTTTTTTTTTTTCTGCAACCGCTTATCCGATTGACACAATTTTCACCATCGCGCGACTATTCATGTGGCATGTTTTATGATAATTATGACATCATAGGTCATGTAGTTTGGCAGCCATGTTGGAAAAATAGGAAAAACTTTGGACCTCCATTTCTGAAACTGCTCCTTGCAAAAAATTGAAACCTGGTGCATGTGAAGTACTCCCCATGGGAAACAAGTGTGATTTTTTTGATGATGTCATCGTTGGCTTTGTTATGACATCACAATTGCATAGGTCAAATGCTTTATCCAACCAGTGTACAATTTTTTGAGGATCATCTTGGGATAAATTGTTTGGGGGAAAAAAATGATGACGTCATTGGTCACATGGTTCAGCAGCTGCATGTGGTTTTTTTTTTAACATAAAAACCTTCTAAAATCTTCTTCTCTGAAATGGCTAAACAGATTGAGGCGAAAATTGACGGGTATGATCACCTTTCCTTGAGGACCAAAAAGTTCTCCAACTATGACATCATAGATCGCATCGTTTGGCAGCTCTGATTTTTTGAAGAATAAACCTTTAAAAATAATCTTCTCCAGAACAGCTTGACATATTGAAGCGAAACTTCGTCCACATGTTCTCCAAGCCTTGGGGATACCAGGGTGGTCACAAATATTTAATAGGTCACATGGTCTGGCAGCCACATTGAATTGAACGAAAATCGTCTTTTTTTTTTTTAATTCTCTTGAACCACTTCATCAATCAACGTGAAACGTCACAATTATGATCTAATAGTCATGGGGAAATTACGTTTTAAATTTCAACCTGATCGGACGCATGGTCTGGCAGCCAGAATTATTTAATATTTTGAATCTGGGTTCAGGGATTTAAATCAAACCTGGTATAAGTATGCATAATGATGTAATAATGTGGGCGGAGACATATCTGGCGATGTCGTGACATCGAAGAGTGCCCTTCCAGTTGAAGGAATGCTTCACCATTGAGAGATATGGCTAAAAACTGTTTATTATAGCACGATATCTCACAAAGTTGGACGGATTTTGACAAAACTTGGTGGATGGAGTTGGTTTGATGACAAGAACAAGGCGATTCGATTTTGGTTCGGTCCAGATGCAGATCTGGACAATCAGTGGGTACAATGCATAAACTGTTCAGCCTGGTGGGAGGGATGCGCTCGACCAAGTGCCGTTCAAGTATTTTATTTTGTATTTTGCATATTTTTTGTATTTCATAATTCTCAGATACAATTGTTATACTGCAGCTACATTTTATGATCCATTAATTTTCAGCATAATTTAGGAGTAAATATTCGTACATTGTATGTCCTCTAGCTTAATTGAAGAGCATGAGAGGATGGCCTAGATGTACGCTGGGGGCTCGGTGGCCGTAAAGGATCCCATTGTGTGATTCCTAAAGGGTAGGCGAGTTGTCACCGACACCAGAACAAATTTCACTCTCCTGTCATAATCGACCTTCAGACATGGCCCAGCCGGTATTATCTAGAAAAAGTTGGACCATCATGGTTCCCCCTGGTCGACCCCACAAGGAGAGAATAATTGGGGAGTTGGAAAAGGAGGAGAAGACTCAAATACAGTACATAGAAGGCATCACAGCTTACTTGACCCATCTTGTATGACGGTTTCAACTGTCCCAGCTTGTGGTTGCAGCATCAATATGTTTCCAATACAGTTTATCATCGCTTCACCAATTAATGTTGAAGACAAAACAAATTCTTTCGTTGAATTAGACTATAAATGTTTTTTTTAACCTGAAAAGGCTGGAAGGCAGTCTTGACTTCATTAACATCCCACCCACTCATCCTTTTGGGCTGTCCAATGTCCAAAACGGTGGAGAGAGGAACTCACTAAGTAACATCCTCTTGGATCCGCATTAATAAACATTGTTAAAATTCAGGTGATTTATTTCCAAGATGATAACGTGGCCATTCACTTTGTCGAAGTGGTGATGGAGAGTTTGAAGATCGGAGACAGAGGGGGAGTTACATACATTGTTGGATGGAATCTGATCGCTGTAACTGTCATTGCTGCTACTGTAAGGGTTACCATGTCGATCTGCAATCATTTCATTTGAGGATTTTGGATTGAACCTCAATGACTCAACAGCCATAAATCCTCATCACAAGATAATGGTGACATTAAGACAGCATCCAAAATGATTTGCATCAGAGGTTTGAAATGTGAACACTTGTTAATATCATGATGATATGCGTTATACATGTCTAACATTTAGAAAACAAGTTCCCCCACAAGCAAACTGAGTCACAAGCTCATCGACCCCTCTCACGACTAACCTCTTCACCCCTCCTGCCAACCCCCCCACCCCCCCTCCTCCAACTCCTCCTTCTATCTTGAGACCACCTTGGGAGATTTTGTCATTAGTAAAGAAACATGATTAGCTAATAATTCATTAGTGCTCGTCCAGGGCATTTGCTGAAGCAAATTAGCAGCAAGGCTGCTTCAAAGTAATGAACTTGGTGCAAATATTACCTTTCTGACCTTTTAACATCATCTACTTTTCGAACTATCTTGCTCTCCGAGCAACTGTGCTTGTTTGAGGTTCCTCCTTGTCCTGTCCCCAGATGGCCGTGATGGCCCGGCTAGCGAGGTTATGTGCTGGTGCAGTCAGAATAAACATTAGGTTCATTTGCTGTTTCTTGATTGTTCCTTTTCTTTCTCTTCTCTCATGAGATAAGGCTCATAGTGAAGCTTGTATGCAAATCATATTCAGGATAACACACATGAGTAGACATCAGTGTACTCTTATTGGTAGACACAAGTGAGGTGGGATATTTTATCAGGCTTGAAATTTTTTTTTACTTTATTGTAAAGATGTCACTTCACTGGCTTTTTACCTCCGCCACCGAAGGTGAAGGAGGTTATGTTTTCACCCCTGTCTGTTTGTCTGTCTGTTTGTTAATTGCCGGAATCCTTCGGATTTCAGCAATTATGTTGGTCGGTGTGTGTCATTCTGTGTCTGTCTGTCTGTCTGTCTGTTTGTGTGTTTGTTTACCCTGTAGCAGCCACACCGTTTCAGCGATCATGACCAAACTGGGTACAGACGTCGGCCATGGTCCAACTTAGACACTTGTCGTTTTTGGTGAATCTAGGTCAAAGGTCAAGGTCAAGGTCACCGAAAAACCGAAATTCTTATTTTCGCAATAACATCCGCTAAAATGGTCGTATCGACTTCAAACCAAATCCAAAATGTGCATCTTCCAAGACTGCATCCAACCATACGTCTCATTGGGGTGTCACACCAACACTTCTTAGCGGTCAGAGGTTGCGGTCAAAAATTTCAAATTGCGACAAAAACGTCATTTCGATCCCGATTGACTTCCAATTTGGCATGTGGTATCTTGGTATGAGTGTCCTATTATATGCCAAAAATGATGAAATTTGGTTCAGCCACTTTTTTTTTTTTTTTTTTTTTTTTTTTTTTGTATACCTTGGTCGAGGCTCGTATGAGAGCTAACACACAACTCACAGCAAGGAGGCATGAGACAAGAGGGGCGGGAGTGGAAGGGACAAAACAGTTGGGAACAGACACATTAGGTGAACTGTGGAAGGGAGAGGGATGGGGATGGGACGGGGAACATGGCGAAGAGAAGATGGACATTACAGGGACTTTCAGGAAGGAAAGCAGGAGAATTGAAGGAAGTGGGCTTGGGTGGATTATCGGGGGTAGAAAAGATCGAGGATTTGGATGGGGGAAGATAAGAGGTGGTGGTGAACAGCTGTTTTGAAAGCCTGGAGGGAAGAATGGGAAAGAATAGAGTGAGGAAGTTTATTCCAAAGGCGGGAAAAAAGAGGAATGAAAGAGTGAAGATGAGCAGTGATTCGTGATTTTGGTAGTTTTACCAGAAGGGGGTTGTTGGCGGACCTTGAGCGCCCTGTGGAAATGTGGTTGGGACAAATCGCAGAGAGAGCAGGGGGGGCAAGGCTGGAGAGGAGTCGGTAGAAGACAGAAAGACCACCGACCAACCTGCGGTGATTGAGTGAGAGGCCCAAAGACTCAGCTTCATTGCGGGAGATGCCGATGATCTTAAAAGCCCTGGTTTCGACAGCGTGAAGCCGAGAAAGGTGGGAGGCAGGAGCACCAGCCCAGAGGGGAGAGCAGTACTCCATCAGGCTACGGACAAAAGCTCTGTAAGTAGTCAGGAGCTCAAGAGGGCCGAGGAAGGACTGAGCACGACGGAGGATTCCCAGTCGGCGACTGGCTTTTGAGGCAAGGTTGGAAATGTGACTTTCCCAGGAAAGGTCATGGCAGATAGTGAGACCCAGAAGCTTGAAAGAAAAGACTTCTTCCAGAGGATTGTTGAGAAAGTGGATGGGGGGGTTTTGTAAACGGTCCTTTCGAAGAGACATAGTGAGAGTGTGAGATTTGTGTGGATTGAAAGACATGTTCCACGTGTTGGACCAGTTTGTGATTTTATCCAGATCTGCAGTGAGCGAAGAAGCTGCTGCTTGCCGGTCTGAGGGATGACAGATGGTACGGCAGAGGGTGGAGTCATCGGCAAAGAGAAATAGAGGATTTTCCAGAGAGTCCGAGAGATCATTAATGAAAACCAGAAAAAGAACAGGGCCCAGAACGCTACCTTGAGGAACTCCAGCCTGCACAGGAAGAGGGGATGAAAGAACTCCATTTAGGGCCACACGTTGACTGCGACAGGAGAGGAAGTCTGCGAGCCATGAGTGGAGATGGCCTTGAATACCATGGGAAGAGAGTTTGGTGAGTAGTGCAGGGTGCCAGACTGTGTCAAAAGCACGTGATATGTCTAGGGATACGGCTCGGATTTCCTGTCTGGCATTGAGGACCTCCATCCATTGATGGGAGAGCAGTAGCAGCATATCCAGGGTAGAGTGACCTGGTCTGAAACCAAATTGATGATTGGAAATCAAGCCATTGGAGAAGAGGAAGGATTTCATGTCTGAAGCGATGATGGATTCCATAACCTTGCTGATGATTGGGAGAAGGCTGATTGGTCTGTAGTTACAGGGATCTGTTTTTGCACCTTTTTATGCAGGGCAGTGATGTTAGCAGATTTCCAAGTAGATGGCAGATGACCTTGGGAAAATGAGAGGGTGAATAGAACAGAGAGAGGGTGAGCAAGAGCAGAAGAGCAGGCTTTGAGGACACGTGGGCTGATGCCGTCTGGACCGGTTGCAGAATCTGACTCGAGGTTTGAAAGCAAGCTCTCCACCTTGTCAGGAGAAAAGGATACAGAGTCCAGGGACAGTTGGGTGCGACTGGGTAAAGTGGGTAGAGATAGTGATGGGTTTGGGACACAAGATTTAGCTGCAAACACCGAGTTTAGACATTCAACTTTATCACGTGTGGAATCAGCAGTGCGGCCATTTGAGGTAAGGGAGGGGATGGAGGGGGAACATACACCAGAAACAGATTTGATTAAACGCCACCAGGATTTTGAGGAGGGAGAGAGGTTTGAGAGTTCAGACTTGAGATGAGAAAGATGTTGTTTTCTGGCTCTCCAAAGGGTAGATACACACTTGTTCCGAGCTTTGTGGAAAGAACTGAGATTGCCCTCAGTTGGGTTTGCTTTCCATGAGGCAAAGGCAAGTTGTTTCAGGACAACTGCCTCGCCACAAGCTTCAGTAAACCAAGGGCGGGAGGAAGGGTAAGACAACTGAACACGAGAGGGGATAAATCTGTGCATGAGGGAGAGCAAGTTTCTTTGAAAGAATTCCCAGGATGAGTTGATGTTTGAGAAAGTAGTGATAGGAGACCAGTCTGTAAGTTTGATGGCTGTTACCATGTTACCATGGCAACAAAGTTCCCTAATGATAAACAAATGCAAATTTTCAGATTTTTAAAAGGTTTGACAGTGTCCACAGTTGTAAAGATTTGTTCACCAATATTTGCACCCATGTAGGCAATGGCACTGGCTACTGATGTGTTAAGTTTGGTTGACCTTCAATCAAGGTCAATGTCAAGGTCGATTATAAACCATGAATCGTTTTTTTGTCATAACGTACTCAAAAATGGTCGTATCGACTTCAAACTAGGCTTAAAATGTACACAATTCATATCTCTAATTATGATTTTACACTTTTGCATGCTAAAAAATACAAAGTTTAGAAGTTCACCCCAGGTCGAAGTTGAGGGGGGGTCACGTAAAAGTTTATTTTCACTTTAAAACGGCCATAACTCAAAAAACAGTGACAGATAGCGACTACATTATCATTATCAACATATAGGAACTTGCATGTGACCTTTTATTTGACACCAAATTTGTTGACTTTGCGTGATCTTGCAAGGTCAAACCCAAGGTCGCCGGTTTTTACAATGATGAGAAAGTGGCCATAACTCATATTTGAAGTCACAACGTCAAGGCATATCTGGTGACCTTGAAAGATCAAACTCCAGGTTTTTGTTTTTTCAGAGATCATGGAAATATGACAAAGTTATTCCAGCAATTCCTTGCTCAACGAGCAATTTCATTTGTTTGTGTGCAGGGTATCTCAAAAAGTTGTGGACGGATTTGGATGAAACTTGGTGGACAGGCTGGGTATGTGATAAGGCCAAGTTGATGAGATTTTGGTGAAGATCCAGATCCGATAATTTTAAGTGATTCTGCACCATTGAGAGATTGGGCTAAACTGACATATATATATATATATATATATATATATATATATATATATATATATATATATATATATATATATATATATATATATATATATATATATATATATATATATATATATATATATATATATATATATATATATATATAGATATCATGATATCTCAAAAGTTGTGGATGGATTTGGATGAAACTTGGTGGACGTGTTGGGTGTGTGACCATGACAAAATGATTCGATGTTGGTGAATATCCGAATCTGGATACTATAATTATTTAATTTTTAAAGTGATTCTTCACCATTGAGAGATCCGGCCAAAAACGATATATAGCATGATATTTCAAAAATGTATTAGGCTCTATGTTCTCATGGATCAGGCATTATGTGGCGGAGGTATGCGCTCTACCGAGTGCCTTTAGTTTTTGATGTTATGATGTTTGCTTTTTAATGCTGCTTGTGTAACCAAATCGAATCATTTCGATTCACTTTCATACCCTGTCAGACATTCATACTCGGACCAATGACCTCTGTATCCCTCTCAGCCAAAGCCTTGAGGTTTATACTTCATATCTTCCTCATCCAATGCCAGTGCTTCGCTCAAGAAATCCCATAGCTTCTTGTAGCCAATGCCATGGCTTTATTCTCAACCAATCCCCACGCTCCTCTCTGCATATATTTTCACCAATCCAAGACAAGGCTTTGTCACTACTCATAATAACACCACAAAGGACACTGCATAATTACGCGTCTTGGCCTATTTCGGAGTCTTCGCAAGCATGGTTCAACCCTGTGCAGATCCTGTTTGCCAGGTCATGAATTAGGGAATGTGCAATAGTTGGTGCTAATTGTGAAAGAGCCATCTTTGTTCATTGGGCAGCATCAAGCAGGGTAGTGTTCTAATGAGTTGACACCATCGCTTCGAAGCACGTGCCGTCGTAATGAGCAGCCATCATTGGGGTTCATAAGGCAGCATAAAATATTCCACAATAATTTCCTTTTTGCATTGATAATTTCGCCGGGCTGCGCTTTCTCAGCTCAAAGAACATATTAAAATCATCAATTATGCATAGCCGAGCCATGCCTCGGAAAGTTTATTGTGCTGTCACCCACGATTTCTCTAACCCCCACACTGCGCTCCCACTTTTTATTGGTGGGGGGGAGGATAAGTCACCAGGTTATGATCAGAATCACACAGTTCGTGTGACCAGTGTTGCCCATTTCAACAAATGTCCTCAAACCTCGAGCTCCGTTGGACTGTTCCCCGCCAAGCGTTTCAGCAATAACATTGTCACTCACGATTTCTCTAACCCCCACACTGCGCTCCCACTTTTTCTTGGTCGGGAGGAGGACAAGTCACCAGGTTATGATCAGAATCACACAGTCCGTGTGACCAGTGTTGCCCGTTTCAACAAAGGTCCTCAAACCTCGAGCTCCGTTGGACTGTTCCCCGCCAAGCGTTTCAGCAATAACATTGCAGGATTAATGCGCAATTTGCCCTGAGTTTTATTGCCGCTGATGTTTAGTGGCAGAATACAAGATGAAAACCTTTAATAGAGCTTGGAGAGTGGACCGGGGGACGTGCGATCGATGTCTGACCGCCTAATGAGGTTATCGGCTTTGGGGTAACACTATGTAAATGGTAATAGGGCCATCCACTTACACCAAGAAAGCTCTTTACAGCTGATGATAACTGCAGGACATGTTTCTGAAGGGGGGGGGGGAGGGACGTAAAAGCGAGGGTAGCTTTTCTCCCATCCCTCGCAATCCCTCTCTTTGTCTCTTTTACCCGACTGCACTTCGGTGATTCTTCTCCGTGCATGGGAAGATTAGCTCCAGAATGAAGAGAAATGCCCTATTTCTTTACATCCTGGGAACACCTTTCCTGGTCTGTCGCTGTGTGTTGGGCCTGTGTGAACTTGCTTCCAAGGTCCTCAGAGAGATCAAGCTGCCTGCAAGCATCATTCAGAAGAATTTCCTCAGCACTTGCATTGGCTTTTATTTATGAAGTGAGAAAGGATTCTCCGTCGCATAAGAGACAAAAATGACTGTCGATGACTAACTGTTGTTACACTTTTGTCATCCGTGTGAGACTTCAAAAGCGTCGGCCACCTATAACGATTTTGCTTTGAATCGACTCGTAAGCCCGCTGGAAAAGCACTCAAACCGTTTACGCTCGGGAATATTAAGGGTGTGCGTGTGTGCGCGTGTGTTATGGGATAGTGTGTGGACCGCCACAACATGAGCAACCACCAAATGGAAATAATAATTGAAAACAACGATCAAAGGAAAAAAACTGTCCAGAAGACAAAACGTCAAAGTCAATTCAAGCAGTAAGAGTTGGGTTAGGTAGGGTTAACGGGGGTAAAAAAGATTGCAGATATGCACGTTGGTTGTTGCTTATTGTGACTCAACGAGAGTGTACATCTCCTGTATTTATTTTCTCAGTGAAGTCAAGTTATTGAAATTAAATATCTTTGGTTTTTTTTTGTAAGCATGCTTGATGTTCAATCTTTCTTCGAAGACATACCCCAGAGGATGAGGCCTGCAAAAATAAATTACAAATGTTGATTTTGACCATATGTGGCGTGTCTGCTGCAAGAGTCGTTGAAGCATCTACGAACGAGAGTTCATTGAACACGTTACTCCACGCAGTGTTCAAGTGAAGACAGTACTTCGATTTAAATAACATAATGTTTTTAAATATCATTTAAAAAATGAATTCTGGAAGTTTTAGCATGATTGAAACAGTCTTACAAAACCACCTTATTTAGCATGTCCATCCATCGGGACCAGACTCTGAGCAGAGCGTTGGTGCTGCCGAAGCAGTGTCCTTGGCTATTGGGCACAATCCTGGACGGGTCGCCACTCCGACACAGGATACCAGCATGCAGGTACTCATTTTGCTGACCTCGGAAGGATGACAGGCAGAGTCAACCCCACCTGGTATTAATTCAACAGCCGAGTGGGATTTGAACTCAGGACCCGAGGATCCCAAGCCCTCCACCCAAACAATTAAGCCAACACCAGGCATTTAGCATGTCCAAGTACTGCTAAACGGAAGTGTTTTGAAAGTGCAAGGAAGGTGATTTATGTTCTACAGTGCACAGTAAAAGTATATAATTCAATTTAAATGAAATACATATTGTAAAAGTCGCAAAAATAAATAAATTCCAGAATTTACTGCATCAATGGCAGTAAATTATTGCATCACCACATCTAACGTTACATGAGTTATTCGTGCCTGTTGTTTGTGTCCTTTATGACGTCCTTAAAACAGTAAGTTTCTTGTTTGGAATGATTTTCAATTTTGTTTGACTGCCAGGCAGGCAGAGTTTAAAAAAATAATAAAATTATTATCTCTTCTCTGTTCATGTGCGATCGGGACAAATTCAGAGCCAAAGTACGGTCAAACGGAAGGATTGTTTTCCGATTAATGTGCCAATTCGTGTTCAAATTATAACATTCAATTTAAATAAGTCGTTCCTAGATCATAACCTGATGCTTGTAGACGGACGGATGGACATGAACCAATTGCTTAACCCTGCCTTTTGCTTTGCGAGCGTGGGGTAATGAGTTGACACCCTCTGCTTCTGCAGAACATGGTAGAATCGATCCGTTTTTCAGTGATGTGATGTGATTTGATGTGCAGCTCAAGATGTTGCTGCTTGTGCAGAACTTGTACGTGGTTATTTGGTGCTCACGGTTGTATGACCGTTTCATGGAGAAGTTGATCATTTTCAACTGCTCACCTGTTGTTTCAATCACACAGAAAGAAACCTCTTGATGCTTCTCACATCTCCAATTGAATTTAATCACAAAGTTTTCTGCCAACATTTCCCCATTACTTTGAGAACAGGTTATGTGCTCTGTCCCCTGCCTTGAGGCCCATTGCCAAGCACAAAAGTCAAACTCTGTGGAGCACCACAGTGTTAATTACCTTGGACCACCACCCAAGGTGATGTTTCCTTTGTAACAAACAGTATGAACTTGGACCTGGGTACCACCTGACTTTGAAATATATCGCTGTTTCTTCAATGTCACTTCATCAAAATTCTGGAACGCTTCACCAAAGACGACGTTGTGCCACCGACGCTATATTGGACAACAGCGGTCTTTTACGGGCGACAAAGGATAAGCGATAAACATCAGCTTTGCCAGCAATATGCAAATTCCATAATGAATTTTTAAAAAAATACACAACTTGTACTAAAACACTTTCTCCACCAACAGCAGAAACTGTAATTTACTTGTCCATCTTAAACCCTTTCACACTATTTTTAAGCTGACTCAGGTGCTACATACAATGGACATCCCTAAAGATCTGTCACTCCTATCGACGTAATAGACAGAGTACCAATGACAAATTTTATTCATTTCACATCATTCAGCGCAATCTCCATCCTCTTCGATACACCTCGACCCACAGTCAACCAACATGTTGAGCGAACACAGAAACCTTTCTTTTGAAATGTTCGTAACACTGCAGTGGATGTGGCTGTGCATCTAATCTCAGACATCCTATGATTTGCCAGAAAGGATGACACTCATCACTGAATGGTTCTCGTGTGGGCAGGCATTGGGATGAATTGGAAAACAAAAATCATCGCTTGATTTCATGTACATTTGTCTGCTGCGTGAACACAAATTTAACAATGAGTTTGGAGGTCTTTTTCGTTCTCAAAGCTTTCTGCAATGGCTGTTTCCTTGGTACTAGATTCCATTGCTTTAACTCCTAAAGCAAAACAAATAGAGTTCGACATTTTGCTTATGAAGCTAAAAGCCAGGAAACAGAACTTTTGAAATGACCCTTGTAAATTTTGCATTTTGCCAGAATTAACTATCTTTACAACAACAACAAAAAAAATCAAAGGTCCTTTGATGTATTGAGTCAAATGGTTGTTGCATGTAAAAGCTATATATATATGTATATATATATATTACATACATGAGCAAATACAACCTGTCGCCTCGCTGACAGGGACAATAAAGAGGGGGGTGGGGGTGGGAGAGGGAGGAATAGAGAAAGGAAGCAGGTGTCGGGTGAGAGCAGGAAGGGGAGGCAGATGAAGAAGGGGGAGCGACACATCGCAGAGACGGCAAGAGAGCAACACAGATGGAGGAGGAGATGCTGCATTTTATTAGGAGGGGAGCGTGAGGAGGGGACAGAGTAAGAGAGAAGGGTGGGGGAGAGGAGGAAAAAATAAAAAAAAACAGGTAAGGGGTGGAGGTAGGGTCAGCAAAGAGAATGATATGTGACGCTTTATGACCGAACACGAAAAAGAAAATGTCAGAACAGCTGTACACACAACAACACAACTGAGTTTGTAAAGTAATCCGCCGGCACATCTGCAAAAACTTTAGTATTCCAGTTCCAGAAAATATGTGGGAAAATGAACCAAAAGCAGTCACTGAAAACATTGAAGTACCGCTCTCGTATGACCTTATGATCCCCTCGGACGTGAACATCAAAAACAAAGCATTGCGACCAGATATCATACTTAGGTCCAAAAAAAAAGAGAAGGCTGCATTGCTAATTGAAGTGTTACCACCGGTGATTTTTGACTCACGATGCAGAAATCAATAAAATGGCCAAATACCAAGACCTCAAGCATGAAGTGAAAAGATCCTGGAAGCTGAAGAATGGCAAAGTTGTATCAGTGATGATGAAGAACCTCATGGGAATGATGAAGAAGAACCTCACAGAGATATCAAAAACAATCCCTGGGAATATCACTGCAAATGAACTACAGTTGGAAGCTGTCCGGGGCTCAGTAACGATCCTGAAGAGAGCCCTCGGCACAAAACTTTGAAAACAGAAAACTTCACAGTTTGGTCCGTGAATTGTTACCCCTTATTGAAATGAAGGTGGATACTTTGAGCCCAACCTGGGAGGACTCCATTCCACATTCTGAAGCCCCATATGTAGATACCAATGAAACACACACACACACACACACACACACACACACACACACACAGGCACACACACACACACACACACACACACACACACACACACACACACACACACACACACACACACACACACACACACACACACACACACAGCCTTTTATTCATGTCATGGATGAAAACTGACCGAGCTATGAATATTTAAGTAAAATTTTCCACGCGGCATTACAATATCTAACTAACCCTCACCCTTATGAAAAACTTTGTAAAGGCATTGGATCATGACGGTAATGGCTTCCAATATCTCGGAGAGAGGTTTGGCGCGGAGAAAGCTGATGCTCAACTCAGAGGAGGAATTTTTGTTGGGCCCCAGATCTGAGAACTCATGTGTGATCCCGAGTTCAAAAATAAACTGAACCCACTTGAGTTTGCAGCATGGGAAGCATTTGTGTTGGTTGGGTAGAACTTTCCTGGGAACTAGAGCTGAACAGTACGTGGAATTAGTGGACAACATGCTGAAGGCCTATCAGCGAATGAGCTGTGGGATGTCTCTTAAAATGCACTTCTTGCATTCTCATGTTGATTTCTTCCCACTTAATGCGGGTGAGGTGAGCGACGAGCATGGCAAAAGGTTCCACCAAGACATTTCGGTCATGGGAACTAGGCCGGTTCAACCCAAACATGATGGGTGATCATTGCTGGTTCCTACAACAGGAGACCTATTCCACACACAATCACAAGAGCAAGTGTCTCACACTTCTGAACATGTCTGAACATGCCTGAACAGTGCCTACTCTGACTATATTGAAAGGAAGAGTGTAAACTTGAAGTGTTGTTTCTAAATGACTCACAATGGGGCAGATTTCCCGATCAAGTTTACACCCTTCTTAACATTACCATGTTCTAATGTTTTATTAACTTCTTTTTCTGCAACTTGTTTATCTTCTTGGTTTGTATACGACAAATTATACATTCAGATCAATCATCGTTATCGAAATATGACGTGAAGGTAATGACTAAGTATTGATATGACATGTACAATGTGGTGATCTGCAATAACGAAGTATCCAATTTAGCATACTGGGTATCATTAATACATATTTTGAAAACCTGACGTGCTGGATAAATTCTGACTACGGATTTGAAACCAGCGGCCCAGATTGAACCGAGAACACCTGCATTTCCCTGAGGAGCAGATGAAGATTTTCTTGTTGTTGTTTCCCCCCCGTGTTGGGCCCGCGGTGCCGGGCGGGTGGTGCCTCGGGCGGTCTCTCATCCGCTGGAAATGTGCGGTTTTATTTTTACATTAAATCGCTTTGTTTAACCTTTTTGGCGATTTCCTCATATAATCCACCCCTCACTTCGACATCGATATTTATATTAAAATAATAAGGTCCATCCCATCAGGTGTTTGCCGTGATCTGGATGTGAAGGTGCACTTACTCTGTCGAGCAGAGATCGACATTTTGTGTTTTGGGCCTTGATATATTTTTCAATTAAATTTTGTTAATTTCCAACTTGAATTCCTCTTTCAAAGAACGATGTTGCAAGGTAAATCTTTGTCTTTGTCGTCTTCATGTATTGTGTGTGCGTGTGTGGACATAAACTGCGTCACCATAACGGAAGTGTGTGTGTGTGTGTGTGTGTGTGTGCGTGTGTGTGTGCGTGTGCGTGTGCGTGTGCGTGTGCGTGTGCGTGTGCGTGTGCGTGTGCGTGTGTGTGTGCGTGATTGGGATGTACATATGGGGTTTCAGAATGTGGAATGGGGTTCTCCCAGTGCGAGCTCAAAGTATCCACCTTCATTTCAGTAAGGGGTCACGGATTCATGGACCAAACTGTGAAGTTTTCTGTTTTCAAAGTTTTGCGCCGAGGACTCTCTTCAGGACCGTCACTGAGCCCCCGACGGCTTCCAACTGGAGTTTGTTTGTCGTGATATTCCCAGGGATGGTTTTTGATATCTCTGTGAGGTTCTTCATCATCACTGGTACAACTTTGCCATTCTTCAGCTTCCAGGATCTTTTCACTTCATGCTTGAGGTCTTGGGATGTGGTCATTTTCTTGATTTCTGCTTCGTTAGTCCAACATCAACAGTATTAACACCTCAATTAGCAATGCCTTCTTTTGTTTGTTTTTTTTTTTGTACCCAAGTATGATATCTGGTCGCAATGCTTTGTTTTCGATGTTCACGTCGGAGGAGATCATAAAGTCATACGTGAGCGATACTTCAATGTTTTCAGTGATTACTTTAAGTTAATCTTCTCACAAATTTTCTGAAACTGCAACATCAAAGTTTTTGCAGATGTGCCAGTGGATTACATTATGTACTCTGTTGTGTCGTTGTGTGTACAGATGTTCTGATAGATATGTATATATTTTTTGTGTTTGTTCATGAAGCATCACATATCATTCTCTTGTTAACCCCACCTCCACCTCTCACCTGTCCGTTTTTTTTCCTCCTATCCCCCACCTTTTTCTCTCGCTCTGTCCCCTCCTCGCTCCCCTTTCCTCATAAAATGCAGCACTCTCCTCCGACACCTCTGGCTCTGTGTCTCTCTCTCTCTCTCTCTCTCTCTGTCTCTGTCTCTGTCTCTGTCTCTGTCTCTGTCTCTGTCTCTGTCTCTCACACACCCCTCCCTCCTGCAGTGAATAGCAATGTTGGTGAGGTGTTGCTCTCCCCACCTCCTCACCTCCCCACTAGCTCCCCCTTCTTAATCCCCTCTGCCTACCCTCCTCTCTCTCACCCTCTTTCTCCCCCTCTCCCTCCCCTCCTCTCTCTCTCTCTCCCTCTTTCTGCCCCTCTCTCTCCCCCCCCCCCATCATTGTCCCCATCAGTGAGGGGACGGGTTGTATTTTGCAAGTTTTTAATCATTTAAAGTGCATTGTCAAGGTCTTTTTCTGAGAAATAATATTATACAACAGCTGTATTGCTATAATTGAAACAAAAAATTCAAAAAATAATTACATGATCACTGAAAATCACCCACCAGGACGAGCTACTGTAATTCGCCCATATGTATAACTCAAAATCCTGATGTGCTGAGAAAATTCTGACTTCACATTCTGTATCAGCATGCTCAATTTAGTCTTGAACATGTGTTTCCACCCCAGTAGCAAAATCTTTGTCGTCCGGTTCTGTCTTATCGATGTTCCATTGAGAGCATGGCTACTTTTCCCGAAACTAACAACCAAGCAGCTTGGAGAGCACTCGCTGAGTGGCTTAAGCACACAAGCAAGCACTCCAACAAAACGGTTGTTAAGAAACGGCTAGTTTGGCACGCGATTAGCAACACATTAAACGTACACCTCTCGGAGACGCCCTAACCCGAATTGAACAAGGGAACACTTTTCGAGGATTTGGAACTGCTTGTAAGTTCTATTCTGGAGCTTAAATTTTGTAATTCTCCTAAATTTAAGAGAAACTCATTGCTGATCACATGTGCGGAAATGAAATTGAGTAACAAACGCTGATGTCTCCAGGCGTTTATAAGCATTGCAATGTACCCAGCGATTCATAGCTATGATGAACAGGCATTCGATAATATGAGTAAGGAAAGTGAAAAAATACATATATATATATCTCGCACATCTCTCTCACCTCTCTCTTGGTGGTCTCCCCAAGAGCAGATTCATTGATTTTGCAGAAGTTTCCTGGTTTAGTTCTCACTGGGTGGGTTGCCACTGCCTTCTCGGCAGTAGCTGGAGCTGGATTTCAGAACTTTGGCTACGGTTCCACCAATGACTTGCCTACTCCTGATCAAAGAATGCTATGGGATCAGTGTCCCCCATCTCTTATTCGCAGAAAGGATGCTCAGCTTAATTTCCGACAAAAGGGGCACTTTAAAATGCAACGCCGTGCCATCGAAACACCAGTTCAACAGTTTATTGTTCTGCGATGAAGTAAACACCGACTCAACAGCTTAAGGGTATATGTGCTGCCTCTGCAACATCCTGTCGGACTGCTGTCAATGCGTGAAGCAACCTCATCAAATGAAACGTATAGTTTTTAAGGATGCTGTTTGGGGTGGCAGACCAAGTGAATTGCGGAAAGAGAGGAATGCTGCTGCGAAGGGGAAGTGGAGAGATTAGATAGTGTGCCACAATGGGGGAGTTTAAAAGGTTTTTTTGAGGCCATTGTTGTTGAATAAAACCATGAGGCCTTGCTTTCTCACGCAGCAGGACAATGGAGTAATGCCACTTCAAAATCGGGATGATGTGCCAGTTGTCTTGGCGATGCATCGGCGCTTTGCTGCCCAGCAGTGCCGCCAGCTTTGAAGAACCCTTGTTATTTCTGTGCCGGCAAAGCCCCCCAGGGTCTTGTGAAGTGTGCACCCGTGGAGGCTTCCTTGCCAGGCTTGCCACAGTGTGAGCTTTCTCTGTTAATGGTTTGAGCCCGTGTGAATACGTGTAACAGGGAGTGATTGAACATTTATGGTGGACATTGTGCAGGCATGTTTTCAACCACAGGAAACGTTCTTCAGGAGCATGACCTTAATATTCTCCAGGGTCCAGCTGTTTGCATGCAGAGAATTGGGGTGATTTGTGAATTTAGCTCGCCTTGCTGCCTTAAACCAACCATGTCGGCACTTTGACTTCGAGACCAACCGAAAGCAGGTCTTAATATGAACAGTTGTGTGTCCTATTTTTGATCTACCTGCATTGGAAGCCATGAAATGATCATTCATCATTTGGATGCTTCTTTCATTTTTGAACACTTTGGCTTCTCTTGTGTCCAGAGCGGCATTGTGATGTCTGGTCAAATCCATGACCTCTTTTCACCAAAATCACTGCTGTGACACTGCAGACTGTCAGTCTGCTATCATTGGTACATGGGTTTCAGATTTAATGTTGTCATTGGTTCAAAGTTTACAGACCAAAATGGATAGATATGGCTGTGGGTTTGAGCCCTGTCATCATCTTTGATACAAATGTTCTTGCTTGCATCGACAGTCAAGTCGGATGATATTCTTGTTGCTTGATAACGGGGCCGTTCAAGATGTGGCAGGCTGTACAGGCCAGAACCATTGTAAACACAACTTGAAAGACTCGTACAGTTAAGCATCTGTTTATCCAAATCTTAGTCCATCCTCAAGAGATCCACCCCCCAAGGTGGAACTGTTTGTTGAGTGCTTCTCCTTCGCGCAAGTAGCATCATCGACTCATCACTGCACACCCATTGTGTGCAACGAGAAGGAATAAAAAAAAAATCCAGACCAAGTGCTAATGAAACGCTATGAGAAAGGGATGATAGTTAGCGCCAATCCATGCTTGATGATCCTAATGCCTATGTTCGCAATTGGCGGTCTTGCAAACTCACT
This sequence comes from Eptatretus burgeri, assembly GCF_056783735.1. NCBI lineage: Eukaryota > Metazoa > Chordata > Myxini > Myxiniformes > Myxinidae > Eptatretus > Eptatretus burgeri. The sequence goes on along the minus strand of NC_140964.1, from coordinate 19,941,544 downwards.
GCATCGGCTGTCGTAGGTGTTCGCTCCTGCCTGTATTTCTTCTTTTTTTTTCTTTTTTTTTGCACTTTTCAGAAAGTGTCACCATCACTTGCTGTAGGAAAGCTGTAGCAGTGTAGCTCTTCTGGATTTTATTATGCTTGTTCATAGTACTGGTTCACTCAGATGGTTATTGTGCTTCGCTGATGTCGATGGCGTCGTGGAATTGTGGCCTGTCATTTCTCTTGTCGGTGGTTATTTTGGTTGTTTTATTGAATGGTTGATCACCTGGTTAGTTTAATGATTTTAAGAGTGTCTCCATCTGGAGCAAAAATGTTTGTACCCAACACTAATTGTATCAGCTTTTCACAGAATTTGCACTAATGCACCACTCAGGTGGACACTTACTTTTCTTTATTTTCACCTGCAGGTTCTCGAGTAGCATTTACCGAACTAATGTCTGTATATGGTAGTCTATTGTCACATGTATACGCTAATGGAGGTTGTGCCTTTCTCTGCACTCGGCGACGAAGCGCGGCTTACTATCTCAGAACGCAAAAATGAGCGCAGAGATCAGAATTTGCATTCCATTGGCCCTAATGGCTTGCATGCGTAAATACAATCGTGTACTTTCGGGTGAGATTACTTAGAAATTAATTGCTTTGTTTATATTGCATTTTTGCAGGCCTCTTTGATGATGATGTTGTCGCCTGCAAATTCTGCTTTGTGACCCTGAGATCAGAAGTTAGGCTCAAGTATTGCTGCTTCACTGTTCTTTCACTTTGCCTTAGCTGTGAGTCATAAGTAGCACCGGCGAGGAAATCATCTTATTGATTCGATAATGGCAGGTTATAAAAATGCCAATAAATGATTCACATTTCATTAATTGAATGCTATGCGATAACAGTTGTTTTAACTTGTGAATTCAAAATCCTTGTGTGATATTGGTTTCCATGGACCACAAGTCTTTCTGAAAGCTATTGTGTTGGTGGAAAGACAGAACAATGGATAAAATCAACAGAAGGTTGATTGAGGTAAGCCATCCGCTGTGGGAAGCAAGGATAAGCTGATGTGTTGGGCGTTGATCCTTCGTCGGAGGAAAAGATTGGAACGTTAAATCATGAATCCTTGCTCTTTTGCTCTGATGAAGGGTTCACAGCCAAAACTCAGTTTCTTCCTTATTCCCACAGCAGCGCTCGTACCTCGATCAACATTCTGTTGATTCCATCCACTGTTCTAAAAGTTGATAACAATCTGTCAACCACCAGAGGAAATGAGATGTGGCTGACGTTTCGAGTGTTAGCCCTTCATCAAAGCAAAAAATGGTGCAAATGATGAAGGTAAGACATTTTGCTCTGACAAAGGAATGACACTGGAAATGTCATCTGCAATTCGTATCCAAAAGCAGGTACGAAGCTCTTATTGACTTGATAAAATCCATTTTGTGCCATCTACTGGAGGTGAGCCAACTTGTACAATTTGAATAAATCCAGGGGAATCGCCCAAATTTCTGCCGTAAAATTCTCACGGACATTTAAGTATCAAAGGACAAGTGAAACGATTGACAACTTGCACTGTCCAGTTTCTCATCATCAGTTGAGAGAGGGAACAAGGACATTGTAAGCTAATTACCTCCGCCACCGAAGGTGGACCGAACTTATGTTTTCACCACCTGTCTGTTTGTCTGTGAGCAGGATATCTCAAAAAGTTGTCGATGGGATCGGATGAAATTTTGTGGACAGGTTGAGGGTGTGACAAGGACGAACTCATTAGATTTTGGTGAAGATCCGAATCCGGATCCGACTTCTAGAGTTTTTAAAATGATTCTTCACCATTGAGAGATACAGCCCAAAATCAATATACAATACGATACTTCAAAAAGTTATTGACGCGTTCTGACGAAAGTTCGTGGATAAGTTGGTTCGGTGACAAGAACAAGCCGATTAAATTTTGGTTCAGGTTTGGATGCAGATCCAGCCTATCGGTGGGATACAAAACGTAAACTGTTCAGCGTGGTGGAGGTATGTGCTCCACCAGGTGCCGTTGTAGTTTTTAACGAGGTCTATGTGGCCTACTTTAAAAAAAAAAAATTTTAGGAAAATATTTATATAGTCAATTGACATAACTCTCAGCCTGTGTTAATGAGAAAAGCTCCTTTGATTATTTTGAATTGTTCTTCATTATCATCGACATCCAAAACTGAAATTAGAGTTCATCATTAAGCTGGGACTGTGTATGCCTGGTGTTGGCTTACTGCTTCGGGTGGTGGGCTTGGGATCCTGAGTTCAAATCCTGCTCGGCTGTTGAATTAATACCAGGTGGGGTTGACTCTGCCCGTCATCCTTCTGAGGTTGGCAAAATGAGTGCCAGCTTGCTGGTATCCTGTGTCGGAGTGGCAACCCGTTCAGGATTGTGCCCAATAGCCAAGGAGACTGCTTAGACAGCACCAACGCTCTGCACAGAGTATGGTCCCTATGGATGGATGGATACGACTGTGCCAGTCCAGTATTTTGTGTGTTTAGTAAGACTCGAGCAACCATTCATTGGCAATAATATGGTATGGAAAGTTTCAGTCGAATGTGCACTTTCATTTCCTTCGTTATTGGCAATGGAGGCGTTGACGATGTCACATTGACTTGTATTGGTTTTATTGGTTCACAAAAAAATATTTTCACGAAAAAAATAAGTGACCATTATTTTCGTTATTGGTGTGTGTGTCTGTCTGTCTGTCTGTCTATCCCGAGCATAGCTCCGTGGGTTTTGATCCGATCCTGATAAAATTTTTGTCGGAGGTTTATATCATGATCTAGTTGTGTTTTCCTGAGAATGAAAGTGGTGCGCCCATTATGGGCGGAGCCACGCCCAAAAAACGTGTTTTTAGGGGGTAGCCGATTTCAATTTGCATCTTCTCCGAGGGGGTTTGTCGAATCTGACAGGGGTTTCAGTATTTGGTTAGGCCAATGGCACCTGCATAGCCCCACAGAGCTCGATTTTTCATTTTCGTCCCAAGGTCAAGGTCACAAACTTCGAAAATTGTGAATTTTCACATAAAAATCCATCTTCTCCGAGGGGTTTGTCGAATCTGGCAGGGGTTTCGGTATTTGGTTAGCCCAATGGCACCTGCATAGCCCCAAGGAGCTCGATTTTTCATTTTCGTCCCAAGGTCACGAACTTAGAAAATTGCGAATTTTGACATAAAAATCGTATACGACCACCCAAACTTTGAGAGCTAGGATGACAATATTTTTATTGCATAATCTTGAGGTCATTCCCCACCTAAAGTCTTGAAACCATTTTTTCTCTATCTCGAACACCTTGCCCGTGGCACCCCCTTCAAGTTTGTTTTTACGCTGATTTCATCAATGTATGGATAATTAATCCGAGGAGTGCGAAATGCCATATAGCCGATATGACGTTATATTGTTCCTGGAATGTTCCAGAGGATGTTTTGCACCAAAGGTCATAATCCTTGACCTTTGACCTTTAAAGTTCACAAAGGTCAAATTTTCAAAGTTGTGGGAATCGAACCGGGTTTTCGACCTTCTTCGATGAACTAACTCCAATAAGCTATAGCACGTATCCTGGTTCCTTATTTTAATGTCCACAACATTGTTTTGTGACCTTTAGAGGTTATGCAAAGGTCAAATTTTTAAAGTTGTTGAACGAAACCGGGTTTTCGACATCTTGCAGCTAATAACCTGTCACCCGTACCACATCATGTTGATCATTTTTATAACTTGATCAAAAATTATCACATCGTCTCATCCTTGACTTCTGAAACAATCCACATCGTCAAATACCGCTTGTGAACCATCGTCGTCTTCAGACTTGTAGTTGTTTATTTTCTCTATATATGAGCAACTGCTTGGTATGAAACCGATTTGTTTTTGACTCTGCACTGTCCGACAGATGCACAGATGGTACTTATTGCGATTAATTAACTCGATTTTCATCACCTCAATGATGACGTTGACAATTTAATTGTATAACGAAGAGGAAAAGCATTTTCTGGAAAATGAAATTGTTTGTGCTTTTCTATTTTGTTTTTCCTTCTTTTTATTTTTATTTTTGCTCGCAACAAAACCTTTATTTCATGAATATTAAGTTAAAAGGGAAGAAACACAGACAGAAACCCACTTTTGATGGGAATTTTTTTTTTTTCACAGGTGCAACAAAATTGGCCTTTTGTACTAAGTTTGCAGTGACATTTAAAAGCCACACGACACATTTTCGTTCTGTAATGAGATGTGCTGCAAGCCATGTCTGCACAGCCGTTGGTTAGCAGGCAGGGGAGTTCATCCCGCAGCTCGGGCTATTTGATGAGTGATCTTCTTAGCTCGCTAATCTATCAGCTTGGATTATCGAGGAGGAAAAATGAAGCAGATCAGGTTAGCCAATGCACAGCAGTCCGCATGTGGCAATGATATAAGTGCCTTCTCCGCAGGATCTCCACCGTGTTCCTAACATCTGGCTGTCAGACACTCCGGCTGCGCCAAGCTCTCGCGATTCCCCCAGTGTCTTTTACACATCATTTAACCATCTGTTTATGTCATCTTTTTTTTATTATTTTTTTACGTGGACCACACTCGCCCATCGCTCCCAATGCGCCATGACGATGCAGTGTTGAAGAAACTTTGAGTTAAAAATTAGAATCGTTTCGAATGGATTGTTTCTAAGAACAGGGCTTCATTTCAGCAGCGTCATCGGATGTAAGGAAAAGTGCTGCACAAGGTCAAGGAACATGAGAATTGAATCTGCAACACAGGCAAATACATCCTCCTTTGCCTCTGAATTTCACTGTTTTGAGCTTTATAAAGGGCAAAAGACAAGCGTTTACAACAAAAAAAACAATTATGATGAATAAATAAAGGGAGGCAGTAAAAAGAGGATGGAGGATAAAGAAAAAACAACTGCAAACAGTAGGGTTTTCAGCACTTAAAGAAGCTTTCATACTCTACGGTGACTTTTCTCGTGAGTCCTGCTGTTACACAGATGGTAATGTGTCAATCCCAGTGCCTCACAGCCACATAAATTGCTGACATTTCTTCCAGGCCATTTTTTTGACACCGCACTCACATTCTTTCACTCACTTCTTAAACATCACAGCTGTGTGTTTGGGATGAACATCATTGATCACAATGATGATGTCAGGAAGACCAGGCTTGTTGCCCTCAGTAACGGGTTAGGTCCATCAGTTTTATGCACAAAATGGCATGGAATTTGGTCGTTTCATTTCATTTCGTATGCAGCTTGTGGCTCTCGTTTCGCATCATTGCTGGGACCACTGCTGTGCCACTGATGCAGTGCCCCCTCGAGGTCAGAACAGGAATTTGCAATTTGCTCAGAGTTTTTTTTTTTTTTTTTTGGATACGTAGTCGAGGCTCGTGGAAGAGCTGGGTGCCGGCAAATAGCTGGCCTACTCTTTGTGATGGATACCGTAGGATCTTTAACGTCCACCACATCCTGCTGACAGACGTGAAGCAGCAGATATAGTTGAGACACCACGATTTGCTGTCAACCTGAGATGAACTCACACATCACCACCCATAAGTAAGCAAAAATGACGACATTTTGTCCATTCCTCCCAATTCCTCGTTGAACTCATCCATCCATTCATCCATACCCCCTTTCTAATTCCAAACCCCTTTCTCTTTTCTTTCCCTTTCTGCCCAAACTTCCTTTCTCTTCCTTTGCCCCAATTGATGCCCCATCAGTTGCCCCTTATGTTTGGATCATAAAATTATTCTCAATCTCTGGCACACGTTAATCGAAGAATAGAACACAAAAGCTCCGTATTCTTTAAACTGTACTTGATAACATAGCACTAAAGATATTTCTGATGTCAAATGGAATATAACAAGCTGTTCACATAAAATTGTTCTGCCTAAGCTTGTGCACTGAAGAAACTTGTTATTTTTGGCTGAAGTTCAAGGTTGCATGTGTTCTTGTCAATCCTGATGGTTAACATGGGCAGATGTAGGAAACTAAACACTAACATTAGCGTCATCGAATCACACTCAGATGGTGTCATGGCCGCCAGCCGAGGGTTTAACCACAGAGGTGTATTATATGTTCTAAAGTGTTCATCGCTCTCCCTGAATTTGTCATTCCCTCACAATCGGCTCAAGTCAACATCTTCTTGTGCGTTCTGTGACGAGTTCCATGCGGCTGAGTGTACATTGTGTGTTCAAATCCAATGTATAGCTCTTAGTTGCTGCAGCACAAGAAGCTCGATGAAGTAATGGAGGAAAGCGGAGCACGATGAGCGTTTCATAATGTATTCCTTTGCCAATGCCGTGCCCCAATACGCCGTTTGTCAGGTTAAATCAACAGCCACAGCAAAGATGATTAAAACTCTCCTCTATACACGGCTGCTTAGTCAAAGCGGCGTACCTTGGGCGACAAGGCAGGAACCAAGGGGAAAGTGAATGTTGATTAAAAAAAAACCAATGGTGAAAGAGTGTCTAGTTGCGGAATGTTGGGGAGAAGAGATGGATTGACAGTTGTGGTGGGGGGGGGGTGATTTTGGAAAAGAGACGAGTATATTTGTTATCACAATCCACTGGATCAGAGTCAATGGAGAGCAGACGGCAATTGACCTAGTCATATAAGCCGCGTCGACAGGCCGGGCGGCTTCAGAGAAGCAGCAACCAATGGGCAATAAGGACTTTGGAGGAGACAGTGTGTGAGGGAGAGGGGGGGGGGAAAGCAGAAAAGGCAGAAATACGGACACAAGTCTGGTTACATTGACCCCCTTTACTCATGGTGGAATGCGACACCGATGATTTTATGCATTTCCAGAATTTTGATTGTTACTTGCAAGAGAGTGAAGGTCATTCCTGGCCTTTGCAAATCCTTGTGTGTAATGGCTAGTAAAGATAAAAATAAAAACCCACGCTATAACAACCAAGTGGGTGGTCTCTGAGAGCTCGGGTCACAATTACACAGACGTAGGAATTGAGCGAAAAGTGGGTAAATAACCCAAACCTTGACTCCTAATCCAAACAGTATGCTTGCCGCTGCGGTTTACTCAGATGATGTAAGTATCGGGATTCCAACCATTGACCTTATTTCTGGTCATTCGCCGTAAAACCGAGACAACTTAAATCTTGGCCTGATAAATTGTCGAACACGCTGTTGCCGATGTGTTACCTGTGTTTTTCTTTAATTTTTAATTTATTTGATAGCATCATCCAGGATCTTCCTGAAGTCGAGATCGCGATTGGGCCAACAACTCGAATATTTCAGCTTTGGGTAGGCATCCATTTTAGCAAAAATATCAACACGAGCCTGACGAAATGGGATATGATGACAAAGTGCTTCACAGACAGCGTGCTGCATCATCGAGTATACTGCTGTTTTGAAGGGGATGTTGAGTGTGCTCACTCTCACACATGCAAGATAAACACTCCACGGAATCTTTCAAAAAGCGTATGCCATTTTGTTCCTGTACCCTGGCCAAATTTCTAATTATTACTTCTTGACCCTCTAAATTACAAATAAATTGGCAAATTACCTGCTGCATTGCTTTACCAAGAAATCGCTTTGATGCTACCGACTGTCTGCTGGGATCATCAATGTATGTTTGATTGGAAAAATTTTTTTAAAAGCATACAGTATTAAGAGGTTTGTCCATTCTTTCTACACTTTTGAAACAATGACATTATCATTCTGCATGATAATGTTATTATGGTGTGACTAATACTTTAATTTGCTGTGGATCACAGTGAGACTCACTCAGAATCTCCATCGTGCTGCTATTCCAATTCTGTGGTTGTCACAACCAATTTCTGACCCAATCGTAGCCGCTAGAATCGGTGCTCATTTAAATCGTGGCTGTTTGACCTGCAGTTGATCACAGGTGTTTATTGCAGCAGAAGCCTGGTGTTGACTTGCTGATTAGGGTGGCTGATTTGGGATCCTTGGGTCCTGAGTTTGAGCCCCGTTGGCTGCTGAATTGATACCAAGTGTGGTCGACTCAGCCTGTCATCCTTCCGTGGTCGGTGAAATGAGTACGAGTGTACTGGTAGAGGGGCACAGCATCACCAACACAGCTGCGCTCCAAGAAATGAAAGCTCCCCAGCAGCCAAGCTGCCATACACAAGTACAGAACAGATTGCAGCAGAACTGGAATCGTATGACTCATGTTATTGTTTTACTGTTTCACCAACGGTACGTTCTACTAACAGTTTTGATCACCTACTCAGGTACACCACATGGCCAAAAGTATGTGGACACCTGCTCATCCAACATCTCATTCCAAAATCATGGGCATTACTCTGGAGTTGGTCTCCCCCCCCCCCCCTTTGCTGCTATAACAGCCTCCCCTCTTCTGAGAAGGCTTTCCACAAGATTTTGGAACATTTCTGCAGGGATTTTCTTCCATTCAGCCACAAGAGCATTCATAAGCTCGGGCACTGATGTTGGGCGATTAGGTCTGGTTTGCAGTCGGCGTTCCAATTCATCCCGAAAATGTTTGTTGGGGTTGATGTCAGGGCTCTGTGCAGGCCAGTCAAGTTCTTCCACACCAATCTCGATAAACCATTTCTGTATGGACCTCGCTTTGTGCACGGGGGAATTGTCATTCTGAAACGGGAAAGGGCCTTCCTTAAACTGTTTCCACAAAATTGGAAGCACAGAATCGTCTGGAATGTCATTGTATGCTGTTGTGTTAAGATTTCCCTTCACTGGAACTAAGAGGCTGAGTCCGAACCATGAAAAACAGCCCCAGACCATTATTCCTCCTCCACCAAACTTTACAGTTGGCGCTCTGCATTCAGGCAGGTCGCATTCTCCTGGCATCCGCTAACCCCAGATTCGTCCATCAGACTGCCAGATGGTGAAGTGTGATTCATCACTCCAGAGAACGTGTTTCCACTGCTCCAGAGTCCAATGGCGGTGAGCTTTACACTACTCCAGCCAACGCTTGGCATTGCACATGGTCATCTTAGGCTTGTTTGAGGCTGCTCGGCCATGGAAACCCATTTCATTTCGCTCTCGACGAACAGTGCTTGTGCTTGCGTTGCTTCCAGAGTCAGTTTGGAACTCGGTCATGAGTGTTGCAACCGACGACAGGTGATTTTTTTTTTTCCATGCTACGTGCTTCAGGACTCGGCGGTCCCGTTCTGTGAGCTTATGTGGCCGACCACTTCTCGGCTGAGCTGTTGTTGCTCCAAACGTTTCCACTTCACAATAACAGCACTTACAGTTGACCGGGGCAGCTCGAGTAGGGCAGAAATTAGATGAACTGACTTGTTGGAAAGGTGGCATCCTATGACGGTGCTACGTTCCAAGTCACTGAGCTCTTCAGTACGGCCCATTCTACTGCCAATGTTTGTCTCTGGAGATTGCATGGCTGTGCTTGATTTTACACACCTGTCAGCAATGGGTCTGGCTGAAATAGCCGAATCCACTAATTAGAAGTTGTGTCCACATACTTTTGGCCATGTAGTTTATCAGATACCTCAGATGCAGAATATCATTGTTAAATGTGCGATGTCACTCCTAAAAATGTTTTCTGATGCACAAGAGAAAGCCATCAAACGTATGTCGGAATCGAGAAGGCCTGACAGGTTGGATCCAGACAAGGCAGAAAGGAAGGGCGTTCGTTCTATTGGCATCGAAAGTTCACCTTGTTTGAAATCTTCAGCGGCAGCTGTTTTGCTACCGACTTGGCTCCAGCAATCGGCATCTTGTGTTTCTTTTTAAGCCGAGCTAATACAAGAAGAATTCTTCTGTGTCTCCACATCGCTCCACCAACCCTGTTCTTCGAACATCATTTCAGAATTTTCAGCAGGCTGTTTGTCCATGCATTTTTACAAGATTCCTTCTTACTGTTTGTAGAATTTGGCTTCATTTTAAATGCCCTAAACTGGCGCAAATTGGAAGCATGCTTGGCCAGGCAGTGGTAAAACCCACATAACTCGCTGTTTGAAATCCCTTTTCTTCCTGCACCATGCAACTGATGTTTGTTTCGATTTGAAATGCACGATCCCAAGGCTGGTTAAAGGTGGAGAAAAAAAAAACTGGCATTTCCTGCTGGAATTTTATTACGGAGTTTCGTTTCCTGTGAATACAATATCTGAACTTTGAGGCAAAACTTCGGAAGCTTTCATTGCAGCAAGCGATTGAAAACAGACGTCGGGATCAGTGCGTGCAGAAACGAGGCGCCACATTTCGCAGGGCAGCTTTCCATTTCACTTGCCCTTATTTTGTTTTTATTTTCCATTTTTGTTCTTCTTTTCACATTTCTAGCACCCCTGCTCCGGTGCTTTCCCAAGATGATGGTTTGAAGTTCTACTCTGAAGCAGGCATGACCTGACGGCTCTATTTGGAACCATGCCTTAATTTGTGGAGCCATCCCTGAAAAACCTCTCTGCAAATGTCTCACAACAGCAGAGGTGCGGCATAAGCCACCAAACAGGGTTGATTCCATTTTTTCTGAATGTGTGGTGGAGAGCCAGTTCTCCTTGTGGTCTTGACGAAGCGTAAAACCTGATCTCTCGAAACCCAAGACCTCCCTCCCAGTTTGGAACGGCACTCGTAATGTTGAGCCTGAAGGACAATTTAATTTTGGAAATATCTTTGTCTTCTTTCATTTACATCTTACACCAATCCAAATCGCATCTATTCCACAGCTTCTATCATGGCCACCCAACTGCCACACCTCAACCTCGTCTTCACCCCACCACCCATCCTCTTTCCTCCCCCATCCCCAACCACCCACACTTTGCCAACATAACCACTCGTCCTACTTTGTCAAAGTGAGATTGACAATTCCAGTCATGCAGAGAGAAGCCAGGCCCTTGTTGTGCTGCGCACTATTAACAAGCCATGCACCCTTGCCTGTCGTCCTGCCCTTTGCTCGGTCCTTCATCCGTAAACCTTGGATGCAGCTCACTTTAATGAAATACATAATTAACATATTATAATTGTGAGAGAGATGGTTTTGACAGGACTCATTTTCCCTGTGTAATGGTATGCTAATTAAATCTGTTTTTGCACTCTCCGACACGACCTGCCGTGATTAGCTGTGCCGTGAAGGCGCACGTGATGGATTGACCCTACGTGCCCGGCCATCTCGATCAGGTCCTGGAAATCCTCACGCCCATGGCTTTGCCTTCGGCCTACATCTTAGCTTTGCCTCTTTTTTTTTTTTTTTTTTTTTTTTGATCTCGACTTCTAGGGAGCACCTTAGGCCTGCCTGTGTGAGACATTCATTGTGGTTTTATTGACCTTAATGGTCAGCAGCGAATGTTCACTTTGTGATTCTCCAGTGCATTCGTTCTTTGAGCCAGTGCCCATAGCTCCCAGTTGTTGAGCGAGCACTGTAATGTTGTTACCATTTTATCATTGTGCACAGTTGTCTCTCAAAAACACAGTGGAGTAACACCGTAAGAAATTACATCATCACAGCATGTTAGTATGTAACAATATAGCATGTAGCAACTAGACCGGCACTCAGTAGAGCGTATGCCTCTGCCACGCTGAACAGTTTACGCTTTGTATCCCACCGATAGGCCGGATCTGGATCCAGACCTTCACCAAAATTTAATCAGCTTGTTCCTGTCACCGACTCAACTCAAACACCAAGTTTTGTTATAATCCATCCACAGCTTTTTGAGATATAGTGTTATACTGTGTACCGTTTTTGGCCCTGTCTCTCAATGGTGAAGATTCAAATATCAGATGCAGATCTTCACCAAAATCTAATCAATTCGTCCTTATCACACACCCAACATATTCACAAAACTTGGTGTGAATCCGTCCATAACTTTTTGAGACATCCTGCTCACAGAAAAACAGACAGACAGACAGATAGGGGTGAAAACATAACCTCCGTCCACCTTCAGTGGCAGAAGTAATTATAGCATGTTAAGCGTGTAACAACATCAATAGCATGTTGGCATGTACAGTAGATCATTATATAGCAGGCGACACCAGATATTTTCCTAATCCACACAAAGTAAATTGGAGAGGGTGTCAGAAGCCTGATGGGATGTTCGTTGAGTGTCTCGGGTACATGCCCAAAGTTCACTGAGATGTTAACGCCACTACGAGTGACAAGCGAATCACTTCTGGGCTCTCTGAGTGCCAATAAGTGCAACACACAAGCAGACGCAGCCGCTCTCTTGGGCACAGCGTGCATGCAGTGTGATGTTTCTGATGCGGGCAGGTGCGAGTCCAGGTTTGTGTTTTCTAATGCCACGTGTAATTACAACTTAGAATTGGGTTACCGTGGAAGGCAATGAAAGCTGTCAGTATATTCAAATGGGCATGGGACAGGTCTTCTGGGAGAAAGAAAATTGAGACAGAAAAAGTTGTGCTTTGAGAAAGCACTCTATCTGTCGAAGAAATGAAGACAGCAGTGGTCGTCAAAAGTAGATGTTTTGAATTACAAAATTATTTATTTGTTTGTTAAACAGACTCAAAACCAGGTGTTTATCCGAATTTATGCTTTCCCCAATGAATATATGCATATGGTATATGATTGGGGTGGTTGGGTTAATACATTTTGAAAAGGAGAAAGGTGTTTCCAACCAAAAAGTAAACTAGATCTACTCTGGTAAATTAAGTCATAAGCAAGAGCTGACCTGGTCTCAGGCGACATTTCACTCTTTTCCTTGCGAGATCCTCAGGCCAATATTTGTACATATATATGTATTTATGTACATGCATATATATATATATATATATATATATATATATATATATATATATATATATATATATATATATATATATATATATATATATATATATATATATATATATATATATATATAGCGGTTCTGAAAACCGCATGCCTCTGAGGCAATGGCATCCATCATACAGTGATCCCCAGACAGTTATTTCATTAATATATGTGCAGTTTGACCTTTCCCTCATGTCTTATGGGTCAAACGGGACGAAGTGCGTTGTGTGGGTCTTATAGCAAGGCCAAATTATATCTCTTTCTTCCTTTCCGCCAGCATGGGATGTATGCATGTCTTCGCAGAGGCCAGAAGAAGCATCAACCACACAATGGAATAATCTTACGCTGCAAGAATACTGTGTCCAGGGGAATAGTTGAACCATACATTAAATCCCAAGGCTGTACTTGATGCGCGTGGCGCGTTCTTTTCAACCCAAATCTGCATCAAATAATTCGATCCAATCCTTTCCTTCAATCCATGACACAGATCGGGGCCAGCATAGTGCAGGGGCATCCGCCTGTGAGGATCACCACTGTGATAAATAACCACATGCGTGATGGCGGACCCATGCGCAGCCCCGTGGTAATTGCCATCGCGCTGTACGGGACGCTCATGACGCACATCTTTGTTTGGGTCTGCGCGTTGGTTCACAATGGCGTCTTACCATCGATCTTCGCTCGCCACCGCGCCCACCAATATCTTCCGCTGATGGCAGAGATCTTCTCGCACCTCCGCCTCGATGCAGCCGCCACCAAGCAGAGGCATGCTGTACGGCCTGGATAGCTCGGGCCGCATGGCATACGGACGAAGCAAGTGCATTGATCAGCGCCAACCACAGCGTGCCGGGGGTGCCTGAGCGTGCATGCGGGGCCGACGCAGCCCTCGGCCAGTCGCCGGAGCATAGCCCGGGAGTTCAGTGCGGGGCGGTTCATGTCGCGGTGTTCAGAGCACGACAATTACACAGCTCGGTGATGTCTCGCCCGATGTAAAATGAGGCCGCTTCTGGCCGTGGCACCCAGGGTCACGTGTTGGCTGGAGTCAAATTGGAGCACCCGGTTCGGGTGACGACACATTGCTTCGGGTCGTCGCCCCACCCTGCACCGCCGGACCAAGAAAGGACGGATCGTGAAGCCATCCGTAGTCGTCCTCTTCCTCTATCTGGCCTTGGATCGATCTCCACATCTGCCTGCTGCTCCGCCAGTCCCATGTGCCACTCCGCCCACTCATTCTCCACCTCCGCCTTCCTATCTCTGGAATCCCTACATTCGCCGTCTGAATCCGCCCACTCCATCTGCCTGTCACTCGACCTTTGACCTCGCGTGCTGACTCCGCCTTCACCCACCCACCTGGCTCCACCTAAAATCCTCCCTCATGCCAGATGGCTTTGCCCCTTTCTCACGGACCGCACACGCTATACCGGCACCGTAACCAGGCAGGAGACGACGCGCCAACTCTCAAGGAGGGATAATTCAGCAGAGCGTCCCCCCAAAACGTACTGGGTAGCGCGGTCGATCAACCGTGGAAGGTATTACAAGACAGTTAGCCTCATCTCCTCTCCTTTCCTCTCATTAATTCGTGTGTGTGTGTGTGTGTGTGTGTGTGTGTGTGTGTGTGTGTGTGTGTGTGTGTGTGTGTGTGTGTGTGTGTGTGTGTGTGTGTGTGTGTGTGTGTGTGCCAGTCCCAGCTTTAAGTTAAGATTGCAGAAGATATATTGGTATGTCTGCTTTGGAAGTTGCTTGTTTTATTGTCGCACCACACATTTATTTCTATCCCTGGTTTCCAAACAACAATAAACTACATTCCCTGTGCCACATATTTTTCCTCGCCTGCCTGTAATAAATCCTCATGTAGAAATGTTCCCAACTCATTTTTGTCTTTTCTTTCATTGACCAAGCATGGTCCGTATCCTAGCCGAGCTGGGACTTTATTCCCAACGATCCATTCTTTTAGCTGGTACGTTCCTTGGCAGTGTCGCTCGGCTGCGTCTGACCCGGTAAGGTGACAAGGTTTGGACAAGGCGTACCGAGGGCATGTCCCCCGATAATTAGGTCATGTGATTATTTGTAGGTAACTGGTTAAACCTCAGACGGAGGACCCCAAGTCACGTGGTTGAGTTATTGGTGTTCACGGTCGGTTTGCGACCCACCGTGTCACAGAGTCATCCGCGTGCAATGGCCTGCGATTCTGGAGAGTCTGGTGGGAACCTGGGATTGCTTCCCTCTCTCTCCCCCCCCCCCCCCCCGTGGTCCTCTCACCCCGATCCCCGGCCTCGACTATATATATATATATATATATATATATATATATATATATATATATATATATATATATATATATATATATATATATATATATATATATACTGTATATATACTTTTTTTTTCACCAAAAACCAGGTCTGCTCTTGCTTATTACTTAAATTGGTAGAATAGATTGAATTTACTTTTTGGTTGGAAGCACCTTTCCTTTAAAAAAAGAAAGTGTTTGTTGTCTTGATATATCTTGAGAACGGATTAGCGGATTTCAATGAATCTAATGATGGTGGATTCAGGGAACTCCTGGGAAGGTTTGAGATGCAAAAATAAATAGATAAATAAATAAAGGACGTTTTGTGTGTGGGTACATCAGCACATGTATCGAAACTGCAAACACCAACTTGCGACGCTGCTTATCCCCGCGTGTCGGGCAGGATTTCCCAGGAATTTTATTTTGTTAAGTTGAGAACGGAATAACGGATTTCAATAAAACCAACGAATTGGTGGATTCAGGAAACTCCCAGGAATGTTTGTGATGCAAAAAAAAGGGAATGTTTGTGCATGGGAACATGGGCACACATGATGAAACTGTAAACACCAACTTGCAACGCTGGTTATCCTTGCACAGAGAGTCGGATCTCCCAGGAATCCTTTTTTATTCTTGCCCCAAAGATTAGCCATCGCAGCAAAGATTGGTATTCCCATCAGCGAAGCGATGGGTCTTATACGCTAGTTGTATATTAAATGTAAGAACCGCACTGAGCCTATCTGTGACCAACACTGACATACACATAAAAAATGCTGACACATCACCTTCAAACTAGGGTGGCGTCCGTGTGGCACACAAATCTTTGAAGACTGAGATTTATGCTTTTATGGTCACGAATAAATGAAAGTAAAGGCGCCGATCCAGATTTCGCCCTTATTATGGACTCATCAGGACAACATACTTCAAATTGTTTATTTGTGACCACACTCAGCTTGTTAATAAATACAAATCGACCTCCCTGACTTGATGAGGCAGCAGGACACAGATCGAGTCCCATCACAGCTCTTACTTCACTACCTGTAAGCAACAAATGTTGTCATCCACATGAACACATTGTCTCTG
Organism: Eptatretus burgeri; assembly: GCF_056783735.1. Lineage (NCBI taxonomy): Eukaryota > Metazoa > Chordata > Myxini > Myxiniformes > Myxinidae > Eptatretus > Eptatretus burgeri. Next base: position 19,925,507 of record NC_140964.1, on the reverse strand, counting down.
CCCTACTGATCACAAGTTAGGAGGTTTGCAGTTGGGAATAATAAATTAAGCTCAAGGAACACACTGACCTTTGAGGTGCCATGACCCTGACATCATGCACATGCAGCAAGTGCTGTGATGGGACTCGATCTGTGCCCTGCTGCCTCATCAAGTTAGGGAGTTTGATTTGTACTGTATATGCAGGGGGTCCCCATTGCCAGTCTCCCTGCTATCCCTCCTTTCATATACAAGTCCAGAAGTTACTGAGGAACATTTTCATTAAACCTCCAACAATTCCTGCACTGAAGATCAGTTAACAGACGCTCCACCCCACAATGCACTGCGTCATCTTCCTCTCACTCTCACGCTGAGCATTGTTGGATTTAAAGCCACCGTGTAATGTACATTGCTGTACAGTATTTTTTTTAATCTTTATGTACTTAACCGTGGTAATCGTTGAACAATAGATGGTAAAGTGGTAACAAAAATGGTGAACCTGCATGTAAGCAGCAGCACAGGAGTGTAACTGGATGTCAAATCATACAAAGTGAAATGAAATAAGAATGGTGAACAACCAGCTGATATCGCTCGCGATCTTGGTTTGCTGCCAACGACTGTTCAAACTATTTGTAAGAACACCGATGAGGGCCGTGCAGACAGCACGACGTGACGCGTGGCCCTTGCTGCGGGCAGTGGGAATGGCGACCGCAGGAGCTCTTTGTGAGGTCCTGTGTGGACACCGCAGGGGGTCGTAGCATGAGTGCGTGTGCCGGCACAAAGGCTGGAGCCTGGGTCTGTGAGGGAACCTCGTCACCTCGTGGGAAGGATAATTTAGAGGCCGAAAGACTGATGCAGGCAGCTTGACATGAATGATTAGAGATTTTCAAGGTGGAAGACCGTATAAATTATTAAAACAGGTAAAAGTCATGTTAATTATGATTAAAAAGGTGTTTGGGTTTTAAAATTTGTTTATTTTACTGAATTTTTCCCTTTGTTTTGTGTGTTTCATACTGTACATATTTTTGATTGCTCGGCTTGTTGAGTGGTGTTGTATTGGACGTAAACGAAGTGTTGGAACGCATCCCTCCTTAATTACATTAATCATTATGGGGAAGACTTCCCCGTTATCCATCGTTTCATTATAAGTCCAACTTTTCTGGAACGTATCTTGGACATTTCGCGAGGACCCCCTGTACATCTACATATGCCGAGCAGACACGAAAGATGTTGGCCATGATAAAGCTTGCAGTGTCCTTGTGAAAAATTCCTGAGGATATCCTGAAGACTCAATAGCTTAGAAGACTGTCTCCATGGAAGTGATGAGGTCCTTGGGTTCGAGTCCTGCGTTGAGTCAGAATTTCTTCACAGGAGCCCCATGCAGGAATTTATTCTTGTTTATTAAATATATATATATATATATATATATATATATATATATATATATATATATATATATATATATATATATATATATATATATATATATATATATTTGAGCCTGGTGTGTTGGCGCATGGTTAGGGCAGCGGCTTGGGATCCAAAAGGTCCAGAGTTCAAGCCCCGTTGGGCCACTGAATTAATACACCAGGGGGTTGACTCAGCCTGTCATCCTTCCGAGGTCGGCGAAATGAGTACCAGTATACTGGGCTGGTGTATACCCCGGTTAAAATAGGTGCACCATATCCCTGTGTCGTAAGAGGCGACCAGGGTTGCGTCAGGAAGGGCATCCGGCGTAAAACATGTGCCAAATCACTATGCGGATCATTCGGATGATCCGCTGTGGCGACCCCTAACGGGAGCAGCCGAAAGAAGAAGAAGAAGATATATATATATATATATATATATATATATATATATATATATATATATATATATATATATATATATATATATATATATATATATATATATATGACATGCATACATACGTACTGTAAAGCAGGAGTGTCCATCTGTCTCCGAACAACTCCCTCAGTTTTTGGGCTCACCCCGCCAAACCTGGAGAACGTTTTAGGTTCCCAGCTGATGGCCGAAGAGTGGGGCAGATAACAGCAATTTTTGAGAGGAATCGTGCAAAAGCATCAAATTTGGCACATTTGTTCTCCAGGGGATTCTAATCAAATCTTCCTGATTGGCCATTTGAAAATCCAAATTTCGAAAAAATTGAAAATTAAAAAAAAAACTTCAAAAAAGTCAAGATTACGAATCAATGTTGGATGCTGGCTGAGATTGGTGAATGTTTCAGAAACATCATCAAAGACGTTCCAAGTCTGCCATGCAGTTTTCTTCCCTTTACCATGGTAGGCAGACACGACGTCACATCCAGTGAACGCATGGAAGTATGGGATCCCTCGAGCTTTCTCAGGCCCTATTGCAGAAACTACCTCATGGACTGGAATCCATCATGCCTTGGCTCCTTGGCCAAAGGCAATCCACATGTTCTCAAGACCTAGTTCATGTAAGGATGGCAGTACAGATATTGCTATGACTAGTACGTCCGTGTCATTAGCCTTCATGATAATAGACTTGCTACCATCCGTCGTTGCATCCCTGGCATGTACAAATATTCGAGTGTCAGCTTCTTCATGACAACATGGAGACACAACATCCAGTGACTTCCTTGTGTTGCTAATGGCATCTTCTCCTTTTGTGACAATGACTGTGCTTGTTGTCCGTGCTTCACACATCTTTTCCGCAAAGAAGTGAAACAGCTCAGTCTTGTTGCTGTCATCTCGAAGAAAGCTTCTCCAGTTACTTGGGGTCTTATTGGTACCTGTCACTCTTCTTCTGATTCCTTGCCCTCTTTTCGACCTTGCCTCGGACTTCAGACTTGACTTCTTGTGCACATCAAACACTACGTCCACCCTCTCGTACCTGGCACCATAAGAGTCCACCTTTGGGATGATGTCTTTTTTTTTTCTCATCGTCATCAAATATCTTGGAAGTGCGTGGAGGTAGGGCATTGATAAGTGCTGAGCCATCGATGATGAGTGCATCTCCCCTTGGTTCTCTGTCTGGGATGTTCACTTGCGCTTCAAGAATTTCAGCCAGCTGTGACTTCAAATTTTTTTGAAGTTTTATTTATTTATTTTTTTAATTTTTCAAAATTTGGATTTTCAAATGGCCAATTGGGAAGATTTGATCAGAAAGCCCTGCAGAACAGAAATGCCAAATTTGATGCTTGTATCATAATTTGCACGATTTTTCTACTATCCACTACACTATAAGGCGGGTGGGAGGTTTCATAAACACCACAACGCAATTATAATTTTGACTTTTGATCCTTACGAAGCTGCTTCTGATCTGGAAGTAAACACAATCACATGTTCGGCAGAAACATTCGCTGCTTCAGTAACATCTCGATACAAGTGCGATTTTGAATTTCCACCCGAACGACCCTGCTTTTGCCCATCCGAAGGTGGATTTCTTAATATTGTCGTGTCCAGTGGGGTTTAACCCCGACTGGACGTATGATCAACCTTCTCTCTTGAAGGCCTACAGCCGAGACTCTCGGAGATTAATGCGCGCGCAGGAAAACAGTTAAGCGATGTGCCAGAACAGCAAAAATACACGGACACAAGCAGATTTAATTAACTAAATAATAATTTATTAACAACAATCAAATATGTGGAATGCAGTAATTCAAATTATATTAATGAAGGAAAACCATGAGGTAACCTAAATATAATTCAAATTGAGGTGCCTCCACACAGACTTAAATACAGACAAGGAGAAAATGAACCAAAGAAAAATCCCTCCTTTGTTTCGGCACCGAGCTTGGTCCAGATGCTCTTTATGGAATGTGGAATTGAGGCGCTTCATAGACGTGCCCAACAAAATGGCGCCAAGCCGTTCATCAGGCAGCGCGGAGATGGCACTCAACGTCACAGCTCATGAATTCTCCTCAGCGCACTGCAGCTTACTCTCCAGAGCAAATATGCTGACGTTCCTTTCCCACATTCGGTCTGTTCACAACAATGGTCCACACGACAAGACAATCTCTGAGTCGGACAGCCAAGGGCCAGCGCCTGGCCAGCATGCTGCAAATTCGCCAGCACGAATACGAGAACCGTGCAGCCTTCGTCGTGCCGAGAGCAAAAGCGAGATCCTCCGAGTCCCTCGACGACTCGCCTCCTTCGCCCTCTTCCTCTTTATGTATCTCACGTCACACCCATTAATCATCCCTCGGGTGTATGACTTCGCCTGTTGTCACCCTTTGAAGGTGGGGCTTTCTGCCCGCTTGTAGTTGTTTTAGGGGCGTGTTCCCCACCAATATTGCTGATTTCTAAAAACTATACAGTATATAAAAACATACGGAAAAGTCACAGAGGGGCGATTACATGCTGGGGAAATTTATCCCTAATCCCTATCTTATAACCACAGCACCGCCCCCTGTGTCGTGACACATAACACTAAAGCTCACAGTTTCCATACTTAGTTACATCAAGATGTCTCCTACACGTCCACGGGCCAAGCAACTCTACACAATGCTATCTATCTTATGAAATCCCTTCATCTACCCCACAAACATAACAATATAATTACGATTTTAATTTTCGATCCGTACGATGTTTTGTGTCCACTCTTTCTCACCATTAGATTTGTCTGTATGGTTGTCACATCAGATTGGCGTCTATATTCATTGACCTCAGGGGTGTTTGTATTTTATCAGACTAATGGTATAGTGTTAATTTGTGATTTGTGATCAGAATGATGCAGTTTGGAATGAAAAAAATAGAGATTGAGTTGAAAGCAGAATGAGGAAATTATGTCAGGGTTTCCACCGGTGACATTCGTGGATCCGGTGTTTGCAGTTTCACCATTGGGACATCATAGAAATATTACCCACGTTACTTTTGTTGGGGTCAGCTGCAGAAAGTGTTTTTGCCCAAGTCCTTCACGGATTCGTTGTCCAACCTCCTCCCGTGCATTGCACAAGTATTTCGCTCATATTTCTCATATGTTATATACACATTTTATATACATTATATTTTCATTATGTTTTTTATATATATATATATATATATATATATATATATATATATATATATATATATATATATATATATATATATATATATATATATATATATATATACAGTGGGGAGAACAAGTATTTGATACACTGCCGATTTTGCAGGTTTTCCCACTTACAAAGCACGTAGTGGTCTGTAATTTTTATCATAGGTACACTTCAACTGTGAAAGACGGAATCAAAAACAAAAATCCTGAAAATCACATTGTATGATTTTTAAATAATTAATTTGCATTTTATTGCATGAAATAAGTATTTGATCACCTACCAACCAGTAAGAATTCCGGCTCTCACAGACCTGTTAGTTTTGTCTTTAAGAAGCCCTCCCATTCTCCACTCATTACCTGTATTAACTGCACCTGTTTGAACTCGTTATCTGCATAAAAGACAGCTGTCCACACTCAATCAATCAGACTCCAACCTCTCCACAATGGGCAAGACCAGAGAGCTGTCTAAGGACATCAGGGACAAAATTGTAGACTTGCACAAGGCTGGGATGGGCTACAGGACAACAGGCAAGCAGCTTGATGAGAAGGCAACAACTGTTGGCGCAATTATTTGAAAATGGAAGAAGTTCAAGATAACAGTCAATCTCCCTCGGTCTGGGGCTCCATGCAAGATCTCACCTCGTGGAGCCTCAATGATCATGAGAAAGGTGAGGGATCAGCCCAGAACTACACGGCAGGACCTGGTCAATGACCTGAAGAGAGCTGGGACCATAGTATCAAAGAAAACCATAAGTAACACACTACGCCATCTTGGACTAAAATCCTGCAGCGCACGCAAAGGTCCCTCTG